>NW_026889764.1:2080000-2527500 GCF_033153115.1 Saccostrea echinata
TTTTATCATCTAGGCACCGCCTTCTCTACCTCAAGGTAAGGGAGCTGGGGGATTGTCAATGCGAGGGAGTGCTATACTTATCAGTGCCCTCAATCAGTCTCGCGCAAACAAATTTGACATGGGAGGGCTTATGGAAACTCTTAATGAAAAGGCTAACCAGGAAAAAAAGAAGAAGAAACCTAAAGCTGCAAATGCAGATAAATATACTTCAATCATACACACTGCAAATGTATCTGACAAATTTTTGGCATCTAACTATGAAGACATGGAAAAGACGGTTACAGACAAGACAATGAAGAAAGGTTTACACGAAAAAGGAAAATTTGCCAAGAACCTCCCTCCCAAGTCCTCTATGACAAGTGTGTCAGACATTTCATTGGAAGATGATGACTTTGAAAGCACAATGAAGGCTGATCAGGCAAGAGCTGCTCTCCCACCCCCTCCGGATCCACTCCAGATGATGAATCTAGTGGTCAGAACCCTGACACAGGTGTTCCCTAAGGTAATTTGCAAACTTGAAGTATATACACTATTTTCTTACATGTAGTAATAATGAATATTGCTTGCTGAGAGAAAAAACATTACCGTTATGGGTCAGAATTTATATGCATTATGTTTTTCATTATATGGAAATATAATTTCTTTCAAACAGTAATTGGGTAGACTATATTCCTTTAAAATTAAAATCAATATATTTCAGTTGATAAAGTTTTAAGCAGTTCTTGATTTTCTGTATTTCAGGATGGGCAAGGAGGAAGTGAAGGGGCCCTAAGTATACCAGGTATAAATTTATTTATAGCTAGTTTTTTTTTTAATTATAAGTACTATTTATTTAATAGAATGATTGTTTCCATTTCAAATTTTTAGTATATATTCTGTTTCAATTAATAGATGGATTAGTACCGTATATACTCGCCTATAAGTCGGTTGTATTTTTTAAGCTTAAATTAGAGTGATTGACTCGCTAAAATATCAATCCTTTTATAACTCGCATATAAGTCAGATAAAGAGTTTTGGACCAAAGTTTTTAACTCCCAAAAAAACGACTTATAGGCGAGTATATACGGTACTACTGATAGGTTGTTTCTGTTACAAATTATTAGATACATGTAAATTCTTTTAAAAAAATGTTTGATATATTCCATTTAAAATGAATAGGTAGATTTCTCATCAATTAATAGATGAATATTTTATACGAATAAATAGAAGGAGCCTATAATAATGAGTAGATAGGTTCTATAACCATTGATAGATTTAATTTATACATGTAACAACTAATAGTATATAGTTTCTATAAAATTAATAGATTCTATAGCAATTGATAAATTCTGAATTTTAGATTCTATACACACTCTATAAATGAATAAAATTTACTAGAAGATTCTATGAGAAATTAAAATCTAGATTCTAAACAAAGAAATGTGTACAATAGAATATTATTATCAGATATTTACTAGGTGTATTTTTAAAGATACACAATATTTAAATGTATGGAGTCATGAAGAATGTTGATAAAAATAATGTAATGAAAATTTTCAGATTCAACAAAAATGGACCCAGAATCAATGTTGTTATATCAAATTGAACAGCTGCAAAAGTAAGTATAATGTTTATACATAAGTGTTACTTAAATACTTCCTTGTTTTTGATGTTAAAAAAATCACTTTTTATTCCAGGAACTTAAGATACAGTTAGTTTTAATATAAATGATATATAGATAAGAGTATGTCAGGAAATGGATTTTGGTGTTTAATTTTGCTTTACTTGAGCTTTTGATAAAGTGGCAAATTTGAATTGAGAAACAGTGATATCCCCTACAAATGATGTTGGGGGGGGGGGGGGGGGGGGTTACATGTACGTTGGAACCTGTCTGTCTATCCTTTCTTCTATTTGATTATCTATCCATTATTGTCTCTATCAATCTGTAGATATTTTTGTATCCAGAGATTATAAGTTGATGAAACAAGAATATCAACAGTCTCGTTTAAAGTCAACATTTTGTAAATTCTATGGACCATATACATGTAATAACCTTGTCAGCAAATACAATCTTTCATTAAGTTGAATGTTGACAGAAGTTTGTCATACAAATTGTTAGGCCATTATTTTCACACTGAATTGCCTGATCAGGACAAGGAGCACACGTCGGACGTGACCGGTCAACAGAGGATGCTTACTCCTCCATGACACCTGATCCCACCTCTGATGTTTATAGGTCCATGTTTGCTCTGCTCCAGATTTGTATTGTTTCAATGGACTTTGTGCTTGATTACTGTTGGTTATCTTCATATTTCATCTGAAAATATTTAATACAATGTATTTTTTTCCTCCTTGAGAAATAAGGAAAATTAATAAATAGCATTTGAATTGTGTATGTGGTATTTTTAAAAATTGATTTGTCAGAATTTATGAAAGTATTTCTTTTTTTTTTTTTAAAAAGTTTTCATTGAACATTCTTGTCTTGAGATTACTTTAAAACCAAGAAACTTTGTAGACTTATGCTGGATACAAAGGTGGTATATAACCCTCAACCAATTACATTTCCACCAGATGCAGGCTATGACAATACGCAATTTAATGCAAGATTGCAGAGTTTTTTAAGCTATTTTAAAGAATGTCCTTTCTTTATTTGCCTCACAAGGGTGTATTGGTCCCATTAGGATGGTGCTTTTTTATTCCCATGTACTACATATAATTTCAGACTCCTTGCTGACAAGTAAATCAGATTTTCAGATGAACAATTGAACATAAAGAAATTCAATCATGTATCATGAAATTCAAAATACACATTTTTAATTTCAGGCATTGTTGTGCGGTATTAGGGTATCAACTTTTTGCAAGGGCATATGACCTCTTGGATCAGACAGACGACAATATGAAACTAGAGGTAACTAAACATTTTTTTAATTTCTAACAAATAGGAATTTTCATTGTAGATTCTGTGTGCAATGTATAGGGCTTACTGCACTACAAGAGGCCTATCTGATATTAGAGAGGAGTAGAGCTAGTGTTGAGTTGGAGGTGAGGGCATGATCAGAGCTTGCCCTGTTTTACACAGTTCATTCTAATGGCATAGCACCTGTCACTGAATTTTACTCCATGCAAATGCCTAAAAAACACATTAAACCCAAATTTAAGCCTATTAAGCTTTTCTCCCTGCTTAAATGTGTATGCAGTTTGTTAGGTAAATCTGCTTTGAATTTTCTCATGGAGGATGGGGACAAACAAATGAAAAAAATTAGGAAAGAGGTTGAACATATATAAATGCCAGTATATGGATTTTATATATGGGTACCAGGTCAAATAGCTGTATAATATTATATGTTGAAAGCATTTTAAATACTACCCTCTGATCCATTGATCCCACAATTAACTGTTTCCTATATTTAGGATTACAGAATGTTATTGTTTGGTTCCAATGATTATACTTGGTTTTAAAATATTGAAGTGAGTAATCTGATATACAGTCAAACCTCGTTTAATACCTCGAACTTAAAGGGAAAGAGAAAAGACTTCGAGATATCCGAGGATTCAAGATAAAATACTTAAAGAATAAGTGGTTGGGACATGCACATCACTTCGACATATCCATGGTATTCGAGATATCAGTGTTCGAGATAACGAAGTTCAACTGTGTGTGTATATATATATATATATATATATATATAGACATGTACAACATTAAAAAAAATTGGGACTTGAAGTTTTCATAATTGTAGGCAAGATTTCAGAGTATTTAATAAGTTTTGCTATACTTTTCTAAGATTATATCTAGATGTAATGAGAATGTGACCCATAATAATTGGTTTATTTTTAATTTTAGGAGAAGCTTATAAGGCTCCTAACACCTGAAAAGTTTGCTGTTGTTGGAGTCCAGCTGTTCTACTGCAAGAATTTTGAATACAATCTGAATAAACTGAAGGAAGGAGGGGGACATTCAGATGCATAATGGAATAGTATGGACATTTTATATTTTATGTTAGAAGACTGATTGACATGGTTGGTATTGTATTGTTACTAAAAACTGGGACATAATTTTTAATCTTACAAAAATATTGCACTTGAAAAAATATTACTCTTTTTAAAAAGTTTTCACATGCATTTAAGAATGTCAGTATTAATGGGGGAAATGTGTGTTATTCAATATGTTTAGAATATAACCTGTGCCCTATGTATTGTTAGATCATTTGTTGTATACATGGTATAGTACTAATAAGTACATTTTCTGAAAATAAGGCAAATACGAAATAAATTCAGCAGTTGATCTACAGTGTAATGTTATTCACCAATAATGTTCATTCATTACTTGATTTTTAGATAACAATTTTTGTGTACCAAGTCAAGAAAGTACTGAAATCATACATATTCCAAAATTAAATTATTGGGTAAATTTATAGATGAACTTTTTCTTTATACATCTGTCGTTAAAGAAGGTTGAACACTTGTAGCATTAAAGGTTGCTGATGTTTAGCATATGTAAACATATAAAGCCTTATAATGAAGATATATTTGAATCAAGATTGTTTTACATCTGCTGTATGAACGTTGCATAAATTTTTGTAAATTATTCTGTTAATGAGAATATCCGTTAATTAGATAATGAATGGAAGATTTATTGTAACCTTATTGGTAATAAAAAGAGTTACTGTAAAATTATTTATTTTTGTGGGGTCAAATTTTCGTGGTTTGAGGTTAAATTAATGATTCAAGGGGATTTGATTTTGTTGTTAAAAGAAAAAAATCACATTTAAGATTGAAATTTTAGCATTTCATGGAGGATATGAATTGGTGGGTCTCTTCATAACATGAAAACAACAAAAATTAAACCCCACGAAAATTAGTGATTTCACAGTATTATTGTTTGTTAATAATGTCAAATTAAACAATTTCTATTTGAAACTTTCAGTTTCAAATTCTTTCATACATATTTGACTTAATAAACATTCTAGTCTAGGAGGGCCATTTTAAGTTGTAAAATATAGAAAAAATATATATAGACATCATTTTGTAATATCATTTATGCTGTTTATATCAAAAGATGAGGCAGAAAGTTTGCATGAACAGAAACCATGTTCTTTAGATAAATAGTTGGAAAATTATTGTACATAAAATATCATTTTATGTATAATGATTAAAAAATATTCTTATTAACCCAATAGTATTTTGAACATTTCAATTGTACACAAAGCAAGATTTGTATTTAACTTAATGATACATTTTTCTTTTTTAATTATGAGTTATTGCATGGAAGAAATAGAAATGAAATTTGAAATTTAAAGCAAAGCTTGTATTTCATCAGTGCCTTGCTTTATTTAAGCCTTTGTAGAAGTAAATATATGACTTTTTTACTGTAAATTCTATAGTGCTCTATGATTGCTATTGAATAATTGTACAGTTCACATGTGTGTATATTTCTAATATCCCCTTTTAGTTGCTGTGCAATTCATTCAAGAGCCAGGGGTAACAAAGTCCTACTATAGTAACATGTACAGCTATTGGATAATTTCTCATGAAGTGGCAATAATTAAAGCTACTTATTTGGTGGAAGAATTCAAGCAATGTTAATTTTCTCCCACAACTGCCTTCATATTCTCTGTATTTAAAACAATGAACAGATAAATAATATTAATAGGAACTATCAAGCTTGCATATCAAACTGTTAATTGTCAGGATATGAAAACTTTTGTATCTCAAAATCTTTGTAGGGGGTCAATACTTGTTATAATATATTGTTGAGCTAACAATATTAATAGACAATTGTAATGATGTGAGAAAATTTTCCAAGAAGTGAAATACATATTTTGTCCTGATTATCACGGGTATCACTTTTAATTACTAGTTTTAGAGATAATCATATTAAAGGAAGTGTATTGATATTTTGAAGGGTTTGGTAATTTTCTATTTTTCCTCTCTGTTTATTCTGTATCTAGTATGTAGATTTATATAATAATAGTTTTAATCATATAGCTTTAAAGTCTTTCAAATCTGTTTATAAACCTTGACATTTTGATTGATATTATCAATAAATTTCTTGAAGTCTCTATTCAGTGGTTTGTCATAGAGCTGCTTACTAAGTATTTGATATTTACAACATCTTTACTAGTATTTGATATTTACATCATCTTTACTAGTATTTGATGTTAACATCATCTTAACTAGTATTTGATATTTACATCATCTTTACTAGGATTTGATATTTACATCATCTTTACTAGTATTTGATGTTAACATCATCTTTACTAGTATTTGATATTTACATCATCTTTACTAGTAATTGATATTTACTTCATCTTTACTAGTAATTGATGTTTACATCATCTTTACTAGTATTTGATATTTACATCATCTTTACTAGTATTTGATGTTTACATCATCTTTACTAGTATTTGATGTTTACAACATCTTTACTAGTATTTGATGTTAACATCATCTTTACTAGTATTTGATATTTACATCATCTTTACAAGTATTTGCTATTTACATCATCTTTACTAGTATTTGATGTTTACATCATCTTTACTAGTATTTGATATTTACATCATCTTTACTAGTATTTGATGTTTACATCATCTTTACTAGTATATGATATTTAAAACATCTTTACTAGTATTTGATGTTAACATCATCTTTACTAGTATTTGATGTTAACATCATCTTTACTAGTATTTGATGTTTACATCATCTTTACTAGTATTTGATGTTTACATCATCTTTACTAGTATTTGATATTTACATCATCTTTACTAGTATTTGACATTTACATCATCTTTACTAGTATTTGATATTTACATCATCTTTACTAGTGTTTGATATTTACATCATCTTTACTAGTATTTGATATTTACATCAATTTTACTAGTGTTTGATATTTACATCATCTTTACTAGTATTTGATATTTACATCATCTTTTCACTCATCATGAAAGTGGACACCATGCCATTTATAAAAGATTAAGCTTACAAACTGAGAACCATAAAATATACCATTTAGTACTTTTTATTTCAAGAATTAAATTCGTTTTCTAACTCTTTTTTTAATGCATAGTGTTCTTTCTAAGTGACAAGTACATGTTATTAGTAGACCTATTTTTGTATTCATAAGAAGCAGAATTTGTCCAAAATCTTATACGTGAAAAGAAGAAAACACTTGGTGTGGCCTTCAACTCGATATTTAGATATATCGACGACGTATTGTCAATAAACAATGGTTATTTCCATTCTTATATCGATACGATATATCCCGGTGAGCTTGAAATAAAAGATATCACAGAGTCTGACACATCAGTTTCATATTTGGATATTTTACTAGAAAAAGACGTTAATGGTAATCTAACAACCAAGCTTTATGATAAACGTGACGACTTGAACTTTTCAATCGTCAACTTCCCTTACTTAAGCAGCAATATACCTTCATCACCTGGATACGGGTTTATATCTCTCAGTTGATTCTATACGCAAAAGCATGCTCTACGTATGAATAATTTCTAAAACGAAGTAAATTATTGACAAACAAGTTGATGAAACAAGACTATCAGCAGTCTCGTTTAAATTCGTCATTTCGTAAGTTCTATGGTCGATATCATGCAGTCAAATGCTGACTGACGTTTTCATACTTACTGTCAGACCATTATTTACCCACTGAATTGTCGATAGATTTTTCCGTTATTTCCCGATCATGATAAGGAGCACACGGCGGGTGTGACCAGGGGATGCTCACTCCTCCATGGCACCCGATCCCACCTCTGATGTTTTAGAGGTCCATGTTTACTTTGGCAAATCATTTATTGTACATGCATATGTTCATATTAGGTATGTCAGAACATTTATTTTCTTTAGTCGATTATTCGATTGCATTATTCGAACGATAGCCGAATATTCGGAATCTTTTTTGAAAATAAAATTTTATCTCAAACTTCACCGGTACATGACGGATTTATAACTCAAAAACCTTTCTACCTAAATTGATACAAAAAGTAACATAAAATGCCTATGTTGCACACAGATGTTCGTGTGTATAGCCTTATTATTATGGAATAAATAAAGACCATTAAATTTTCCTTCATAAATCGGTCTGTTAAGTCATTTTTTTTTTATTTTAGAAAGCGTTAAAAATTTACCAGCACGATATTTTAAAAGCTAATTAAAATAAATGGGGGAGGGGGGTTAAAACACAATTCAGGTGCCCGTGAGATTGTTAAACAGTTAAATACTGCTTGTTCAGCTGTTGATTGCCCCGGATATCAAGAAGTCATTACAATATAAGCGAATTTTAAAAATAATCAAAATGTCAAACATGTCACGGAAACGGCGTGTTCCTTGCATTTGAACATAACAAATATAATTGGTACATGGTACGAGATCATATTCAATTACATGTATTTAATTTATAACTAAAATCCAGTAACGCGATTTATTTATATTAATTTATTACAAAAACAACAAAGGCAATAATTGATAAATAGTTCGAGAGAGAGTAAAGCATATATATATTTACTGCTTTACTGTACTGTAAGTCATCAGTTTTGATTGTGGAAAATTTATTTATCTTTTCGACTGTGTCTGAGGAAAGACCGTACGGTTTCTCAAATTTGATGTGAGAATTTTTCATCACGTTTTCACTTTTATATTGCATTTTTCCATTCAACCGATAGTCGACTATTCGTTGACATCCCTAGTATATATGTATCCTATTTACCTTCTTGAATGCACTGAACACTTGTAAACTGCCTTAATCTAGTCATCATTGTGCCTAGGGCACATAAAGCCTGCAACAAGGATAGCCGTCTTTGTCAGAGATGCGCGCGCGCGTGTGTGTGTTGCGTTTGACCTCCTTTTCTATAGATTGCTGACGTGTCTTCTTTGGCCTCCCTCTGTTTTGCTTTCCTGGTGACTACTATCTTTAGGCTTAAATAGGTTTATCTGCCTTTTCCATTTTTAAGGCATTGCCAATCTATATTTCCAGCTCTTTTTGTTATCTGGTAAGTTATGGCAGCTGTTGATGTTCTTTCAAATATCTCCCCATTGGTGATCTTATTTGGCCTGAATATCTTGAGTATTCTACGGAGGCATCTTCTTTGGAAGGTGTCTAGCCTTTGTGTTATTAGTCCCCTACCGGTGAAACCGGAGGGGACTATAGGTTTCCTCTGAGTCTGTCCGTCCGTCTGTCTGTCTGTCTGTCAGTCTGTCCCACTTGGTTTTCCGCACTTTTTTCTAAACGCTTGCAGATATTGAGCTGATTTTTGGTATATGAGTGTATCTTGTTGAGTTACAGATCAAGTTTGCATTTCGTTCCGCTTCAATGATTTTTGGCGGAATTACGACTTTTTCAATTTTTCAGGGTTTTCCGCAAATTTTTTCTAAACGCTTGAAGATATTGAATTGATTCTTTACCTTGATGAGTTATAGATCAAGTTCGCATTTCGTTCCGCTTCATTGATTTTAGACGGAATTGTTGCATTTTCAATTTTTAACGGGAACCAGATTACACTTGCCGGTAGGGGACTAGTATTGCTAATGCAATACTCTCAGAATGCTTGTTTTGTTTGTCACCTCCCAGGATACAGAACCATAAAGAACGACTCCAGTAACGTTTGTCCTTATTATCTTTAGTTTGGTTCTGATTATTAAAGATTTCCAGATGTTCTGCAGATTTATAAAGGTCGCAAGGACTTTTGCTGTTATATTTTCAACATCTATGGTGAAATGTCTATTGGCTGTGATCTTGCTACTAAGATTTTAAAAATCGTCTATTTCTGTTTGTTGTTATCTGTGACTTCACGGCTTGTCCACATTTGGATTATTTTCAAAATATATTAATTTTGTTGACATTTATATTTAGCCCCATTTGCCTGTCATATTGGATTAGGTCAACAGTATTGCTTTGTATATCCTTATGCCGCTGTGCTAGAAAGTGATGTCATCTGCAAAGTCAAGGTACGTCTTCTAGTGACTATTTGAAAGTCTTGGATTTATTCTTCTGTTTATCTGGCTGGTAGTGATTTTCATATCCAGCTATTCAGAAAGTAAAGAACAGTGCCACTGTGATGAGAATAGACATCCCTACTCGCACCCCTGTCTGGACTGGGAAACTTTCAGATCTGTTCTGCAGATCACCTTTGCTTAGAAATCCTTATAAATCACCTGAATGATGAAAATGGTCTTATTCTGGTGCCATAATGTGTGAGGATCTTCCATAGGGCAGGACGATGTATGCTGCAAATGCTATGGCGAAGTCAATGAAATTGGTATACAGCGCTGTGTTCCATTCATTTTTCTGTTCTAACATCTGCCTCAAAGAACATATCTGGTAAGTTGCACATGACTTTACTTTTCTGAATCCAGCTTGTTCTTAACGAAGCTATGGGTTTACCACTGAGGCCATTCTGTTCAAGATGACTCAGCTAAGAATTTTGTTGGTAACTGACAATAACATACAGTGATTCTTCTCCAGTTACTTGTGTCGTTCAGCCATTTTTTGACTAGATCCACCATGAAACCTTTAAGTCATCTAGTACAGTTTTTGTTTGCCATATCAGCAAGAAATGTATCTGTTAATACTTCCTCAGCTTTCAACATTTCTGCGTCGATCCCTGGGGCTTTCCCGTTTCCGTTTAGAGGCAGCTTCTTCTGCATTTTGTGCTAGCCTGTCAACATAAACCCTTGTGCGCTTTGCTTTACTTTTCCTTGTTCTGAGTAATTTATTTTTAGCTAGTCTTGAAGTCTGAGAGACTTGGCTATTAGTATTTTCTTTTTTTTTTTTTTTTTTTTGTTCTGCGTCTTATTTTGACCAATCCCCAGGTCTTAGATGACATCTATTCTGCCTTCGTTTTCCTTTTTAACCCTAGTGTGTTGTTCCGTTTCTATGAGTGCCGTCTTGAATTGTGCAATGCTGAGTTGTTGTTTATTTTTTAGGATGTTAATCCAGCTGAAATGATTTCAAGGGACTGGTTACTTTGAGTTTGTACACATCCACTTGAGGTGAGACGTCGTTCTCTTGTCTAAACCTTTTTCAAGTTCAATTTCAGTTAAACAAGGTCAAGAGTGTGGTCACTTCCTATATCAGCCCCTCTTAATGCTCTTACATCCTGCAATGTTCCTTTCCACCTTTGGATTATCGGTACATGAGCAGTCTTAATTGTTCTTTGAGTGACCAGAAGTCCATGATAATTTGTGTTGAAAGATGGTGCCTCCAATAATTAACTTATTTTCTTGCCAAATATCTTCTAGTCTACCACTATTGATGTTTATCAAACACCAGCCATATTTGCACATTATGGATTCTTTTCCTTCATTGTTGGAGCCAACTTTTTTTGCATTTAGGTCACAAAATATAAGGTGTACATCATGAACTGACATTTCCTCCACAGCTTTTTGCAGTTCTTCATAAAAAGAAGCATTTTCCTCCTCTTCTATGACTTCCGTTAGTGGGTATCAAACTACAACTGTTTATTTGGCATGCTTTGAATACAATCTGGAAAAAAGAAGTCTATCGCTGATTGGTTTCCAATCTAACAAGGACTTCTGTATGTAGTTTCCTACATATTTTTAAGCCTGTATTACTGCTGAGTTGTTCATCAATATCGTTTCTACCTGAGTAAATAATTTGAGGACCAGTGCCCAGTTTTTGAGCCCCATTTCCTGTCCACCTCGTTTGACATCTTTCTAGCAATTGGATGTTGTACCTGTCCATTTCTTTTAAGACTTTATCCAATTTTCCCGTCTGGTGGATTGTCATATTGTAATTTTTGAATTAACCGGGTGGTAGTAAATACAAAAATTACAAGATGACAACTATATTGTAATTTTTGTATTTACTACCACCCGGTAAATTCAAAAATTACAATATGACAGGATGTTCAAGCAACCGCCCTTAGACACTTTTGTAGGTCTGAGAACGTCCACTATCTGGATATCGTTTTCTGCTGGGTGTTACTGCCATCCATCATGTGTTCAGTTTCCCGAGTACTTTCCATCCTTCTCTTAATACTACTAAGTATTATCCTCGGCTTTGGTTTCTGTAGTAGCTAGATATTTTACATGTAAGGGTTACTAACCCTAAGCAAAATCCGTTGGACTTCGAGGACCAGTGGTTTTTTCCTTGGTTTTGCCTTTCCTTAGTCTTAGGTTCTGGTTATTTAAAGACGCCGGAGACTCACCTTTTGCAATTGTCACTCAGCTACCTAGCATTTTCATAGTTACCAAAACGAGGTTGTGTGACAAGTTACTTGTTGGCAGAACCTTATTGAGACGGTGGGCATTAACTCGAAGTTTTATAGGTGAATGTGAATCTCAGAGACCAAAGAAACATCTCTCGAGACCCTCAAAACCCTTATGAGCTCTATAGCTGAAAGTTAATAGACAACGAAACTGAAGATATCTGATTAGTAGTACACATGTATTCATTGGGTATATTCTAGACAGTATCTATGATGGTTACATGTAATTAACATTTTTTCTACCCCAAGCCTCAGAGAAAGTTCAACTGGTTCGAAGAGGAAAATTATGAATGAACACTCCGTACTATTTGATTACCTTTTAGAGAATGTATATTTTTGAAGCTTACCTTGATTTGTCCATGTACAAGGTTCTTGATTTCATGCAGGTATAGTTACTATTTATAAAACGCTTTTGTAATTGTTTTTTAATAATAACTTAGCAATTTTAGATTATATATATATATATATATATATATATATATATATATATATATATATATATATATATATATATATATATATATATAGAAAGCAAAAAGAAATTCACTTTTATAACGATGCCCTCTTCCGCCCCCAACCAGGGGTTGAACTCTCGACCTACGAAATCTGTCTCCTAGCAGTTCAGGAACAGCGCGCTAGACGGCTCGGCCATCTAGGCAAGTCAAAAAACTTGATTTGGATGCCGATGGAATTCTCGCGGCGCTGTTCAACACTACACGCTCATTGAGAATGGAGGAGAGATAGTTATTTGGACATTATTTTTATTAGTGGATAGTTACCGATACACATTGTTATAAATTAATTTTATTTATAAAGCACATTTTACAACAACTCTTAAACTAACATACAATGTAACTGCCCTAATTGAAGAAATATTAATATAGAAAGCGCAAAGAAATTCACAGTTATGTTAGTTTAAGGGTTGTTGCAATATATATATATATATATATATATATATATATATATATATATATATATATATATATATATATATATATATATATATATATATATATATATATATATATATTGTTATTAATGCTCCTGATCATCAAAAACGCCTACTCTTTACATATGAGAACCTTTCGCCACTTCTGATTAAAGTTTAGAGTATTGGAATGTATGTGTTAAATTCAGCATGTTTGATTTCGTTCATTAAAACCTCATAATTCTTTGCTGAAAAAAAAATACACTGACCACGCTTAATTCTTTAATTTACTAGCACACATGTATCCTTTTTCTATAAAATCGTAAGAAAATGATCTTATTAACATCTGTAGTTAATTCTCAAAACATCAAATCGATCACAGAAGTATTTAAGGCAGTTGAAGGCTAGAGTGGATTTAGAAATAAAAACAAAAAAGTATAAATCGATTTCCCCTGCTTGAATAGTCTTACAGGTTGTAAATTGTGATCGGAAAACGGGTCAATAGTCGGATATCAAACCTTTCCAAAACGTCCCGGCCGGGAATCATTGCCTCCGTGTAAACTTCAGAATTTTAAATCCCAGTTTGAGGGCTTACTTCGATAGAAAATTAAAATAAGGGTACATATAGATAAGAAGTCCTCAGGTGACAACAGTAATGTTCCATCATTTAAGGAAATGAGCTTTTGGATAGTGAATTCGGTTTTATGTGCTTTGACAAACACTTGTCAATGAAATGCGTATAAAAATGTCGTTTGAAACTTTCATCTTAGGGATGATGAATTTCTGGATCTCTTCAGGTAAGCTGGATTTTTTTTTTCTCATATTGACTCAAAAAAGCAGTATACGCAAATCCTCCTTACTATAGAGCTGCGTGCTGAAGATTGTTGATTTTTCACGTCTTGGTCTTAAAATGCCTGAAATTATCCCAATCAATATAATGTTCCCAGTTAATAGATATCGTGTTACATTTAATCTGTAAAGCGGCTATTCAAACTTGTTATTGCATCAATCTTGCATGCAGACGTATAGTTTATATATACAAAATAAAGTGTATTAAGATGTTAACGCTTTTACTTTAGACAAATCATTGTACAATATAAAATGATTCAAAAGATGTGTTCCATAAAGTGAAGTAAGAAAGAAAACACTGTCGAAATTTTGTCAAAATGCTCCAAAATTTAAATAGCAAATAAAAAAAAATTAAATTTTTTTTTTCGAGAATCGATATGAAATAATTGTGAATAATGCAAATATTTTGTGCAAAATAAAAGGTAGTAGAACGGTAAGGTTAAGCTTGGCGTAAGCCTGTATTATATAAAATTTTACGTCACCACCAATAGGAGGACATATATTGATTGTCTTTCTGTCACAAAATCGCGTCCAGCTCCTCACCAATGGACTCAAATTTAGGTATGCTGTTGCTCATGACCTAACGGTATACAATGATTTTTACAAAACATTCATATTCCAAAAGTCAAGGCCACTAAATAATGTGAAGGCTACTTGTAATGCTGTCGGGAGCCGAAGGAATCGGGGAAAGGGGGACGGGGGCGTGCCCCCAGTATTTTTACCTGTATATAAACAAAGTTAATTTACGGTTGTGCCCCCTCTAATGATCCTTTTTTTTAATCAAGAGGGTGGGTTGTGCCAAAAAGATGATTCAAGGTCACGACACAAAAATCATGGGTAGTGGGCATGAAATAATTCGGATACAGTTCTTGTTAAGTTAAGAAGAACCACTTTTAAAATATTTAATCCCTTATATCTGTTAACTATTGCATTTCAAATGCTCTCGTATTCGAAAAACTTTCAAAAGGCATGTCAAGGCATTTGGCGTTGACCAAAGGTATCTAATTGGAAAGGAGGATATATCATCAACTACAAAAACTAGTTTAATGTATGCAGAAAGTATACCCTAAAGATGTAGGGTTCATAATATTTACTGCCGACAACAGCAATTCAAATGAATGCAAAATCACGATGCAGCGATGGATACTCCCAAAACTAAGCATGATGTTTATTCTTGGACATAACTAAGAAACCTACAAAATGCAAGTGCTTGTATGTACACTGTACTCAGAAAAATCTAAATTCAGTATTTCAAATTCTGTTATCTGCGATGAAAGCAGAGTCTTAACTAAACACAGACATTGTATTGACAAAACATGCAGGACTGACAAACTGTGATGGGCATAGAGCAAATGTGAACGTGTTACTGAATAAATCAAAGAATGCGTGGTATTGAGTTATATGAATTGTACATGTAGGTATCAAGAATGCAATTTATCATTATTTTGTTCGAAATCAACATAATTTTTTATTGCAACAAGTACCTTCCAATTTCTCTCTCTCTCTTGCTTTTCAATGTATTATTCTATTGCAATTTATCATAATAATTAAACATTATTCTTATCTGGGAATGTTTTCTCTATTTTTGCGGTTGCTATACGTTGTTAAACTATTTGCTCTATTGATTTTAAGGGGAGATAAATGTATCTATGGAAACATAAACTTGAAATTATTATTCACTGAATTGATGAGATATATAATTACATTATCAGCGACCCAAAGTGGTAATTAAGATTTGATTCCTGATATAATAAACTGATTTTTACGTCTAATGATGGACAATTGACCACATTGACCTATTTCCACCGGCTAACTTGGATTTTTTAAAAATCGATACTAGAGCGCTTTTGCTTATAATTTAAAAACAAACCATAACAACATAATGCAACTGTTTTGTCGAATATCACGTATAATTTACTGACGTTCTTAGTTTCGCTGAATATATTTTTAAAACTTCTGTGTATCTTACTTATATGAATATCTTCAGTGGCATAATTTCAGTCAATAGTGTGTGAGGGTGTGTGTATGTGTGTGAATAGAGACTAACATTCTAAGTTTGATTACCCCAGTTATCTTTTTTTATAGAGAACCCTGAATGTATATTTTTTAGATTACATGTCTCTACTCATTTTGGAGAAAAGAGAGATTTTTTAAAGACATTAATAAAAACAAAGGCTAGACTTATAATTTGACTTTATCAAAATCTATCCTTTTAATAATTTTAGGACAAAATTTAATAATTTAATTTCGGTTATAGCGCGTCATTTGATTGGATAAAAAATTAGAATATATCGTATAACCTGGGTTGCATACGTCACAATGACTTACGTCAAAAACGTATTAATCCGCTTGACGTTACATTTAAAATACGTACAAATTGAAGGCATTTTTGAAGAAGAAATTGTCTTAATTTTTAAACTTATTGATGGAAAATTAAATTATAAGGAATGAATTTAATATCTACCCAAGTTATACTGGTATAACCTGGGTTGGAACAGTTTACGCTTTTTTTTATAAACCGCTTCGCGGTTTATAAAGCGTTAACTGCCCCAACCCAGGTTATACCAGTATAACTTAAGTAGCTATATTAAGTTCATTCCTTAAATAATTTAATTTTGGTTGTAACGCGTCATTTGATGGGGTAACGCGTCATTTGATGGGGAAAGAACTGGGTTGGGGCAGTTTACGCTTTATAAACCGCAAAGCGGTTTATAAAATAAGCGTAAACTGTTCCAACCCAGTTTATACCGTATAAATTGGGTAGCTATTAAATCCATTCCTTATAATTTAATTTTCATTCATTTGGTGTAAGAAAAAAAGATGATTGTCCTTAAAAAATGACTTCAATTTGTACAAAATTTGAATGTAACGTCAGGCGGATAGATACGTTTTTGACGCAAGTCATTGTGACGTAGGCAACCCATTTTATACGATATAAAGTAAAATTTTTATCCAATCAAATACAGCCTTACAATCAGAATTAAATTATTTTTGTATTCATATGAAGCAGAATTTGTTAAACATCTTTTGCGTGAAAAGAAGAAAACACTTGCTTTGGTCTTCAACTCGACATTTAGATATATCGACGACGTATTGTCAATTAACAATGGTTATTTCCATTCTTATGTCAATGATATATCCCGGTGGGCTTGAGATAAAAAATACTACAGAAGTTGACACATCTATTTCATATTTTTTGATATTTTACTTGAGAAAGACGTTAATGATTATCTAACAACCAAGCTTTATAATAAACGTGATGACTTTAACGTTTCAATCGTCAACTTCCCTTACTTATGCAGCAATATACCTTCATCACCTGCATACGGGGTTTATATCTCTCAGTTGATTCTATACGCAAGAGTCTATGTATGTACTATTTCTACGTATGTACAATTTCTAAAACGAGGTAAATTATTGACAAACAAGTTGATGAAACAAGAATATCAGCAGTCTCGTTTGAAGTCATCATTTCGTAAGTTCTATGGTCGATACAATGACCTTGTCAACAAATACAATTTATCATTGAGTCAAATGCTGACTGACGTTTTTCATACTAATTGTTAGGCCATTATTTACACACTGAATTGTCGACGGATTTTTCCCGTTATTTCCGATCATGACAAGGCATTTTTGAATGAGAAATTGTCTTATTTTTTCCCTTAATGATGAAAAATTAAATTATAAGGAATGAATTTAATATTTACCCAAGTTATATTGGTATAACCTAGGTTGGAACAGTTTACGCTTTTTTGTAAACCGCTTCGCGGTTTATAAAGCGTAAACAGCTCCAACCCAGGTAATACCAGTTTAACTTAGGTAGATATTAAATTCATTTCTTAATAAATGAGTTTTAAAAGATAAATATAATTTTCTGCAACTAAAATGGCACAACTCTGATGCATATCTACACTTGTCTTGAATATAATGTTTTTAAATCATCATCCAATAACGGTGACTCCATGAATGAATAAGTTATAGACAGGGAAGACTGAAAGGTTAGGACACTATCTATTGTCAATAATGTCGATTGTTATTTTATGATTGATTTAAAGCACAAGCATTTACCATAAATTATTAATTTCACTTATTTTTAAAAATAGATAATGGAATGATGATTTTGGTAGTCAGAAAGAAGTGGGATTTGATATTTATATGTATGTACTGCACGTGTGAAAATTGACAAGCCCACTCTTACCATTTGATGTTGAAAATAAAATTAGATAATGAACGCAAATTGAAATTTGATCAAATTCTTTTATTTTGCTTTTATGAAATGAAATTTTAATTTTCTAGTCGATATTAAGGTTGCTATTATAAAACTATTGACTCTTTCGGTGGTGAATATGGTTTGTTATTCACCAGAAAAATATCAATATTGATCGAAGTGAAGCGTAAATAATTGTATATTAATTGCAGTTTCCAATTATTATTTTTTTAATTTCCAAGACAACTCAGCATCACTTATGTTTTATTTTAAGAAACATCATTGATATGATATTACATGCTTGTATCATTGTCCTCAGAATGAAAAATATAGAGCAAGAAAAATTTTCCATAGCAGACCAAAGTATCTTTCAAAGTATCATAGTAAACCATGGCATTAATTAGCAAGAAAATAGTCAAAATATTAATGTCAGAGTAAAGCAGAGTAACAAAGTATTATAATATTAGAAACAATGCACTTGAGTTTTTATGAAAGTAGGATTTTTTAAATCTCAGGGAAATTAATTAAATTTTTTACATGGGAAAAAAAATTCTTGTAGCTTTAATAGACACATTGATTAGATACGGATAATACTTTCCCGGTTACACTATCTACTTTATTATATTAATCCGTATTCTCGTAATACACTGTATACAGATGTGGCTTTAGTTTTCTGAGTTTCAAATGTCGCGTGCATGACCATCAAAGTAATGAAATAGTTTTTCCGACGTATGTCCCTGCATATGATAGACAGAAAGTAGCTGTAACATTCTCGAGCAGATATTTTACCTGAACTTTAATGCAACTATTTAATTCCTTTTTCATGGAAACGAAGCCTCATCTCCGTTATCCAGATCGTGTATTATCGATTTTATTGCACTTTCAAAAATAATGCATGGCGTTGACTATAGTATCCCTCTCTAAAAGCGAAGGGTGTTAAGTAACTTGAATTTGACACATGAATAATTTACATGTAGCTCTTTTACTGTAATAAGTTTAAGTTTGCGTTCTTTTTGTACATTTTGTATCACCTCCAATGCCGAGGCCGAGGCATATACTTCTAGAGAAGCTTATGTTTTAAAAAAAATATATTAGAAGCTAATATCAGAAATATGCAGTCTGTATTAGAAGATTCGAGTTATCTACAAAGGTTCAAACCAGATATTTAAAGTTACTAACAAAACCAGAATTTTACAGCTCAACGAAACTCTCACCAGAATTTTATAATTACAGATCTACAAAATCTTCAATCAAAATTCGTATTGTAATCTTCAAAAGCTCACATCAGTAGGAACTGCGAACGATAGCATACCCAAGTCAATTTTCAGGAGTTAACACATTTGAATGATTTTTAATATTTATATAAATATTTATATGAATTTTCATAAAACATTATTTCTTTGGGAAATCAAAGAGAGATAACTCTATAATTTGGGTAAAACGTGTTTTTCACTATAGAAATCATCTCCCCCTCCCCCCTCCCCTCCATGAAACAAAAATTCCTTTTTATAGGTAAAATGGAATGCCATTTCACAAATTCATACCAAAGCTTTTTGTGTTTCACGGGGGGGGGGGGGGGGGGGCATATGTCTACAGACAAAAAAACTACAAAAATGCTTATTTTTTTCACCAATTTCAAAGGGGTTTACAACTAAAACATTGTATTTTATTAATAATGTATGTTTAATTTTATATGCGTAAAACATAAGAAAAGATTTAAGGAACATTTATTCATATCCAAGAATATTTTAAAATGTGTTGATGCTTTAAAGTCCGATTTCAATGGAAAATATCGTCTACCCCCCTTATTTAAAGAGCTGGAATTAGGGGTAATTAATGATTTAAAACTGGCATTAAAATTATCAGTTCTTTCCATTCAAAAAAGATTTTACGACCAAATTGCCATTAGTATTGAATTAAATGTTGTAAAATATAGGCGGGAATCGAGAGTTAGCGTGCGTAGTTCTTTGCTGTTAACTGCAGAAGCTCAAATCAGAAATTTACAGATATCTACAAACTTTTTCACTAGAAGTTTTCTGTTATCTTCAAAAGATCCCATCAAGTTATCTACAGAAGCTCACACTATACAGAAAATTACATTTGTCTACAAAAACTTCCATAAGAAATTTACAGTCATTATGTATCTATTATGCAATTTATAGCTATCTACTATGGAATTCCATAATCTACGGAAGCTCATGATTAGAGATTTAATTAACAATTAAGGTAAATTTTCTGGAGCAGCGTCTAATGCGAGCGTCTAACAGGCAATTAAAATTAATCTTCGACTAATTAAATATATTATATTTTGTGATATTATTAATTTTCATATTATTAAACGTTTAGATAATACCGTATAAATTTATCAAACTTTATGAAGATTTATATAAATAAAGTCCTTGTTACCCGATCAATGTTTTTAAAAGAAAAAAAATGTAATACTTTCATAATTTCAGAGGTTGCATCATGGGAAATATGCCGTAACGATGACCAATCCCGACCTAATTCTTTCCGGGGCTATCTGTATTGTGAACACGGTTGTTGTGGATATGCATACGAACAATACTGCTGTGCTGATAAGTAAATACAATACTTATACAAATATAAATATTTGTTCTTCATTAAAATATTACAGATCAGTAAATACAAATATGATCAATTTTTGACTATGCTCAGCGCTCTAATATAAAAAGCCAGGGTGGTGGGTTTAATTTTTTTAATCCAATTCCACCAAATATCAATATTGATACATGTATACGCTTAAAAGGTATTACTTATTTGCTTAATTTTCGGGAACAGAAATCTATGGAATATTAAATTTCCTACCTTATAGATATTAACATCAAAACATAATAGTTCAAAGTCAAAAAAAAAAAAAAGAAAGAAAAAAAGAAAAATACTATGTCGACATTATTTTGTACTATGTGGGATGATCTTCTTTTACAGTATCGGTTTAATAGTCGGATGTTCCTTTGGAGGGCTAGTATTTTTGGGTGTGGTATCCGGTGTAATATTTTGCTGTATACAGAAAAACAAACAAAAGAGAACCAGCATTAGACCACTTGGGAGGGGACACAGTCGGAACACCATAGCCATTATTTCAAGCGGTGAGTACAAATCAGAGAGAGAGAGAGACTTGTATTTCTTTTTTTTTGTAAACAAAACCTTACATTCATTTTTTTTGCTGGAAGCTCTGTTTTTGAAGGAGATAGTCAACATTTTATTTTTTATTTCATAAATTAGGAAGCCGATGGGCAATAATATTTGCCTTGCATATTTCACAGTTTCACAACATTTACGATGTTGTCTTTTTGATACACAATTCATTTTAATGTTAATCATTGATGATTGGTAATGAAGTAGAAATATTTGTTAAATGTCCTTTTGTGATTAAAGAATAAGGAAGAAAAGCAGAATGTACAATCTATACAATTTACTATCAGTACATCATCAATTTTTAAAAGGTAGAGGGGGTGGGGATAAAAAAAAATTGACAACATATACCTGAAAAATAAAATGACAAGCAATAAAATGAAAATTGCCTCAAAAAACCTATTTCATGGGATGGGGGGAGGGGGTTCCAAATTTCTCTTTTCCGACAAGATTTGTTTAACCTAAATTAAGAGCAAAACTATTCTCGGATCGAACACATCCCCTCCCCCAAAGATACTAATTGCCTGAACTGCACAGTTGCCAAAGAGGGTAAATATTTTTTCTCAATTCGTGGTTTTATTTTTTCAGGTAGTCACTTTGATCCCGATTTTAAGCACGTACTAAAGCCACCACCTTACACGATGGATCCACCTCCTGCTTATTCAGAAATTGTGCCTTCTTATTCCGCTTCCACTTCTTATAAAAACTATAACGAGCACCTAACAAGAGCAATCATACACAACGACAATTCACAAACGGGAAATATTTTGCATAATAATATTCCATTACAAAGCCATTTTCACCCGCCGGGAGCAGTGGAAAATCACTCGGAAGGTCATTATAATGAATCGTTTTAAAACTTAATTGTATGTGATGCTTTGTTTTTACATTTAGGCAACAATTAAATAACTTTTAAACAGTTAATGCACATTTTCATTTAGTTTAGCTGTAACTTATGCTTTTTTAGTAGCTCAAATCGACATCGTAAAATATAATTTTGAAGGTGATATTACATGTAAGCAAACCAATCATATATATTGAATTACACACTAAAAACAATATGTATGTGTAGGAATTCGTAGTCTAATGCTCTCATCAATGAGATTTTCCTCTATACATTTTTATGTAAACTTCTGAATCTATTTTGTGCATGTGATCCCTTCCTGGGGTCATATTATTTAAATGGCATCAAAGTGTCATTTAATAAAAAAAAAAAAAAAAACTACATGCATGCTGGGCAATAAATTAAAAAGAAATGGCATTTAAAGATATTTCCAACGCATTGTTTATCGTAGTTGTTATATATTATTATAAATTATCTATATGTATTATATACATTATTTTATCTTGCATACATATTATCATATTATAAATTATGTCGAAGATTACGCCAGACGATGGGTCAAATATGAAGAACTTGCGAAATGATGAATTTAGAGGAGACTGTTGATATCCTTGTCAACTTGTTTGTCAATAGCTTGCCTCGTTTTAGAAATTGTTCGTACGTGGAGCATATGCTCTTGTGTGTCGAAACAACTGGGAGACATAAACCCCATATACAGGTGATAAAGATATATTTCTACATAATTAAGGAAAGTTGACGATAGAAAAGTTGAAGTTTACACGTTTATCAAAATGTTTTGTTGTTAGGTTACCATTAGCATCTTTTTCTAGTAAAATATCCAAATATGAAACAGCGTTTGTTCTTCAAGATATATGTCGCATCATTCAGAAATATCTGTAGATTGTAAGTGCTTCGTACTAGCCTTGACCTGTTTCCCTTCATTCTTTATAAAGTCAAACATTCTAAACAAAAAAATATGTTTTTAATAAAATTATGTTCAATAATATATATCCAATTTAAGATTACACCGTTAACACCCCCCCCCCCAAAAAAAAACAAACAAACAAACAAACAAACAAAAACAAAAAACAAACACAAAAAACAAAACAAAACAAAACAAAACAAAAACAAAAACAAAACAAAAAACAAAACAAAAACAAACAAAAATCAAAACACTTGTGATTGGGTTTCTGCAAAGATAGGATACAGCTAGATTTTTTGAATTTTTATGGAGATAATCAGAATTTCAAAATATTATACGTTCCATTAATTGACGCTCACTCGTTGAGAGACATTTGTTAAAAACACTTTGAATGATGACACCACGCCCTCCAGTGTGATAGAAGATAACAACAGTCAACATTAATTACAATATACTTGACGACGGGTGATATTAAAAAAGATGTTGACTGCACGGAATTTACGTATGGCCCACGAATACATGTATATGTATTTGTATAAATCATCCAGTATATATAATATAATAAATACCGCATGTTGTTGAGGGTAACAATGAAAAGTTTCAACCTCGAAAACCGTTTTCAATCTCGGCTGCGCCTCGGTTGACAATGATTTTCTTGCTGTTAAAATTCCATTGATGGCCTTTAAAAATTATTTCCTATATAAATCTATACAAAAAAGTCCAACATTTCCAATGTTATAATGAGCGGTCCAAAACAAACAAATCGATGTTGGACCGATGATTGGACCTGTCCTTGAGCTGTACCGCTATGATGTTAACTTTAATTTTTACATCACACTGTAGGCGGGATCAGCTTTATATATCTCAGACATGGAAGCCTGCGCAATGTCAAATAAAAATTAAGTTAAAGGTATAAAAAAAAATTATTGACTGAGTTTTCGGGGAAAATGCGTTTTGTCGATCCAAACTGACGGCCTAACGGGCTTAGGCAAACGGTTATTGGTTCCGACAAAACGCACTTTGCCCTCGAACCCAGTGAATATATGAATAATATTACCCTCAAGTACACACAGTATTTATATATTGTTTCCAGGTGCAAATTATTATTAATGACGGACTGATTACACCCCCATCACCCATTTTTTTTTTATCAGAGGAAATGCAACTCAATAGATAACCACTGCAGAGGTGACGTTAATCAAATGTAGATACTTAAAATCCAAAGAATTTTTAAGAAATTTTAAATCACAAAATCTGGCACAATCAGAAGCATCAAAAAGTAATGACTTTTCAACGTTATACGATCAATTACCCACGAAAAATTAAAGATCGTTAGTCCTTTTCACAAAAAGTATTAGGACTAAGATTAAAGTCTGTAATTTGTAGTTTCTGGAGATCAAGTCTTCCAACAATCTGTCGGAAGTCCCATGGATACATGTAGTTATTGCACCACGTTATTAGCAGACACCATTTTTTATATTGATATGAGGCAAAATTTCGTCGGAAACTTCAACATGAAAAGATGAAGTCTCTTGCTTTGGCTTTCAATTCAACATTTAGATATATCGACGAGTTTTATCGATTAACAATATTTATTTCCATTCCTTGATTCGAAATATCCCTTTGAACTCGAAAGAAAAGATACCACAGAATCTGACATGTACATCTGTTTTACATTTTAGATATTTTACTAGAAAAAGACCTAAATGGTAACCTAACAACAAAACTTTATGATCAACTTCTCTTATTTATGTAGCAATATACCATTATCACCTGCATATGGAGTTTATGTCTCCAAGATGATTCGATATGCAAGAGCATGCTCTACGTACTGATTTCTAAAACGAGGCAAGCTATTCACAAGCAAGTTGATGAGTCAAAATATCAACATTCTCGTTTAAAGTCAACATTTCGCAAATTCTATGGAATGACCTTGTCAGCAAATGACGAAGTCGAATGTTAACTGACGCTGTTAGACCATTAGTTTCATGCTGAATAGTCTACAGATTTTTCCGTTTGCTTAATCATGATAAGGAGTACACGGCGAGTATGACCGGTCGACAGGGATGCTTACACTTCCATGGCACCTGATCCCACCTCTGATGTTTTTAGAGGTCCGTGTTTGCTCTGCTCCAAATCTGTATTGTTTCAATGGACTTCTAAGCTTAATTACTGTTCGTTAGCTTCATATTTCGTTTCTAATTGCAATGACAATGACAATGATTTTATTCTCATAAATGTACAAACATACATTGTAGAGAGGAGGTAGGAAAAGATACAAACACAAAGAAAAAGAATATAATACATGTATAATAAAGAGCACAAAATATCATGTTAAGATTCAAATTAATTATTTCCATCTATGATTTGTTTGACAATCAACAAAAATTTGCATAATTTTTTCAATACTGAACAGTTTGTTGATGAAAAAAAGTTGTTTAAATTTCTCTATATTTGGTCTGTATATGAGATAATTTGAAATAAATTTTAACCTAGCCTCTTTAATTTCTTTTTGTGTGCATTCAAAAACATAATGAAATTCATCACCAATCTTAATAAGATCACATAAAGTACAAATCCTTTGTTCTCTTGGGAGACCATTCCATCTTCCAGTTTCATTGGGGAGTTGAAAATTGTTACATCTAAATTTACATAACAAAGTTGAAAATTGCATATTAACAAGATTTCTTTCTGGATCAAGTATTTCTTTATAAATTCGATAATTAACACCCTTGGATGAATTATAAACATTACTTTTCCAGATTTGGATATTTTGGTCAACACGTATTCTTTTTACTTCATTTTTAACCCATACTACACTGTACATCTGTTGTGTTGTCCATAAATAAGATAATCCACATTCATCTAAAATATTTTTAACATAGTTGGCCCAAGGCAAATCATGTCTTGTTGCAAGTGCATACATTTTTGTAGCAAATTTATCCATCGTTTGAGAAATTTGAAGTTTTGCCCAAAAAGTAATCATTCTCACCTTAATATTGATGATAACTGGGAATCGGCCAAGTTCCCCATACATCATGAAGTTTGGCGTTTTAGTGTTCAAATCTAGGATATATTTACAATATTTTAGGTGAAGTTTTTCAATTAAAGTATTTTTTTGTAAATCCCCATACTTCACATCCATATAAAAAAAACTGGTTGAACGATTCTGTCAAAAATTTGTCTGACAATCCATAGAAAGATTATGTTGTTTACATTTTGGATATTACTCCATACATAGCTTTAACAGATTTATTGCATTGTTCTTTTATATTTTGATTAAAAGATCCTGATTTTGAAAAATATATTCCTAAGTACTTATAACTGTCAACGACCTCTATACTTAAACCATTATAAGTAAAATATAAATCCTGTGTTTTTCGACCTCTTCCAAAAATCATTATTTTTGTCATGTTAACATTCACTTTTAACATTTTATACAATATTCATAAAAATAATTCAACATATTTTGTAATGACTCAGGGTTTTCAGCAAATAAAACAATTTCATCAGCATACAACAGATCGAGCAAAAAGCTTGATATATACATGAAGTTCATTTTCAATCATTTCAGATAGTTTCTCCAGACAGTTATATTATTCATGGTGAGGAATGATTCTAAATCATTTAAATAGAGTTAAAACAGAATAGGGGATAAATTTTCATCCTGTCTTACACCAAGTTGACAAGGGAAGGTGTCAGAAAGAACACCATTTACTTTAAGTTTTGCCTTGATACCCTTATACATGTTCTTGATAATTCTAAAACATTTTTATCTATATTACAATTAAATAATATTTTGTTCCAGAGTCCTATTCTCCACACAGAATCAATTTTTTTTTTTTCAAAATCAATAAACGCACAAAAAAACTCCTTTTTATGAATATTTCGATGATTGTATGCAAGGCCACGGTAAATATATGATCAGTCATACCATAATTTTTACGAAATCCAGCTTGATTTTCTTGTATTAATTTGAATTCTTCTGAATATCTGTTAAGTCTGTTATTTAAAATGGATGTAAATAGCTTTCCAATACAACTAATTAAAGTTACTGGGCGGTAATTTTTGGGTTCGGTATCATCACCTTTATTCTTATAGATAGGAATTATTTCACCACACAACCATTCGGAGGGGAAACAACCACTGTTAAAAATTTTGCTGAAAATTTTTTTATAGAGAGGCACCATTATGTTGCATGAGCTTTTAATATATTCATTATATGACATCACTTCCACATGATTTGTTTCTTTTAAGACTTTTTATACTTTGCATAATTTCATCACAAGTTATCAGTTCATTTATAGACTCATTACACTGTAAATTAGAGAGAGTATCTAGATCCTCAGATGATAAAACATAGTCAGGTATTTCATTATCTTACTCTGTATTTAGATCTTTAAAAAAGTCATATAATTTTTCAGCAGATGCATTTACATTTTGTCCATTTTTTTTTTTTTTTTTTTTTTTTTTTTTTGCCCTGAGTTTATTATTTTCCAGTACTCTTTCGGATTTGTTGATTTGAGTTTTTTTCAATTTTTCTTTTGTTTGATTTTTATGGTTATTTACACATTTTTTCAACACTTTTTTTTTATATCTTTTTCCTTTATCATACATATCGTCTTTAAGATCTTTACTTCTATATCTATATCTTCTATATGCAAAACATAACTTGTCCTTATAATTAGGTCGAATGTTGACTGACGTCTTGTTAGGTCATTATTTTCATAATGAATTTTATTAAAACAACGGATTTCTCCGCTTACCCAGTCATGATAGAGAACTCACGGCAGGTGTGACCGGGCGACAGGAGATGCTTACTTTTCCATGGCACCCCATCCCACCTCTGATGTTTTCAGACTTTCGTGTATTCTCTGCCTATTTTTATACAATGTAGTTTCAATGAACTATTGAGCAGGATTACTGTTTATCCTCATATTTCATTTCTTTTAATTAACATAAATTCCAAGGATCAACAGTAAGCAATGACAATGATTTTATTCCCTGAAAATTTACTAAAATACATGGCAGAGAGGAGCATTTTTTATTAAAATAATGTGGTTTTGTTGAAAGTGACCAAATCTAAATATGAACCACAAATAAGAATTTTTTGTCTTCAATGAAAAAAAAAATAGTTTGCTAAAATGATAACGCATGTGTTTTATTAGTCCCCTACGGGTGAAACCGGTGGGGACTATAGGATTCCTCCGCTTCTGCCCGTCTGTCCCTCTTCTGTCAGTCTGTGCCACTAGGTTTTCCGTTTTATTTTTCTAAACGCCTGCAGATATTGAGCTGATTTTTGTAAGTATACCTTGATCAAGTTGATGTGCTACAGATCAACATTGCATTTCCTTCCACTTCAATGATTTTTGACGGAATATTAATTACGGCCTGTTTGATTTTTAAGGGTTTTCCGCAATTTTTTTCCGAAACGATTGCAGATATCGAGCTGATTTTTGGTATGTGAGTCTACCTTGATGAGTTATAGATCAAGTTTGCATTTCGTTCCGCTTCAATGAATTTTTGACGGAGTTATGGCATTTTCAATTTTTAATGAGAACCAGATTACATGCACTTTCTGGTAGGGGGCTAGTATTTGCTAATGCAATAATCTCAGAATGCTAGTTGAAATAACTCCGTTAAATTCGATGACGTACTGAGGACTTTTCTCATGAATATGTCTCTGACCGTCTATACTTGTCAGTAATATACATAATCATTATCTTATCTGCCTTAATTTACTCACCAATGTTGGCAAATAAATACTGATGTAAATAAATAGATTAGTTTTATTATTAATAAATTAATTGATAGATAAAATAATAATCTTAGTAATATGAGTTATTTTAAGTTTTATAATATAGAATTAAAGGATTGAAATCAGGTACATATGAATATGAATTATTCTTATAGTCTGTGCTCCATACATTTGAAAATCTTAGATCCACCTATGCGTTCAGTTGTTTATTTCGGAGTTACTCTTCTTGACGGTGTTTTCTGATAGGCCGGCTAAATGACAAGTCATGTTATCTGTGTATCCAGTAACGTCCCCCGCCTCTCCAGCGTTGTTCGTCAACTACTTCCGGCGGCAGAAGTTATAGATGCAACTCCAGACAGAGACGGTAATATCTTACTGTTTTAAAACTGTTTTATCTTTTTTGCAGCGACTCGGAAACACCAATAGTGGTAAGAGTTATCTTTCTTGTTCTTGTAGACTAAAATCAATGGGTGGATCAAACAGTTTAGATAATGCTTGTTTTGTTAAATTAAAGAAATATGTTGATTGATTAAGATCTTTCTTTTTTTCATAGGGAGATCTGAAATACCTCTTAACACAGAGGTTCTGTTTGGAGATACGCCAAGTATTATTTCTTACATAAAAAATGGACAAAGTAAACTGAAATGGGCTCAAAGCACTTGGGCCGGTAAGCAAATTTATACCTAACGCTCTACATAATAAAAAATTCTTAAGAATTCGGGAAAAAGTAACTTTTGAAATCCCTAAGATCCAGACAAAATGGTAATTTTTTTTTGTAAATAACTATATAAAGAAATCTAAAAAAGAATACGATTTCGTATATCATGTATATTAACAGGTGTTGAAAGTATTTTGGAAGCATTTCCTAAGGTGAGTACGTTATAATGCAAGAGGCAGAACATTTTCAATGAGAAAAAGAAATGGAAATTGATTCTTAGTATACTCTTGAATTACAAATCAACAACAATTCATGAACAAAGTGTGTAGCAATGTCTATGATAATGCCGTAATATATTTAAATGTAAAGCATGTTTATTTATTTATTTATTTTTTTAAATTTTAATTTTGATGTAATTTAGGAAATATTTTCAAATGTTCATCATGCCTCAATTCTTTTAAACATGCTTCATCGAATTTCATCTGATGTTAGGAAATTGAAACAGAAATTTTATTTTCTGTCAGGTACCTGAAGGAGTGATTATAACACGCATGGGAGAAGGATTTGGCCGTTTAATGGCGGAATATGTAGTGGGACATATTTTTGCGAGGGAACTTTCTGCTCTGAACTTATACAAACAACAACAACAAAAGTTGTGGAATAAAGGGTATCATTAAAAAATCAATTCACATAAAATGAAGTTTTGTAAATATTTCTCAAGAATTTTATTTTAAAGAAATATATAATTATGTGTCACAGCAATTAAAGCATTCATGGCAGACACATTTGTGCCAATTTTATTTTTTAATCAAACTATAGACTAAATAACAGCTTGTAACTGACCATCATTCCTGTATCAGTTTATTTATTTTTTCAGTCCCGTAGAAGACAGGCGTATGCTCACATCTCTTACAATTGGAATTCTTGGAGTTGGATCAATAAGTACAGAAAGTAAGAGCATTGCCAAGAGTTACATGTAGTTCCTCCAGCCCATTCCCCTCCCCCTTTTATTATAGGGTACTTTTACGTAGACTTTTTAAAATACTTGTGATTTTGATAATAATGTTCATGGGCGGATACAGGATTTGTGATTAGGGGGGGGGGGGGGGGCGTGGATAACTTTGTTCAGGCAGGGGGTCTGGGGGTCGCCTTAAGGCCCCCAGTGGGTCCAGAGCGAATCCCTGGTGGGGGCCCAGGGGGCGAAGCCCCCGCATGCCAAGAAAAGGTACGCATTCTAGTTTTAGAGCGAACTCAATAAAAGCGGAATTAGCGTTAATCTGTGATTTTTCCCCAGGGAGATGTGCGCGAGGCAATTAATGTCAGCAGTTTCGAGGGAAGGATCTTAAGTTTTACTGGTTTTAAATTAAAGCTAGAAAACTTATTATTTAGAAGCCTTTGCACCTCTTTCCCGTCTTGTTTTTATTGAAGGGAGGGGGGATTTTCCATGCAAATCATATGCGGTTAAAAAAAGTGAAATAGAAGAAAAAGAAAGTGAAATAGATTGTAGTAAACTAATTAATTGTTCAGTAAAAATTAGACGCCTTTCAAATCTTTCGGTGTTTCCATATCAAAATAGTTTTTTTCCTAGTATAAATTAACATCGGGCACGATGAACTTGGTTGTTGTGGAAGTCTCGAGGCCTCAAGTCTCGCGCCTTATTAAGGTATCATACCGCTAATTGACCAATGAAAATGAACTTAGGTAATTGTAGTTCCATACGTATAAAATAATTATTTTTTCCTTTTGAATTTTTTTTGATTTCCTTCCAGTCTATTTTTACAATTTTGGTACCTGTGTCTAGTGTATTTTACATATTTTGTAAACAATTAAAGGTTTTTGACAGGAACTATTTTTTTCAGGGCATAGGAGGCTACTTCCTGGGGTAGAAGTTTATTTTTCTTTTACTAAGAAAACGGAAAACTTAGGATCCACCCCCTCAAATCTGCTGCCGTTAATTGTCTCGCCAGCGTTAGGGGAATATGGGTGATTTGCATCAATTACACTTTTATTGACTGTATCGCTGTGGAAAAATGGACGGGATTTCTTGGCATGGAAGCTCCTGGGTTTTCGTGTAGTTTAAGAGTAAAACCAGGCACAATAATAGGGGTATTGGTTAGTTTATATGTACCAAAATTTGGCATTATTAATACTAGTCATATCATACTTTGAATAGAGGGGGCCCAGGGGGCGAAGCCCCCGGAAGCTCCTGGGTTTTCGTGTATTTTAAGAGTAAAACCAGGCACAAAAATAGCGGTATTGGTTTGTTATATACCAAAGTATGGCATTATTGATATTAGTCATATCACACTTTGAAAATCTTAGGGGGGGGGGGGCGTGCGCCCCCCCCCACGCCCCCCCCCCTTAAATCCGCCAGTGATGTTAATATCTAGGCCATCTGATTGATTTGCTAAAAAATGTATAAGTAACGTGAAACTTTTCTATTGGCTAACATATTATAATGAAATCATCTTTGCACTCAGGTGAAGAGCACGAGAATCATGGAACCATTACATAGAACTAATTTTTATATTTTCTTTAAAAAGAAAATAAAGAATAATAACTGGAATAACAACGAAAGAAAAAAAAATGCTTTATTTAAACATAAGTAAAGTCCTGTAAATTAAGAAAAATAATCCACGGTAGAAATAAACATTACATGTAATTGTCAGCTTTCACAGATTAATTTTCACAACACATTTAATACATAGAGTAATCTGTCAATGTTACATGTAATGTCCATGTTCATTTCTTTGATTTTTACTGACTAGTATTTTCCACTCTGGGTTATCCTGGGTTAATCTGAGTTATCCGGGATTTTTCTGGATTGTTCTGAGTTATCCTGGATTATTCTGAGTTATCCTGGTTTATATATTCTGACATATCCAATCTTAACAAAAGAGATATATAAGTAGTTAAGTATATCGTAAACTAGTGGACTCTTTTGTAGGATTATACAGAACAGTGCATTAGTATATATATCAGACCCGTAGGAACAATTTCAGTTTGGGGGGGGGGGGGGGGGAACAGCCATACATTTTTAGTTGGGGAGGCACTATCAACTACCCAAAATTCCTTGATTAGCAAAAAAAAAAAAAAAATTGAGGGGGCACAACCATATACATGTAGCAGCTATATGTTCTATAGTAATCTATATATCGGCAAAATTATTAGGGGGGGGGGGGGCGTCCCCCCCACCCCCCGGTTCCTACGGCCATGTTTATGCTCGAAACCTTTAACAAATAGTTTTCAACATATCAACGTCGTGATCCGTTACTTCTTACGAAGGAGGTGAATTTTGGACTGAATATCGACGTTGTTTATATAAGTTTTTTTTTTTCACTCTTACTAAATACGATTTTTACCTATCTTTTCTAAGTGTTCTTAGATGTACTCAAAACCAATCAACAGAAAGTCCATGTTAAATTGTTTTTTTTTTCATTTTTAGTTTCTAGTACAGCAACTTACCAAGACAATGATTCTAAATAAACACACACACACACACACACATGCGCTAAAATATGTTGCATGTATTGTATGTACAAAACGCTTATATACTTCTCACTTCAACAGAAAATATTTAACTTTTTTTCATTGATGTAAATATGTTGTAAAAGTTGTTTTGTTGCTCGATTCTCCAATAGGTGGAAATAAAGATGGAATGAATGAATGAGTTTTAAATGTTTCTCTTATCTTTACCAAATTAACCTTTATTTTGTTTTATTTTTACAAACTTAAAAGATTCGCCCGCGTGGCGCAGTGGTTAGAGCGTCTGCTCTAGAGTCGCAGAGTAAGGAGTTGATCCTTACGTCGCGGGTTCGAATCCCATTGTTGGACGTGGAGACCGGTCCTTCGGATGAGACCGTATAAACCGAGGTCCCGTGTCGCAGTAGGTGCTGACACGAAAAAGATCCCGGCAAGTGGTGGCGTCTCCATATGAGTGAAAAATTCTCGAGAGGGACGTTAAACAACATACAAAAAAACAAACTTATGGATGTTTTGATAAATTAAAAGGAACACCTAAATATTAATTAATATTGTGAAATCTTAAACTATTATTCATAAAGTATGAATTTGATGCATATCATTTTTGTTTGTAGTTGCTCAGCTTTGTAAAGCTGTGGGTATGACAGTCTGGGGTCTAAGTCGATCTACAAAGGAACATAACTCTGCATTTGATCACCTTACGTGAGTTATCAATGAGATTTGAATCACTCCATATGTAATATTTGCATGTTTTCCCTACTTTTTTAGTATGTCTGCTTATAGTATGTCTGCTTAAGAAAGAAAGATCTTTTTGCGTTTTTCATGCAAATTTTGTTCCATTCTTGAAGTATTAGATTTCATAAAATTGCAAGTTATAGAACCTAAAATATCTACATTGTGCTTTTATTAAGAAAAACGAAATAATTGCCTGACTTGAAACAATTCGATTCTCCCGCCTAATTTACACACGCACATGAACAAGTTACCATGGAAATGGAATGTCGGTTGTCATCAGAATTTAATATTTTTGACACAATTTAGCGGAAAAGATACTTCACCTTTGCAAGCCTCGATTCAATATTGCATTAGAGATTTACGCTAAAAAAAGTTACTTGACGTTGGTATGACAAAAACAATGATGCAATATAGTGTCTTTACAAAAAAAGAAGATATTTCTTATGAAAATTTGTACATGACAATTAATTGCCATGTACAAATTTTGCATAAGAAACATCATTATTTTTGTAAAGGACAGTGGACATATTACTAGACATATAGTGCACTATTTGCCTGCTTTTATTGTCAGAACTTCGCAATCCACAAAAAAAATCTTTCGATTTATAATACAAATATAAAAGAAATATAGGACTTTGATTCAATTTCTCTCCCTTTCTGTCTCTTTAAAATGCAAAATATTGCTTCCTTATAGTTTTGAATTATTTTACATAGAACGCTGGCGGATCTCAGTGGTTTTTTGGCGGGTTGTGACTATATATGTAACGTTTTACCTGGTACGTCAGAAACTAAGAATATGTTGTCAGGGGATGTGCTGAAATGCTGTAAACCAAAGGTACATAGAATATGTTGTCAGGAGATGTACTGATATGCTGTAAATCAAAGGTACATAGAGTATGTTGAGTATGTGAGATGTGCTTAATGATGTAAATCAAAGTATTTTTTTTCTTGTAATTCTAAGCAGGATGACAAAATTTCACGTGTGGTCCATCCTGTATCTGTATGAGATGATAACCAATTCTGAGAAATTAGCGTTGAAAATTATATCGATATCAACCTCGGCTCAATTTCTACATAAATTTGTGCATGACTATAATGTACAGCATTATGTAATAATTATAAAATATATAATGAAACAAAGAATATTTCCAATCTTACTGTTACAGCGACCCATTTTCATCAATGTCGGACGTGGAAGTATTATTAATGAAGAATCCCTTCTTTCTGCTCTTGAGTAAATATCATATGTTCATTTAATTAAATTCGTAAATAAATTTAAAAAAAATATCATCAATATGAAAAATGATTAATGATGAATTTTATTATTTTCTCTCGGAGTATTACATCAATTCGCTTAGAATTTTGAATGATTATCAGTTTTTCTTGCTTTTTATTTTATTTAGAAACAAGTGGATAGGTGGTGCTATTTTAGATGTTTTTTCTAAGGAGCCACTTCCATCAGAGAGTTCCTTGTGGTCCCATCCATGTATTACAGTAACACCACATATATCTGGTCCTTGTGTGGCGGAAATTGTAAGTTTGTGTCCCAGAGGCATTATACATTCCTCAACTATTACATGTAGTTTTACTTTTCATGTATTTTCTTTGATTTCTTAATTGGTGACCATGGCCCCGTTTTAGAACAGAACTAAATGTCCAAAAAATGGATTTTTGTAAATAACTTTTAGCTTTATATTAATGTGAATTTATTTTCTTTTCTTTTTTAAAAAAAGAAAACCTGAAAGATATTTTATACAAGGATTTTTTAACAGAATAATCAGCTAAAGTTTTTGGTATTAGTTGTTTTTTCTTATGTGAAGCAGGACCCAAAATTACCTGGCATGCTTTTATTGGAAGCTCAAAAAGTTATTTATCAAGAGAAAAAAATATTCATCTTCATTAGGCTGCTGTAAAATTAATTGTCTAGTTTCTGGATTTTTTTTCCAGATTGCGGAGGTGTTTGTCAAAAACTATGAGAAGTACATCAATAATCAAAGGCTTAATCATATTGTAGACTGGACTAAAGGCTACTGAAAAATTTTTGTTAATAATTTTGAAATAAACATTACCAGTAGCTAGTATGACATTATGAAGTTTTTTGTTTGTTATTCATTGATTTTTTGATGTGTTTGTGTTGTATGTACCGTGCATTGACATTATAGACATTTGTGTGACGTTTACTTGCATTTTATCAAAAGGATACTTTATAATTGCAAGTCATTTTTATTTAAGGGAAAAAAGTTCTAAAAATGTGATTAATGTTTAAGATTAAAATTTTTAAGTAAAATTAATTCTAATAAATACGTGACTCTTACAAACGGCAGAAGGTTAAAGGCCTGCTACATGTAGTGCTGAAAATAGATTAGACTGATGTTTTACAGGTACACTAGCATGAGGTATCAGATGCGTTTCATAATTAAAAATAAGGTCACTGTTGCTGATTTTATCTACAAGTTGAAACGTAGATAGTGAAAAATCAGAGATTTCGAAGCTCACCTCCACATATGTGCATTATCCATACGTAAGAAAGTTACTTGGAAACGGACCTGTCCCAAGATCTTTCACCTTGCCACTCATCTGGTGAATATAGGTCGGGTGCTGCATCCAAAGCATGTCAGGTGTTAGTTATAAGTTAAAGTTACATCTTTCTCCGAGTTCATGAGACTCAATAGACCACCACTTATACTAGTTTCTGTGGTGTGGAGCGGATGAGAATCCTTGAATTTCCCCTGGATGGGACACCATCACAAGTGAGCTCCCACCTTATGCCGGTACACATTTTAGCTTGGTGGACTGTGACGATCTAAATAAAATTTCTTTTCTGAGGACACAACAAGTGCCCTTAATGGAATTTAAACCAGCGGCTTTTTGATTACTGCCCACACATCTATGACCACTGAGCTATGTGCTATGAACTGTTTGGTAGTATGCCTTGATAGATCTATGCATCCTCTATGCAAGTTTTGTCCAGGTAGGGCTTGCAGTAACTTTGGTATTGACCTGCTCCATAAACTTTTCCAGAAAAAATAGATCAAATGCAGCATTCGAAATGAGTGCTGGTACTTACCAACCCTAGATGCAGAATCCATTGGAGTTTGGCCTAGGTATTATTTATGATTACTAGGAAAATGGATGTGCTCAAAAATTGTACATGGGATGCCGATGTCAAGGGTACTCTTGAGACAAGGAGAGGGGAACTCTCCTTGACATCAGTATAATTAAGAAAAAAATGATGTGTTATCTTGATCCCCACTAATTCCTGTCTGCTGTGATAGAAAAGGGACTACTGTCAATGTAAATGTGATGTTAAGGTAGTCCAATCCTCAGGTTCTGAAAATCAACTTTTAAGTAATTGAAAATGCTTACAAAAATGTCTCTGATTTCACACAGTAACGTGAATTTACCCATGGAATTTCTTCAAAGTTCATCATTAAAGTTAATCATATTATATAGGGAAAATGATCAAATCTCAAATATATTTTCAAGAAATGCGAATAAGAACACCAGCTATGCACTTTCTAATTGAAAATTGATTAACAAATATATTTTAGGATAGAAAAATATAGGCATTTGGAGAAAATTGTATCTTTTTTATGCTTATACAGTATTTTAGTTCCTCTTTTTAGTTCAATTGTCATATAATACATAGTGTAAAAAGTTTGTGCTATCATTGCTAGACATCACATATCACATCGAATTTCATATCACGCTAATAAACAGTCGTATCTAATGCTAGACTAAAGGAAATTCAGTTTCTCTAAAAATGAATTAATTTTTATCTTTTATGGGGTATGAATGTCAACTTTTTACATGACCGTTTCTAAGACTTCAAGGAACCTTGAATCATATCAAGATGCATTAAATGAAAATTGTTGCATGAAAAGATTTCAATTTCAAGCTTTATTTTGAGACTTTTTAAATAAAATAATAAATTTAAGAGTTATCCTTCCTGGCTGAGGATTGGATATCCTTAACAACCAGTGTTTGATCTCAAAACACCTAAAAACTAAACAAATTTGTGAACAGGACAAAATACGGACCCCTGGAAGCTCCATAGGTGGGTTCAGTTTCCTAGGAGGTGTAAGCATCCACTGACCCAGGACAATGCAAAATTAAAAAAAAAAGCTTACTGTCCCTGATGCAGATGTACTTAATTTGGAAGAGTATATGGAGAATAATATGATAATTTTATAAGTAAGTAAATGGTTTATTATAGTGACATGTGTTATGTACAATTACAACAACTGTCAGCAAATATACATATAATAGGAATTTAAACACCAGGCCCATCGGGCCTATATGTCACTTTTTAACAATATAACAATCAATAAGAATACTGTGATATTACGCATTGCGTTTATTATAAATAATAGACTGTCTGTAAGTATATGCTGAGTATATGAATTTTCCGATTTGTGTTGGGAAATTTACTAAAAGAAATTTGGTTTTGTCTAAATCTGACATATTTATATCAAATGAAGTTGGTTTAAATCCAATACTGGTAAAAAAGATTGCTCTAAAATTTGAATATGATGTACAATGAAGCAAAAAGTGGCATTCATCTTCTACACTATTTGAAGAACATAGAGTACAGAGTCTATCAGATAAAGCCTCCCCCTTATACCGTCCTGTTTCTATTCTAATAGGTAATACACCACATCTAAATTGTGCAAATATAGAACGATGACACTTTGGAATATCCATTGTTGCATATTTCTCATTTTGAAAATCAATCTTTACAGCTCGGTAGGTTCTAAGTTTTGGGACGTTTTGGAGATCTTCATTCCATGCATTAAAAATTTCCGACGAAGCTTTTCTTCCACTATGGTTAAGTTACAGACCATGCAATTTTGGAAATAAATAGACATCAAGAGATTCAAATAGGAGTTTGACTATATATGCGACCAATTTCTGTTGTTTGATAAAGATTGTTCCCGGTCCCACAAGAAAATTTTTTTCGTAAGTCTTTCGTCCGGCATTGTAACGAGTCGATTCCAAAGACGTATAATATTCACCTGATGACGATAAAATGAAGGGAGCCAACCAACTTCTCCTTGAATAGCTAATATCGGAGTAAATCGATGCACACCAAGAAAGTACCGCAACGCACGATATTGTACAGATTCAATATTATGATGTTTATCGTAACCCCATACTCCACTGCAGTAGTCCAAAATAGGTACGATTCCGCTCAGATACATTTTCTCATATGTTTTGAATCCTATTGATTTATTCGTATGTAATTTGAATATAACTGCCCCTAGTGCGCGTCCACCCGATTTTGCAAGATTTTTGCTGTTGTTCTTAAATGTGGAAAATTCATCAAACAATACACCAAGATACTTATAAGATGATGAATAATCAATACGATCTTCTCCTAGGGTGAACACATGGTCACTTCTTTTTCGCTGTTTTTTACGGAAGTGTACTACTTTCGATTTGGTAGAGTTTATACACAGTCTCCACTTCTTACAACAATTAGAGACAACATTAAGTATTGCGTCCATGTCAGCCTCATTCTGCGGAATCAACGCTATATCATCTGCGTATAGAAGGACGTTCAATTTGTTGGCACCGAATTCAATTCCATTGTTTAAGTTTTTTACTTGTACAGCGAGATCGTTGATGAATAAGGCGAACAGCGTTGGGCAGAGATTATCACCCTGTCTAACTCCCGACGTACATACAAACCAGTCGGTGTAATAGCTACCTAAACGAACACAAGACTCAGTACTCCGATACAAAGATTTCACCGCTTGGTAGAAATGCCCATCCACTCCATTTTTAAGTAAACTGTATTCCATCAACTCTCTATCTACCATATCGAATCCTTTTTTTTAAAATCAATGAAAGTAACAAACGTAGAATTTCTGTTTTTGATTATACTATTTAGGGTAAATACATGATCTAAGCCGGATCTTTCACACGTGAATCCGTTTTGCTCATCGACTAAAAGATCGTTATCGTCAAAGTAAGTCACCAGTCTTTTGTTCAGAATAGAACTGTAAATTTTAGTTACAACAGAGAGAAGGCTTATATTCCTCGATAATTCAATGGAAGCAGAGGGTCGGGGATGGGTCCTTTAGTAACGGACAAATTATTGCTTTACGCCATATTGAAGGTATAATTCCGGTATCAAAGTACAACATAAACATCTTATGTAGAATTTTGATAACTGTGTCCGACTTAAGTACCTCATACGGGAGCTCGTCTATACCACACGATTTTCCAGATTTAGATTTCATCACAACTTTGTGAACTTCGTCCTCTGTAATATTAACGAACAGTGTTTGATCTCAAAACACCTAAAAACTAAACAAATTTGTGAACAGGACAAAATACGGACCCCTGGAAGCTCCATAGGTGGGTTCAGTTTCCTAGGAGGTGTAAGCATCCACTGACCCAGGACAGTGCAAAATTTAAAAAAAAAAGCTTACTGTCCCTGATGCAGATGTACTTAATTTGGAAGAGGACTTAGAGGAGTATATCGAGAATAATATGATAAATTTATAACTTCTCTATCATGTTCTTGATTGAAATACAAACTTGCTTGGGCTATGTGGAGAGAGTATCTTTAACACTGCTACACATGTACAATCATACATTTGGGATAACTTATTTTCCGGTTAATAGTTCAACACGTAAAAAGTTTCATAGATAGAAATTTTGTAAAATCTTAATAAAAGGGTAATAATCTGGTCTTATGAAAAGTATGTGCATCTTGAAATATTTTTCTACATTAATCTGTTGTTTATCAAAAGACTTTGTTGAATATTCGTCTCTAAATATAGGTAAAAGGTCTTAAGCTGTCCAATTTTATCACGATGACTTGAATATAGTATGTTAAAAAATAAAGGAAAAAACTCAGTGAATTCATATGTATCTCAGTACTTTGAAAACAAATTTTATTTTCTTTTTATTTATTTATTTGTTTGGATTAGCCCTATTTGTGAAATTTAGTACATTTGCCATATAGCCATATCTTTGTTATCACTGCAAACACAGAATATGTTATTACTGGGAGAAATCGCTATAAACCATGGCCTGGTCACATTCTCAAACCTTCTGATAAGGACACATGCACTAGATAACACATGTATATTTCCACTGTCTCTACCTGCTATGTATATATTGCTTTCCAAGTCTTTTTCCAGGCCATAAGGGAATTTCAGATGTGGACCTTTATATATCCATATTGGGTCCCCTTCATTACTTACAGCTGAAACTAGGTCATCATTATACACACTATATACAACGTTCTCTTGTTTTGTGACAATAACACACTCGATTTTATGTCCAGGGAATTCATAGGTGTGAACTATCCCACCAGACTTGTCAAGCTTTTCAATAAAATCATGACATGCGATGTACAAAAAGTCATCCATAATATCTATTCCATAACATGCCCTCTGAACTGAAAATTCACGAATACTTTCAAATGTTTGGGAAGATATGACGTGAATCATTTTGTCATAAAGACATGTTATGTAGAGTTCTTCTCCATCCAGTTTCACACAGGCGGGTCGATATGGAACGCTGATAGGTTTTTGGAATGAACCATCTTTCAAAAAAATTAGACACTGTGTTTCAAAATGATTCCCGGAATTGGAATTTTGAGGAAATATAATTCTTCCGTCGACCAGAAAAGTCCCACTATAAACACATCCTCCTACAACTTTGAACTTTGCTGTAACTCTTGTTTTGGCTTCTTTAATGTCAATGTCACCTAAAACTTCTTGAATGGATTCTTTTATTTGCAACTTTGGAAATGAAATTAATTTTTTTGCTTTAGAATTATTCAACTTAGGGCAACTTGTCATTTCAAGAGAGAAAAGAACTCTCCTCGTAAGTGATTTCTTCAGATGTTGAAAAATCAGTTTAGCAGTAGAAAATTTCACAACTTGTTCAACTATGTCTGTTCTATCGTCAATATCTGACAGTGTTTGTTTGCATTTCTTGACACAATGAGATTTGTCATTCACATTATCTGTATTTCTATTTATTTTCTTTTTGCTTTCCTTTACAACTTTGGAGAGTTGGTCAAGATAACCATCTTTCAGTTTTCTTATATGGTTAACAGTATCCTCTTCTAGTTTTTTTGCATCTTCTGTAAGTTTGTCAGAAACATTGTCAATATCTACAATATTTTCTTCTTGCAATTTCCTCAGCTCTGAAAGGTTTTGTTCATAAGATTCCATTTCGCTAATAAGTTGCTTAATTGAGCATTTTTTCCTTAGGTTTTCTGCTACCATCTCTATTGAATCAACACTGTCACATTTTCTGTGCCGAGTGCCCGCACACAGGGAACAACAAGGGTCATCATGGTCATTGCAGAAAAGCTCAATCGGCCTGTCTTTATGTTGACGACATGTTTTGTACATGTGTGACCGTAAACTTATTTGGTTTACCTCATTCAATGAACACACAGTGTGATTTCGAGTGGCGACGAATTTTCTGTGATATTTTGTACATGTTTTACACATATTTTCCTTACATTCGGCACAGAAGTCTGTAGCTTCAATTTCTTCATCATCCATTTTACATGGTCCACAAAATTTTACGCTAACACCGTCTTCGAGAAACTTCATTAACATTTCATTAATCGGAAAATGTTCAACCCATGATTCAGATTCACCAACACATGGAGTGAATTCACGACATACTGGACAATGGAATCCGAAAGTAGTCTCTCTGGATTTACATGATGAGGCAATAAAGGACGAAAGACATAAATGACAGAAGGAGTGGTAACACGGCAAATACCTTGGTGTTTTAAATTTGTCAAAACAAACAGAACACAGAGAAATATCATCCAAATTCTCACTTGCACAAGCCATGATTATTTTCCGCCCTAGATTATTTTTACTTTACACATTCCCGATCCCGATCTGTGTTTCGTTCCCGAAGTTATTTGAATCTTAATTATTTCACGACGCATTGTAAAAAAACAGAACATGTTACTAATGATAGATCATATTCAGTAAAATAAGGAAGACCGGATGACAGAACGACCGAGCCCTTTCTTAATCCTTTATAGGACATACGCAACCTACCTTACCTACTGATAATTTTTCAAGATAATCTTGATGAAACTTTATGTATAATTCAACGAAAAATATACAAAAAATTACTAAACACATATTCTAGAAATTTTGTTTATCCAAACTTGTTTTAGAAGAAGTGTAAAACAGCATATATAGACATTAAAATGTAGCACACAGTTCCTTTAAGTATGGGAACTCTTCAACTCCAGGGAAAAAGACAGTAAAGTTCAAACTACGTTGCGTATGTCCTTAAGGCCTCGGACCCTCTACACACTGATTAAAAATTTTTTGGACTATGAGAAAATTATATAGCGAAAAGAATTGTATATTGATATTATCTAGTTCGTTTTTATCATAGAGTACATATCTTTTTTAACCAGGAAAATCTTCAAAGATAGCAAAGTACTGAAGAAGAAATGTCGCGTCTGCTTATTCAAATAGGTAAATACATACGTACAAATAAAGTTATCAATTACTTTATTTTGAACTAATATAATGTTCAAAATGCTTGAATTAATTACATGTAATACAGGGCACATTGTTATTCATTCTATTTAATATCGAATGGCAGATCAATCTCAGTACACAAAAATACCCTGAAGCTAGTGAGCAGTATAGAGAAGATTTCTCAATATGATTTTAGTGTGCTAGTATTTTTTAAGCAGGATAAAACACATGTATGTGTCTTGCAAAGCTAGATGGCTTGGTATTAACTCTTGGCTTTTTATTATCCATGGAAACTGGTGACAAAGTCTTATTGCTTCGGGGAAAACTGATGAATGGTAGATGGTCGTCCTTGGATGTGGATTAAGGTGCTGCAAATTGTTGCCTCTGGTCCATAGTGGAGTGATCTGAAGGTGTTGATCAGCTGGCCATGGGTTGTCTTTCAAGTTATAAACAATCATAAATATTTACACAACCACCCGTGTGTTGCGTCGTTGTTGCTGTAGGGTTTGTCCCTAGAGTTGTTTTAGTATGAATGCTATGATACCGGTGCAATGAAAATTTCAAGTTGCAAATCTGGCTGATAGATCTAAATAAAAAAAAAACCACAAACAATACAAATCTGAGAATATATTCAAGCATATAATAACACATAACTGGAATATAAAACCAGGTTGGCTATCAAAGGAACAAAATTATAACCCATCGTGATTTCAACAGTGCATTGGAAAACCTGGTCTCCATAGACTACTACATGTATAAAGAATCCACATTTGATTGACACTACTTCAATTTTATTAATAACAGCACTTAGTGATATTGTCTTCGTGAATCTGTGAAAATTTCACTGATTTTTACTATAAGTATGAGAAGAATCCATCCTTAATATATTCTCACAAATTAAAACTGCTTATATCATTTACATATTCCTCCATTGTACCTATTGTAAATAAATCGTAACATATATATCAAGCTATAATACAGTGCCTTTTTTCCAAAATATTAATAAATTTATAGCTTCATAATGAACAGTCACCGGTGAATTATTTGAATTGTAAATTTAATCATGCCGCTTTATTATTGGTTGTGTTTCGAATCAGGATTTTGTCCAGTTCATGAAAAGTGGCCTTTAGATTGTCTAATATCCGTGCTCAAAGTCCAGGAGGTAATCCAATGGCTGTCCACGGATATACTTGTTGTAATTTGAAACAAATACTTTTGCAATCTGAAAGAAAAAGTAAAAGATATAGTAGAAATTTAAGACTGTTCTGACCACAAGATGAATCTTTTTAAACTTAAAAGATATGTACAGGTTAAGTTAGGTCCTCAACCACCGAAAATAGAATATGGTACGAAAGAGACAAAAAAACCATGATAAACGACAAAAATATAGTAGTTTATAGACAGGCCCGTAGGAAGCAGTTTCACTTTGAGGGGGCACAACCATACAACCATACATTTTCATTCAGTTGGGGGGGGGGGGGGGCACCATCAAGTACCAAAATTCCTTGACAAGCAAAAAAATGTCATCAGATGTTATTATTGAGGGGGCACAAGTATATAGTTGCTATGTTTTCCATAGTATTCTATATATCGGCAAAATTATTGGGGGTGGGCAAGTCCCCCCTGTGCCCCCCTCCCCCGGTTCCTACGGCCATGTATAGATACATGTAATCAACTTATCCCAGCTATGAGTGAATTCTAGTATTGGAGAAAATAGCAAAACTCTTGTTCTTAGAAGCATGGATAATTAAGAAATAATGGATGTGAACTTGGAAACAAATATTTTCTCAGTGAATTACAAAGCTTATTTACAGTGTCTGTTGAGCAAGGTCCCGCTATATGAGGAGTTATTGTGACGTTTGGATGTGACCACAATTCACTCTCGGGAGGTAGTGGTTCCCTGTCTGTTGCATCCATGATGGCCCCTCCTATCCAGTCATTGCTGCAAAGTTATTATATTGCAATTTTTTCATACCATAATTTGAGCTTTTATATGTAATCAAATATGTCACGTAATAATAACTGTTTCCAAATACATGTACGTCTCCTATATAAAGGAATGGATAGTTTGTAGATAGTTTGCAAGTATATCGAAGATATGTGAACTCAGATAATTATGTTCTCATAAAATAATAATAAAGTTATCGATTCGAGTAGATTCTGAATTACAAAATTTGAAACTTAAGTGCAGTTGCAAAACATCCTCGATACATATCACAACTTACTTTAAAGCGTTCAGTAAAGACGATTCATCAATGACATCACCTCTTCCTATATTAATGAACACAGATCTCTGCAAATTACATAAAATAGGAAAGCAAAAATATTTATGCCTATACAGGATATTGCTGAAGCATTTATAGAAAAGATCCTTCATTTGAATATGTGTTATGATTTTTTTTATTTAACTCAGATGTAAATTACTACACTAATAGTCATTTCATTGAAGGGATCTCCTCCTCTCAAGAACTTAATATGCCTCATTTTTCAGTTAAACACCATTCAAAATTTTACGAATATCAGTAAATATTCAAAGGTCTGATTCAATAGGCGACCTTTTCCTTGCATGCACGTAGAACATTCCCTGACAACAGGCCTTTGGTATCTGGTGTGCTTGGCAGAACACTGCAAACATAGTCACAGGCTGCAAGGAACTTAGAGATGTCGCTCTTCTCCCTAGTAGGTTTTTTAAGAATACATTTACAGGAATACATAAATCCTTAATTTTATATTTCCACAACTTAACCCAAAAAGGAAAAGAAGAGGATATTAGAAATCGAAAGATAAATTATTCAAATTAACATCCGAATCAGCTGCCTATTATACAGACCATAATGATGCTTTCTGTAAGATGTATGACTGATTTTCAGCATTATTATTGAAAAGAAAGTTGTAAATACGGTTACATTAGAGCGTCAAAGTGGGGGATTGATTCCTCCTTCTTAGTTCTTGATAATCCCCATACAGCCATGCCAAATGCTTTACAAACCGCCGCGACTGAAAATAACGATATCAATTTACTGATGCTTTCTGTTGTGATTATTTTAATTATCCAATGGAAGCTCATTTTCTGCATCTCTCTCTCTCTCTCTCTCTCTCTCTCTCTATATATATATATATATATATTTCTAATTGTTTTCTCTGTGATAATTCTTTAAGAGATGAATTTAATTTTTGAGAATTCATTTAAGAAATGAATTTAATTTTTGAAGATTCATGAGGACATAAACTACGACGCTTCACGTCGGCATATTTCATGAAGCGCGTTAGTGCTTCATGATAAATATGCCAGCATGAAGCATTGTAGTTCATGTACCTCATGAATTTTCAAAAATTAAATTCATTTCTTATATTTACATATTTTCTGATGATTCATCACAATTAAACTGTCATTTTTAAAGCAAAACAGTTTGCATTCTTGCTCATCATGACTATGCACTATATATAAAACAAATGTCCAAATTAGTTTCTCACTTCAACTCTCAGTGACCGTGTAGGGTAGGGCGTTGTCGCGAGAATTTCATCACCATCGAAAGCAAGTTTCTTAGACTTGCCTAGATGGCCGAGCGGTCTATCGCACTGTTTTTGTACGAGACAGATTCCTAGGTCAAGGGTTCATCCCCGGGTTAGGGTATTCTTACAAAGTGAATTTCCCTGTGCTAAATCTTAATGGATATTGTCATTAGTTCAGTAAATAGAAGTTTGAAACTTCAATTACTGTTTGATCCAATCGCTCCAGTTCCCAAAATTCCAATAGTCAACTTTGATAACGAGCGCTTCTAGACATACCATGTTCTAAAATATAAAGATACTTTTTTTGAATTGAAATGTCTAACAAAACTATTTCTTCATTACTGTGGATCTTTAATCACTTGTTTTCGAAACTTCTATTTTTACCATTCATTGCAAAAAAGCAGAAAATTAAAATTTGAAACAAAAGAATTATTTTGGTGTGCTCTTAAGACAGCTATTTGCAATGGAATATTACGATAATATTCAGAAATGCATTAAAGGTGTGTTCTTAAATATACTATTACAAAGAACCTTTCCAGTGTCAATATTTTCATTTAAAAAACTAAAAAGCTTAAAGTCACCTTTCCCATATCTTAGCTTTCTGAGATTCTAGCATCTGAGGGAAATAATGTTCCCTAGAAATTATTTGTCCAAGAACATACTCCGACATATACTCGCCAAACCCTTCACCCATTCTTGTGAGAATAATGTTTTGTGTCTGCTGTATGAAAAGAAAGGTATTATCTCAAAAGGTGTAAATCAGAATGAATGAAATTTTTTTTTGCGATAAATAAATTAAAATTTAAGGTCCGTATTTTTTTCTCAGACAAACAAAAATCAACAGCTATGTATTTAATCGCGTTTTCATTCTTTTTTCTATGGACGCTCGTATTCAGTAATTTAAGGAATTGGAAGGTTACCTTAGGGGACGCTTCAAACAACTGTTCTGCACCTAAATAAAACATTTAGTACAAAACATATGCTCAAAAAATAAAAAAAGTCAATCTTAAATACTATTTTAAAAAAAAAATAATTTCAGATTTTTGCATCAAAAATGATTTATATTTTTTATAGTTTCATTCACATTCTAAAATTTCACATGAAAGAATATTTAAATTAGAACGAACACCCTTGCCTGCACTACAGCCTTGAAACCATTTAATACTTGTACATTGTCCACTTTGTAGAAGTTCAGCAAAGAGGTGTGGCCATGTAATACTGATATCAGCCCCGCTTCCTTTTATGTCATTTATAAATTCATCAATGTTTGGTGGCATGTGGGTAACTGGAAGGTTAGCGAATAAAACGTCAGTATATAATATTGCAAAACTGAAATTAAAAAATAGATAGAAAATAAAGCACTGTATATACAAAGTGCATCGCTCTCACTTTCTTAGAACAGAACGTTTTGTCTATACCAACTTCACAGAACACTATATCAACTCCGAATGTTTGACAGGTACGTTTTCTTTATCTGTAATTTTGACTTTCTTTCCATTCCTGTGCTATTTGACTATAATTTTTATAATTTAATTATGATTTTTTATTATACAGTTATGGAATGGGTATGAGGTAGCAAATTTATGGTTCATCAAGTGAGGAAACTATTTCCCGAGGCGGCGAAGCCACCGAGGAAAATAGTTTCCTGCCGAGGGGAACCATTAATTTGATATTTCCCGACTACCCATTCCATAGCTTTATATTATACCGAAACAATCATGGGAGATTTATTGAACTAGAGACTCAGATATTTTTTTAGAACAATATAGAGGCATTTAAATAATCCCAAATGCATGGTATTAAAAATATTGTAAGATAACTAATGCATCAATACCGAGGAAAATAAAATCGTTAAAAATATAAAATAATTTCACTGACACTTCGAAAGATTATCGTTGTCTTCATTTTGCCAGAATTCCAGTTTGATTTTGACATCGCATGTCGAAATATTTTGACGTCATAGTTACATTGCTTACGTCACAGACTCGAGATTCCTTGAACGCTCCGCCCACTTTTCATTTTAATTGGTTAAAATTATTAATAAATATTCATAAGGGAGTAGTCCCAGGGAGTAGCTCCGATTTTTCAGGGAGTAGTCCTCAGATGAGGAAAATAGTATCTTCTCAGGGAAATAGACAGTTTTATGGTATTAATTTTATATAGAGTAATAACAGTTGATGTATAATAATATTTATTATTATTTACTGTTGTAAAAAGTAAAGTCATGTTTTACATAAAATTCATTCACTTCAAAAGATATTCTGACTATGTGTTCAAAAATAAAAAAGTACATTTTCTATGTTTACAGTTGTGTCTAAATGACCTTTATTTTAGATTACCTACTTGGCGGTAAATTACGATGAATGCTATATTTCTGTTCATGTCTTTGTTAAGATATACATGTTACCCTTCCGAGTCGCGGAGCAAGGAGTTGATCCTAACGTCGCGGGTTCGAATCCCACTGTGGGACGTGGAGACCGGTCCTTCGGATGATACCGTATAAACCGAGGTCCCGTGTCGCAGTAGGTGCTGGCATGAAAAAGATCCCTCACTGCTCAATGGCCCTAAATGCCGAGTATAGGTAAAAATTTGCAGCTCTCCACCGGCAAGTGGTGGCGTCTCCATATGAGTGAAAAATTCTCGAGAGGGACCTTAAACAACAAAACAAACAAACAAACAAACAAACATGTACCCTTCCTCTGATTGGAATGTTGTATTTTGATATAATTATAATATTATATGCCATATTTTTAGATAAACAGTTTATATGGAACGCCATACGGTTTTCTTAAGGAAACAATATTTACTATCAATGGTTGATTTTTGCACCATTATGTATAAAATGAACATCATGAAGTCGGTCCGGTAAGTACTATTGGACTGCGTCACAAATTAAAACAGATGATGGAAAAAAAAAAACAGACAAGAAATTCTTCATTTCAATAATAGCTTGCAACGAAACGATGATATTTATTCAGTCTGTATGAAAGGAAAGGGGCCGTTCTTGACGTGGAAAAATGTCCCAGAGTATAGAAAAGCTTGCCACCTTGCAGTGTTTATGTTTAGCATCTAGGAGTCAAAAATAACTCCCCAATCCCACTTAAAAGAGAATCTTAAAGCAAGATTGGCTAAAAAAATCTCTTTAAAAATCTGACGGTGAAAAGAAAGTTTAAGAGAAGCTTATTTTAATTAAGACCAGTGAATTTGGAGAGTGAAGGATTTCCAAAATTAGGGGAGGGAGGCGGTTTTGAATTCCAAAAACGTACCCAATGCTGTCGTGAGGTAACCATACAAATTGCAAGTGGTCATCAGCTCTAGAGCTACAGAAGAATGTAAACCCACAATCAACCAAATATATATACGTCAAAAAGATCTGTCAACAGTGCAAGTGTGTGAGCAGTCTCCAAAAATCACTTCTAAATAGGAACAATGCAAGACATGTGGAGAGTATATGCCTTTAAAAGATCTTAGAAAACAGACAGAAAATTGTCACCAAGACCAAGATATGAATGCAGAGCATGCAACTCAAATACTACCACAAGATATTAATATACATTCTTACACTCCACAGCAAGAAACTAATGTAACTGTAGGTTGTTGTTTTTTTTTTTTTTTTTTTTTTTTTTTTGAGGACAGGAGGTGTATATATTAGCACAATACTGAGGCCCCCACTATGTTTGATGCAACACCACCGTCTATGTATGAATCTGCAACTCCCTCTATGACTGATTTCGAGGTGATGCATGAAGAAACTGTTCCGGACATAGCGAACAAAATTACAGAGTTCTGTACCATATAAAATATATCTGATCCTGTGGAAATTTTACACAAGAAAAAATTTAGAGGTCATTGATGTGACACAGACTTCTAAAGGTAAAAATAGTTTTGAGACAATTGAAGTTATAATAGATTTCCCGGAAAGCCTTTAGAATTTATAATTGTCTGAATGGCCGGAATTTGTCGTTTTGAATCGTGTTTTACAATTTGCACTTATTTTCGGGCACGTACAAGCAAAGTTTGGAAAAGTGTTTTAAAAATCATAAATTAGGAATTATTTGCAAGATGTGAGGGTTTTAACGATAAGTAATTAATGTTTCGAAACGTCCGCTGTACAAAGTGCGGTGGGTGCAGCTTTATTTTCAAAGAACACGCCATGAAAACAAGCAAGAGAAGCAGATGCAATTACAGTGCCTGCATGCCTTTACTTTTCTTTTACATATTCAATTGGTATACGGAGATAACGAACAGTATTCAAGCTCAAAAGTTAGATATGGTTCTAATTCCCGATGACTTCATTTCTTGGGCTGATGAAAAACGCACAATATCAAGAGAAATGCCCTGCACTTCAAAAGGCAGAGAGGATTCTCCCAACTGAGTCTTTCCAGAATGCTGTTCATTTCAGACATTTTGAAAAGGTATATACTATGTTACTGCTTACTGGGATTATTAACCAAATACTTATTAATGCGACTTCGAAAAACTACATATGTTCTTTGTACTCCTTTAAGGTAAAAACTTCTCAATGTATTTTTCGCAATGAAATAGATTTTGCTTGATTGAAATGTTCGTAACTTTTTGACATCCTTATAAGGAAACAAAATCAGTTTTCCAAAAACCGATCTCTATTCAGGTGATCACAATAAAGGGCAAACAGTATATTAGTAATTTTAAAGTAAAAATAAAAATAAACGATACAAACCTCCTGATAGTGGAATGTTTACAACATTAAGGGAAGGTATTTGCTCCTGTATTAGTTGTGGCAGCCTCGAAAATGGCGATGCAATACAAACGGTATGCTTGTTAGTCTCTGAATGTAGATCCTTATTCATTTTAATTTTGTAATTTGTCATAGACAATGTAAATGATATATCGTATATGCTGTTTAAAAAATTCCTAATCTTACTATAACAATGGAAACCCGTATCTGTTAACAAATGCGTTGATATTCATTATTTGATTATTCAGAGTCACGGAGGTACTCTTAAATTAGACGAATGCGATACTTTTGACGAATCATTTCCATACTGAACGTTATCAATGCAATAATATTATGATAAAAATATAAAGGACATCGATATCTAAAGTTAAATTCGTCTCATGAAAATTTGACTTATGATATGTGTCGATTGCTGCAGCATAATGATTGCATGAACTAGATATGAAGATATTTTTACTTGGTAAATAGAAATGATAAAGATCAACAGATATATAAAGGAGATAGGGGTCATCCACACACTTTAAGGTGACAAAAGTTATGAAGGCATAATTTGAAAGATGAACATAATTTACATGCCCAGAAAGCAGTAGACTGAAACAAGTATGCAGGGTTCATAATAATTACTGCTGAGAACAGTAATTCACATGAATGTTAAATTCCGATGCAGCGAAGGAGGCTTCAAAAATTAATCCTGATATTGATTCCATGTCGGCACTAATTTGAACAATAAGTTTGTATGTACTCAGAAAAATCAAAGGTATATTTCTTTTGAAAATTCTATTAACCGCGATTAAGAAGTGCCTAAACACAGACATTGTATTGTCAAAAACATGCTTCTATACCAAAACTTGGAAAATCTAAATCGCAAATCTTCTGTTGTTGTCTACGGAATTGAATGTACCCAGAATGTACTCAGAAAAACCAATGGTGCAGTTTTTTTGTTTTGTTTTTGTTTTGTTTTGTTTTGTTTTGTTTTGTTTTGTTTTTGTAATTCTGTTAACTGCGATTAAGCAGAGTCTTAATATAAACACAGACATTGTATTAACAAAAATATGCTTCTGTGCCAAAACTTGGAAAATCTAAATCGCAAATCTTCTGATATTCCCTACGGAATTGAATGTACCCTTCTTGGGCTTAGTTATGTTGGTGAAACTAAGGGTTCACTTAATAAAAGAATATCGGGACATAGATTTCAAATTAACAACGGGGGCTTGCAGCAATTTTTTAAGCATTTTAATTTACCTGATCATTCTATTTTGTCAATCAAAGTAAGAATTCTAGAAAAGATTTACCATTATACAAATAGCCCATCAATGAGTACGGCTTTCCGTCGACAACGAGTCGAAAGGAATAATGGATAACAAAACTAGGCACGGCTTTTCCATATAATAGCAATGACAATGTCAATAGTGTTGGGAATCTTTCAAGCCAACAGTGTAGCAATGTGAATGTGATGGACTTTTTAACAGTATACAGAGACGTACGTAAACGTTGGACATCGCTCTTACAATAAACCTATTATTCACGATGTCTCCTTTGATTCACAACTACCTTATGTAAATAAACAGTAAACCCTTCATCACATTCTCACCAAACTTTATTCTGTCCCTTTGGAAATTTTGAAGAGTCTACTTGTTAAAGTCAAGGAAAGTCCATATTTGGATTCTTCGGCACCAGAATACAGGCCCGGATCTGTGATTATGGATATTACAATTCATAGTCTCTTTAAACCGCCACGTTTTGTGGAAGAAAATGCCACTCAACCAACTCATTTGTTCCTTTAACTTTAATTTTCTAACAAAGGAATTAACGCAGTAAATATAAGTAATATTCTTAATCAACGCGAAAATGAAACAAGAATTAGATAGGTTCAGTATGTACCGGTACCCGCTGACAAAGCAGGTACCAACATTGTCTTTGTAAGGCTTATCATTTGAATTGTATTTTAGAGGAACTAGGATTTAAAATATGCAAGTGGTTATCCAACGTATGCCATAGCTTCTTTCTAAGGAATAAATTCTTCAAAATCATATGTCAGTATTAAATATCTTTAATATTCCCAACAATCAAAATGAATTTCAGTTATCATAATTATATAGGATTCAAAACTCCATAAAAATCCTTACAAACAAAGATACATAGTGGGTTCCAGTAAATGTTCTACCAACCCTCTTTTTTTACAACTCTCTAAAATATTTACAGCAGAAGTACTGTACAACAGTATATTCGAGAGAAGTGGTGTAAATCAGACGTGGATACTTAGAAACTTCAAGGAACTTTTAGAAAATTTGAAATCACGGAAGTTTACCAAACTCCTTTGTCATACAGTTTAGTTATTAGTTCGCGTCTTACCGTCTATAGTCAATCATCGAAATATGAAACATATGTGGGAGACTGTGTGGATTTTTCTTCGGATATGTTATGGCTACACCCAGATATTCTATTTGCCTTTCCAATATGACATCATAGCAAGCTATATGACTGGAACTTGATAAAGATTTCTTAAATATCTTTTTTAAAGAATTATTTCAGGACCTAGAAATAAATTCAAACAAGGAAAACACAACATAAACTAAGTCTTGTCATTTCGGATTCATACGAATAGCGAAGTATATGTTACGGGGATTAAAACTTTTTTTATCTTTTGGTTTCCGTATAGGTTTGTTTGTTTAACGCCCCTTGGAGAGTTTTTCACTCATATTGAGACGCCACCACTCTTGGTGGAGGGCTGAAAATTAAGAAATGTACTCGGTACTTAGGGATCTTTTTTGTGACACGGGACATCGGCTTATACGATGCTATCCGAAGGACAGACTTCAGCGTCGCTCAATGGATTCAAATCCGCGACGTAAGGATCAATTCCTTACTTTGCGACACTAGAGCAAACGCTACCACAGCGCCACGAGGTTGATTTTCTTTATATGACTATTCAAAATAATGTGTATAAAATATATATATATATATATATATATAATCCTTAGTCATTAATAGAGGAAATTTGATTAGCCACTATCTTGTTTATTTGAGGTTGGTAGTATCATCTGCTAGATTCTATGGGGTATCATTTTTAAGGAAAAAATAAGACATTTAAACTTTTGAAATAGAAGTAGGCACCATATGGCAGGCAACAGTATTTCTTTTTATTCGTAATGTCAAGGAATAAGATAATGACCTTAACCTGAATTTATTCCTAAAAAAGACTGTCTAATTTAATTTATTTATACCATCACTTGGTGATGTTAGTGTCTTCGTGAATCTGTGATAATATCACTGATTTTTACAATTAATGTGAGGAACCAATCCTTCATAAATATACTAACTAAGAAAAACTGCTTATATCATTTATATTTTCCTCCATTGTAAATTAATCATAATATGGTATACTGTATACATATATCATGCTATGGAATGTCCCTTTTCCAAAATATTGATAAATGTATTGCTTCGTAATGAACAGATAGCGGTAAATTATTTGAAATGTAAATTTAATTATGCTGCTTTATTATTGGTTGTGTTTCAAACCATGATTAATTTTGTCCATTTCATGAAAAGTGGCCTTTAATCTGTCTAATATCCACGCTCAAAGTCAAGGAGGTAATCCAATGGCTGTCCACGGATAAACTTGTTGTAATTTGAAACAAATACTTTTGCAATCTGAAAGAAAGGGTAAAGGAAATTGAAGAAATAAAGTATAGAATTTCAACTATAGTATGAGGCTTTGAAACAAAAAAAAAAAAAAAAACATATGTACAGTGTAGTTACGTTTATAATGTTACCAATAGCTTTCATTAAAAAATAATTTAAATGAAAGAGAAATATTCTCTGATAAACGAACAAATAATTATTTTATACAAACATCGAAATACTGCAATCCCTGAATATTTTTTTTTTTTTTTTTTTGGGGGGGGGGGGGGCGCAAAAAAAAAAGATATTTGAAGATGTATATATATATTTAAAAATAATGAATGTCTACTTATATGCTTATGTACAGTGTCTGTTGAAGGAGGTCCCGCTATATGAGGAGTTATCGTTACGTTCGGATGTGACCACAATTCACTCTCAGGAGGTAGTGGTTCCTTGTCTGTTGTATCTAGGATGGCCCCTCCTATCCAACCATTGCTTTGAAGTAATGCAACATTTCAAATAAAATATAATTTTAGCTTTTCTATAAATAAAGATTAAAAGTTTATGATAACGGTATCCGAATTTCTCTTATTTAGAGATTCCATCATATGGAACTAGTTCTTACTTTGTACAAAAAATGTTGTCCAACGGATTCAAACGATGTACAAATGGAGAAAATGCAGTGAAACATGTTTTGGAAGTGTCATAGTATTATAAGTGTATAATTTGTTTGTTTGTCGTTTATCGTCACTCTAGAGATTTTTTCTCTCATATGGAGAAGCCACCACTTGCCGGTGGAAGACTGCAAATTTTGACATATACACAGCACTCAGGGGCATTGAGCAGTGAGGAATCTTTTTTTTTTTTTTTTTTTGCCAGCACCTACTGCGACACGGCACCTCGGTTTATGCAGTCTCACCCGAAAGACCGGTCTCCACGTCCCGCAGTGGGATTTGAGCACGCAAAGTAAGGATCAACTCCTTACTCCACGACTTTTAGGGCAAACGCTCTAACAACTGCGCCACTCGGACTACTATAAGTGTATGTTTTGTTGTTTAACGTCCCTCTCGAGAATTGTTTCACTCATATGGAGACGCCACCACTTGCCGGTGGAAGGCTGCAAATTTAGAGTTGGTATTAGAGCAGTGAGGGGTCTTTTTCGTGCCAGCACTTACTGCGCCATGAAACCTTGGTTTATGCGGTCTCATCCGAAGAACCGGTCTCTCTGTCCTGAAATGGGAATCGAAGCCGCAAAGTACGGATCAACTCCTTACCTCACGACTCTAGGGCAAACGCTCTAACCACTGCGGCACGCGGACAATAAGTGTATGTTTAGTTGTTTAAGGTCCCTTCGAGAATTTTTTCACTCATATGGAGAAGTCACCACTTGCCGGCGGTTTGACCTATACTCGGCACTTAGGGCCATTATGCAGTAAGGAATCTTTTTTGTGTCAGCACCAGGGATGGGGTAATCGTAATCGAGTAATCGTAATCGATTGTAATGATTACTGTTTTTCAAGTAATTGACAGTAATCTGTAATCGAAGAGATTTTCGATTACTTGTAATCGTAATTTAATCAATTACAGCTAAAATTTTCAATGTAATAATAATTACTTTTATGATAACTTTCGATTATTTTATACATAAATGGATGTTATTTTGGAGAATTAATTCCAGTCAATCACACATAAATATCAAATATAAACCACCTAGTGTAATGTTTGGATTTCCTAACTTTTCTTATCATAAGTCTAATAATGTTCTCAATAAAATTTGCATATAGACCTACTGGTCTAGTATTAAATAGTTCAGAAGTGTATTTCATCAACCATTTATTAATAAAATATACCCCGGTACAGATTTTTCGTGTGCATTTTACATTTGACCCACTGTCCTATTGCTGCATGTCCTTTTTCATATTTCAGATGTTGAAAAACTTTGTCTTGTAATAGAAAATTATAAATAGCAAAAACAGATTTAAGTGCTGTATTAAATATAAATAATTTTCTAAATAAACTACATAGTTAAGTACTCAAAAAAAAAAAGATGGAAATATTTATTCACATCTGAAAATGTTTAAACAACTTCAAACTTGTGTTTTAGTAACTTTAAAAATTTGCAAAATCATTCTCATGTTTTCATTCAAAATTGTAAGGTTGCTTTTATATCAGTGAGGGGTTATAAGTGCCTGTAAGAGAGGGTGTAAGTGTCACTGTGTTTGCTTATCTTAATTGGCTAATTAATTGACTGAGACATATCCCTGATTGCAGATAATGAGGTGTAAACTGTGAACTACTTTGTGTTTAACTATCATTCCATTGAAGACAAAAAATAATATTAAAAGAATTAATAGCTCTCAAAACACTTATTTCAATACAGAATGAAACTGTGTTACATGTATTAGTTAAGTTACTTAAAGACACATTTAATTTACATGTTAATTACTAAGAGTTTGTTCTAATTTACTTATTTTTTTTTTAAAAAGACACATACAGGAATGTTTAATGTGTACTGTCAACATACGGACAACCCAAATACTTCTAATGAAGTAATTCACAATAAAATATTAAATAATTTTTTCAACAAGTCAATAAATATGGAGGTACAGATCTAAGGTTGAAAGGAATAATTAATTCCTTGGCATATTTTATTGTAGGAATCATGTCTCCACTTTCCATGGTAGAAAATCCCTCATTTGGGCATTTAGTGAGAATGTTAGCCAGAATAAAACCTTAAAAGAATCTGCACTGAAACTGCTGGAATACATTCAAACTTCAGTGGATAACATCAACATTTACCATTTAAATATTGCTTTGATATTTGAAGGGATAAAAACTTGGAAGTAATCGATTATCAATCGATTACATCTTCCAAAGTAATCGATTACAATCGATTACAGGACAAAAATGAGTGTAATCGATTAATAATCGATTACACAAAATTCCTCTAAGTAATCGATTATTAATCGATTATATTTTTCAGTAATCGTGCCCATCCCTGGTCAGCACCTACTGCGACACGGGACCTTGGTTTATACGGTCTTATCCGAAGGACCGGTCTCGACGTCCCTCAGTGGGAATCAAACCCGCGACATAAGGACCAACTCCTTAGTCCGCGACTCTGCAGCAAGCGCTCTGCTATTTATATGAAATATTTTATGAGTATTTATACTTCCCACACATTTATATCAAAGGCATCTTCTTCCACCTCAAGCAAGATGCATTTTGAGAACATTCTAATCTTTTGAATTTTCAAAAAAATATTTAAAGTTTTAACACACATATTATATATTAGATTCTATCTGCAAACAGGGGCGTTTCAAAGTTAAGTTTTTGCAAGATCGTATTGAATACAATTAATTTTATTCTAGAGAAATTAATCAAGGTAACCTTTTTAATAGTCAATGATAATTAAATAGTACAATTAAGACACGTGAATTTTGCAAAAAGGTCTAACACTTTGCATGTTGTTTGAAATATAGACATGAACTTTATGACACTCTCCCCGTCATGACAGCTCAAGTTTGCAATGACCTGACGTCATATCTTGGTAGTTCAGGGAAGTGACTGCAAAGGATTACTATGATATTTTTAGGGAAGTCTTAACCTACCCGCGTGATTGGTGAATTCAACATTGAAGATCTTGGAATTAAACTTAACGTAGCTCGCGGGTTTGCTGAATAATAAATCCTATTGCACAATACGATTCGACGTAGAAAGCTTATCGCGTTTACAGTATCAAGCTTCAAACATTCAAAAATATCTTTAGCAGTATAAAATGAAATACATCTTTACAATAAAGCCTCTGTGGTCTGTAAAGATATCTATTTATAATTAAATGTATGTAATTAAAAATGAAGGACGTCTCTTGATTCTGTGATTGACAAGTCATTTCGTTCTATGATATACGTTTATGAGAATCCACGATTATTATGCTACCTTTAATCATATAACTTGTGATTCATAGAGACATTGTATTTGTTTTAACATTTACGATTTTAACTCTGGCACATTTTGCTATAGATAACAATAATTTAAAATAGATTTTCAAATGCAATCAAATTCGATAAAATATTTATTTCCTATATACATGTAGATTTGTTCTACATTTCCCGCATTGCTTCAGTTTATTGAAAGAAAAAAAAGTCATATGACTTCTTTCCTATATTTTATTGAAATAGTGCCACTTTATTGCAACTTTTACAAGAACATTATCGTCAATCAATAAAAATTGACTTTAGGGATTAAGATTGTATGCGTTATTTTGAGTGAATTGTTGAGTTATTCATATTTTTATTAGTCACGCAGTCATACGAAAATAATGACGTATAATATAACGTTGTAATGAAAATATAATGCATTTGATTGGAAATTATAAGAATTTAAAGTTTATTTTGTAAGAAATTGGGCTAGAACACATACATGTTTTAATTTCTTGCTATAGATTGATTCTTAATTAACTTAACATTCATTGAGTTGAGTAACTTAAAATTTGTCTGCTTCATTTTAAAATTATGAGTATGGTTTTGAAGTACGTTTAAAGGCGTGAAAGGCTCATTTTACTATATATTTCATTGAAATAGCGTCAAAAAATTGTTCTCATCAACATCAGTGAATTTTAAATACAATTACAAATTAACCACACAGATGAATACCAAAAAAAAAAAAAAAAAAAAAAAAAAAGAAAAAGAAAAAAAAAGAATAAAAATTCTGAAGCAAATGGAATTAGCTAACAATTTTTCAATGATTGTTTTCAGACAGACACTAAACCTCCGATCTATCTTAAAACTGTTTTAAGAATGTATTCCTCCTGAGTTAATACTGATTTATGTATTCTTGCTTGAACTTGAGACAATTACAACTCATTTATGTATATTTTCGAAGTTTCTCATGACAAACCAAATTACAACTTTTGAATGAATGAACAACACATTTCTAAATGGTTCTAAAAGTTCTCATTAAGGAGTTGTAGCATTATCTTGATTGATCGTAACCGTAGGTTGGCAATCACTGGTGCATTATACGGTATTACCAGGGGAAACCATGCTTCTCCGTTACAGTCTCCTGTTGAAGCTTTGATAAACTGTACTATAATCTATAAAAAAAACGCTCTTTCTCCAGAAATTGTATTAGCATCACGATTAAATAGGGATGATATGTTGCAATCCGTGACTACTACCGTAACAGTATGACCTAAAGCTTTACTAGAAATGTGTTGAATGTGACTTGAGCAGTCTAACCTGGTCAGTTTATAGATCGTCAGGGTCGGTTTACTCCCGATGAAAACAGACACAATTCGACCGTAATTTTTCCCATTTAAGTTCCAAACCAAATTACAACTTTTGAATGAATGAACAACACATTTCTAAATGGTTCTAAAGTTCTCATTAAGTTCTAGGTAAGTTATACAATGTCATGAGTACGTGTCTATCGTCTTAAGTAGTACTTACTTAGTCCAATCCGTCTGCAGTACTTTCGGACAAGGGAACTTAAAACAACCCTTGAATGATTGTACTGTATTCCTAGAAGAACATCATTTTACCTTATAAGCGTGTATAGAATAGAATATAGAATAGAAGTCAATATGAAACTTTATAGAAGGTTATATTTTTACATCATTCTGTCAAACCATTACAGTACCTAATTATTAATGATTGTGGTCTCATCGGTAGAATGGATCGCCAACTCAATTTTTACCGCCAAGTTACTCTATTTATGAAACAGTACATAGTCGTGGAGTCGCCCGCGTGGAGCAGTGGTTAGAGCGTCTGCTCTAGAGTCGCGGAGTAAGGAGTTGATCCTTACGTCAAAGGTTCGAATCCCACTGTGAGAAGTGGAGACCGGTCCTTCGGATGAAACCGTATAAACCGAGGTCCCGTGTCGCAGTAGGTGCTGGCACGAAAAAGATCCCTCACTGCTCATTGGCCGTAAGTGCCGAGTATAGGACAAAATTTGCAGCTCTCCACCGGCAAGTGATGGCGTCTCCATATGAGTGAAAAATTCTCGAGAGGGACGTTAAACAACATACAAACAAACAAGCATAGTCGTGGATGATTGCAACTTAAATTGGGAATATGTGCCTGTGACTTTACACATTCAACCCCGACCACAATCCGCTTTATGATATCATAGGACGGAATAGGACGTTTCAGTAACGAATTTGGTGTGATGGGGGTTTAAAGAAAACCGTTGTTAGCGAGAATATCTCTGATATAAGAAATCAGATTCTGATTTGTTTGATAATCAACTGCTCTCTTCTTTTAAAATTTGCAACGATATAGTCTTTGGAGAATGTCATAAAACTTCTCACAACTTACTTCAAGGCGTTCAGTAAAGACGATTCATCAATGACATCACCCCGTCCTATATTAATGAACACAGATCTCTGTAAATAAGGGGAAAAAAAAACTAAATGTTAAGAATATTTCTCTGGAATCATTAAATAAGTTATAAGATCCAGTTTTTATAAACATAAAACATACTGTTTGTTTATCTTTTACGAAGGGTGCAATTGTAGATTACAAAAATCAATGGTGTAGTATTCTGAATTTCTTTCTCACTGTAATTTAGTGGTCATAGTAGCCTAGTGGTATGGCATTTGTTTTGAAGGGGAATGAAATGCGATAAGAGTTTCATAGGGGGAGATAACAGAGAGTATGCAAATATAACATGAGAAAAATTCCAATTTTGAATGAAACAGAAGGAACCTTAATGTTTATTTTTAATTCTTTTATCAAATGATGTATTTACTACATATGGTGGATATTGATTGTACATGTAATATATATGCATTGTATTATTTGTAAGATTGATCAATAAAAGATATGATTTAAAAAAGGCGTTCGTTTATGGATCGAGAGGCCCGGGTTTGATATAGAGAAGTCACCATATATCGGTGAAGGGCTTCACATTTAGACCTATGCTCGGCACTCACAGCCATTGAGCAGTGAGAATTCTTTATCATGCGTCAAACCTAAAATGTAAACATAGATAGTGTCTGTTCCAAGCTCCCGGAGATAGACTTGAATGTCACGGGTCTTTCGGGTTAGGTCTTCCAAAACGGACTCCCGTGTTAAGGTATGTATTGGCACGATAAAGAACCCTCACTGTTCAATGGCTCTGAGTGCCGAGCATAGGGTTAAATTTGAAGCCCTTCACCGGTATATGGTGACCTCTGTATGAAGGAAAACTCTCGAATAGGAAGTTAAATAACACACAACCATTCAATTACTCACTACAATATCATTAACATATCTTGTAAACTAAAACAATTCATAGATGTACAAATGTCATTAAAGATAAATAACACAAACAAACTAAACTTCTGTGTTTTCAAATATTGCTGTCACGGCTAAAATATGTGAAGAAATATGCAAAATGTGTTAAAAAAAAGAAAAAAGCAAACTGAATTATGTCAAGTAGAGCAAATCGTTCTTACTGAATACTGTGAATCACTATTTTATTTGCGAGAGAAATTTATCACTTTTTTCGCAAAAACTTTATTTACGCGTCATTCGGCAAAACTGTCTGCTTGCGAAAATTTCACTCTTCTATTAAAGATTCTAGAGAGGAAAAACCAAATTTCGTGAAAATATTGTTTCTCTATGAGTACCTACAGCAATCTTGCGAAAATAAAGTGATGCGAAAATTTAGGGATTTACAGCACTCTACTCTATATAGGTTTTCTAAAATGTCCTTATTTGTAGAAATATGTAAAAATGAGTAAAATGTAACTCTTCAAAATGAGGGGAAAACATTGTGGTTGTGTAAGATATACATGCCTTCCTACTAACTTGGATAATCTTTTTAATTCGATTGATAAAGCACAGGACCGACTTAAGAGAGGTCCCGGGTTCAAATGCATTCCGAGGCACAAACTCTATAACAATTTGTTTGTGTTATTTATTTGTTAAAAAATTATATCATACAATAGGGTACCTTGTCCTGGCATGCTTGTAGAATATTTCCAGACAGCATCCCTTTAGTATCTGGTGTGCTTGGTAGAACGCTGCAAACGTAGTCACAGCCTGCAAGGAATTTTGAGAGTTCGTTCTTCTCCCTAAGGTTTTAAGAACACATATACATAAAACATTATTGTTTAATTCAGTTTTAGAATTGAAATCCATATATGATGTTTTGAATTTGTTAATCTTCAGCTTCTTTAACGAGGATTGTTCGGAAAGTTCGTGGACTATGGCAATCTTCGTTATACTATCTTCAAGAAATTTAAAATGAGCACATTATCATATGTAAAAATATTTATTTTGTTTAAGTGTGAACTTTCATTACATGTGATATAATAGAATTCATGTTATTTAATTTTAAAATCAACACGTTTTGTAACCATGGAGCAAACTCAACAACACTGTGACGTCAAAAACATACCGACTTGAGGTTCTCAAAAATACTATCCCTATACATTTCACACAGTATTACCCAATACCAGTGCACTTATTAAAAACGTTTCTTTATAACTTGAAATCTATTTTAACAATTGTTCGGGTAGCATCATTTTGTTTGTCAGTGTTATTTTTTTTTTTCACTGCATAAGTGTGCTTTCACAAGATCAGCATCTGTGAAGCGCCAAACTCATCATGACGTTAATAACTTTTCAATGTTTTTTGATAAGATTTTTACAGATAATCCATCTCACAGATCATCATCGTCTAAACAGAGTAGTCTATCATTCAAATACCGCTTGTACCATTTACACATGAATGCATGGCTCGCTTTTAACATATTTCCTACTTTCTCCGGCATTTTCAGATTTTTTTTTCTGGAGTTTTCCAGAGTACAACACAAAATTGTATGGTTAACTGCTGCTCCGTGACGTTCTACGACATCAAGTTTTTTGCCTTTTTTCAATGAGGATTACCTATCTTCTGAAACTGATTTATTTTCAACGAAGCAAAATATTAAGTCATAATTTGGAATCAGAAACGAGAAACAATTCTTAATTTAAACGTGTAGAATTTTTTTCGTTTTTGTGTCATTTTACGGAAGATATGATTTTAGACATTATTTAGTGTCTTGATTGTAAACTAAAAAATTTTGACCTGCTCCGCGATCCGATTTTCGCATTTTTTAAGTCTAAATAAGTTTGAAATAAACCACGATATTTCAAAAAAGTTTGATACATATCATTTGAATTTATTGTTGAAATTATTCTCCCAAATTTTGATATAATATGACGTTAAGTTAAAAAGTTATGACGGTAGTCCACGAACTTTCCGAACAACCCTCGTACAAACCATAATAAAAACTAGCTACATGAACAAGCAACAACATAAATGTTTGCTGGTCCTTTTGTGCCAAAAGGTAAATTTTCGTTACGGACAATACATACTTTAATATCTAAAAAAAAAGTGTACATTTAAAACAGACAGAAATTTCGAAGTTCAATTTACACTAAACTTTGATAAAAATTGGGATTTTTTTCTGTTAGATATATGACTGTTTTTTTTTTTTAAATAATAATATGGAAAGAAATACTGCAAACAATTACATAAGAAGGTCAAAATGTGGAATTGATGCCTCCTTCTTAGATTTTGACAATCCCCAAACCACCATACCAAACGCTTTACAAACTGCTGCAACTGAAAAAGAAAAACAATTAAATAATACTCTAGCTCCTTATTGCTTAATTCAAAAATTTAGTTCAGCAAACTTTTATATATATATATATATATATAGAGAGAGAGAGAGAGAGAGAGAGAGAGAGAGAGAGAGAGAGAGCATATAAACATTTCTTATACAAAGATACCCAGTTCCACCCAAGTGTTGAACTATATATGCGGAACCTGTCTCTCAGCTGTGTTAGATCAATCGACCATCTATGCAATTTTAAAAATAACATGTGTGACGGTACATATTGTCGTTTTGTGCATATTGTCGACAGTGACAATATGTACCTACCCTTACTGCACATATTGTCGTCTATCGGTACATATTGTCGCCGGTTGAAAAAGTTAAATATGTACATATTGTCGCTGGCGATATTATGTGCCTCACCCTCACTGTACATATTGTTGCCCAACAAATATTGTTGCTTAAAGATTTCTTTTGGTGTTTTTTGGTAGTTTTGTGAATGTAATTGGTGTGTTAATCACACTGCCGTGTCTCGTATCCTATTTATCCTATTTCATGCAGCGTCATTGTGGCGGTACATTTTATCTTCCTGTTCATATTGTCGCCGCCGATAATGTGTACCTACCCTCCCTGTGCACATTGTCGTCCATCAGAACATGTCGCATGACAATACACGGCAATGCTCTATAAAAATACGACTAATAATTGCTTTACTGTGTTTGAGACGATAATTTTTAAAGAATTTTCTCATATATTTCCTTATAAAACTGAACGCGTATTGTGGTCCAATTTAGGCCTGGTTTGATTTGAAGATACTTGAATCTGCGCTTTCTGAAGATGCTTCCATATAAATATCACTAATCACGGGCCTACTGTTGTTTCTCAGTGGTGAATTCAGAAATTTCAGAACGGAAGGGGGGGGTTGATTGATTGTATGTTGTTTAACATCCCATTCGAGAATTTTTCACTCATATAGAGACTTCACCATATACCGGTGAAGGGCTTCAAATTTTGACCTTTACTCGGCACTCAGGGCCTTTGAGCAGTGAGGGATCTTTATCGTGTCAACGCCTGCCGTGACACGGGGCCTCGGTTTTTAAGGTCTCATCCGAAGGACCCGCAACTTTCACTTCAAAGTGCCGAGCGCATGGCGAAGGAACAGTTGCTACCCATTTTTTATCGACTTAGGTCAGTCGCGGCCGAGATTCGAACTCACGACCTCCCGATCACGGAGCGAGCGCTCTACCGACTGAGCTACCGTGAACGGTGAAGGGGGGGGGAGGGGATGCGGCTCAGAATTTTTTTGACAAGCAAAAAAGAGTCATTTGTATGCAAAGGTTTGTTACTGTATTTGTTAAGTAAATTATTTATTTATAAAATTTTACCTGCTGACTAAATTGAGAGTGTATACAAGTTAAACAATTGAGAAGGTTTTTCAAGATTTTCTGTATATATTCCTATCTATAGAACTTTGATCACCCATTGTGGAACCACCTTACCCCTGGGGTCATGATTTGAACAAAATTGATTTTGTTTTGTTTGTTTGTTGTTATAATGTCCATCTCGAGAATTTTTCATTAATATGTAGACGTCACCACTTGCCGGTGAAGGGCTGCAAATTTAGACCTATCCTTGGTACTGAGGGTCATTGAGCACTGAAGGGTCTTTTTTGTGCCAGCACCTCAAATTGAACGTACGTTATGTAATGAAGCTTTCACATAAGTCTCTTCTGACCCAGCTGTTCCTGAAAAAAAATTCGAAATATTCTGTAAAACACTTTGATCACCTATTGTAGCCACACCCTTCCCCTAAGGGACATGATCTGAAGAAAAAAACAACTGAATCTACACTTCTTAATGAAGCTTTCACATAAGTTTAAACTTTTCTGACACAGTGGTTCCTGGAAAGATTTTTAAAAGATGTCATTAAATTTTCACTAATTCTTAACTATTTCCATTGAAAGAGGGCATGACCCTTTATTTGAACAAACTTGAATCCCCTTTATCCACGGATGCTTTGTGGCAAGTTTTGTTGAAATTGACCCAGTAGTTTTTGAGAAGAAGCTAAATTTTTGAAAAGTTTACAGACAGAGAGACGGTCAGACAAAATGTGACCAGAAAAGCTCACTTGAACTTCCAGTTCAAATGATCTAAAAATGTCAGCCCCAACACCAATTCTATTGGCACATGACTATGTATATTAACAATAAAGCAAAAAAAAAAATTTCCAAATAATCATTACTACTGAACATTAAAACTAATACATACATTCAATCTCCAAGTATTTATAAGAAGAAAAAATAAATTTATCAGATATCTCAAGAATTACGGTATCTTGAATTATCATAGCGATTACATCACTCTTGGGCACAATTTTCTGACCAAAAAGTTTTCAACCTACAGTATTGCGAGAATGCTGTCTGTCTACCTCGTCAAAACAATATATTGACGACAATAAATGCTGACCTTGACTGTTCATATTGTCGCCGACGATAATATTTTCTGGTGCTTGACTGCACATGCAGGAGGAAAATAAGGCTCGTCGGCGACAATGTGTACCTATGGACGACAATATGTGTAGTGAGGGAAGGTACATATTGTCGCCGACGACAATATGTACAAAACGACAATATGTACCGTCACAACCTGTTTTCGATGACGATGAAATTCTAGAATTCTATTTATATTGCACGTTATTCCTATTTGTAAATAGTTTTAATATTTGATCGATCATTAAGTAGAGATATCAAACTTTAATCACTTTTGGACCCAATCGCTCCAGTTCCCAAAAGCCCAATAGACAACTTTGACAGCGAGCGCTTCTGGACAAACCCCGTTCTAAAATAATAATAATGATTTATTTTTCATAGTGACTTGTGTAATACATTTTGAAATGATTCATCTTTAATAAGACACTTAAAAAAAACTTACTTGTATACTTGAGTATTTACACAGTAGCACCGCTATGGGCGCCGGAAAAGGGGTAAAATTACGATTATGTACAGCCAATAATTACTTTGCAAAAACATATTGAAATACTAAGAAAGACAGATAGGCTCATTTTCGAAAAGACAAAAAATTAATTAGTTAAAACGAGATTAACTAGCTCGTTATAACGAGATACACTGTAGCATACTCGTTATAACAAGAAAACTAACTCCGTTATTATAACGAGACTAACTCGTTATAACGGTATAATTATCTTGTTATAACGAGTTAAATAATTTTTTATCTTATCAAAATGAGCCTATCCGACATTCGTAAAATACAAAGCACAGCTTAAAATTAATCAACAGATTCAATTCAAAATCAAAAGATTCCGTTGAAAAAAAGATCACGTATGCAAAACCAACAGTCATTAATAAAATTAACACTAGATTGACTTGCAAAAAAGAACAGTCTTAAACTTAATTAAATTTAAAAAAAAATAACGCTAGATGCGAGTTAATTATGGAAAGTCATATACATGTATGCATACGTTCAGTAGCTATTTAGATATTTCTATGCACTTTTTATGAAATAGTAGAATTATATACATGTACATAATTTTATTGTTTTTAATTAAAAAAAATAGTATATGTGATTTTGTTTTTACTGTGTTTCCCCTTTTATCTATAAACGCATTTGACACAAAAGATCATTTCTTTATATCAAATAAATTTTGGAAGATTAAAGGTTTTCAAACGTCGAAGAGGGGCGTCGTTTTCTTCGCAGCCCTCAGAATTTTGTACTTGCTACTTGATTGATCCCATGATCAAACATAAATACAAATGCCCCTAGGTTAATGAAGTGTTTTTTTAACAATTAATTTAAATCTGCAGATTAATCCATGTAACCCAAGGTATTTAACAAATATAACAAGCTCGAAAATAGTTTTCTTTCATTAATTTTGTAGAGAAATAATAGATAATGTTTTAAAGAAATAATAAATGCAGCAAATTTAGATCAGTGGTGAGGGAAGAAAGTTTGAGGAAGGGTGTTAAATACACAGGTCTTTAAAAAATAGCTGATATGGAGGGAATTTTTTTTATATATTTTTGTAAGGGTTAAATTTTTCCTAAGTTATTTGTCTTTATGCTACTTATTTACGATTAACGAAACTGCGATTATCTGAAGGGGGGAGGAGGGTTTTGACCGTCTATCCCCGCTTTTACAGCTGGCATGTGTTGTATAATAAATATTTAAACAATGCCGGAGTACCGATTATTTTTTTTCTCCAGAAAATCTAAGGGAGTGGATACGTGTACAACGTGGACAGTGGAGCAAAAAACAAAGAAGTTTAGAACCTGATACATTTATAAATTTACATGGGGACATTTCAATCCAGTAGCTGTTCAATGGGTGCAAAGAACAAAATAATGGGGACCCCGACCATGCCGCCACTTAGCTGCAGAACTGTAGCCTTATGGTTTTATATTTTAGTTTTTGACCATAACGCTACAGATCCCGTAATGCAAATTTTGTGCAATTTACGGCGCAAGATTTTCTGCGCACTTTGGGGATGTATTTCGCCACTTTCCAGCATTGGTCAATCAACAACCTTTCATTCCCTAATTCTAGACATTTTTCTAACATCTCCTAACCCTTTCTAGTCGTCTCTACAGACCAATAAACTCGCTTGTTGTGAATTTTATGCCATCCGACAACAAATTTATCAGCGAGTTAATTGGTCTGTAGATACGACTAGAAAGGGTTATGACGGGAATAAAAGGTTGGTTATAGAATATGTCTATATTCATTGTGCATCCAGCCGCCACTTTGATATTTTATTAAAAACAAAAATTAAATTGTTCATGTTACCTTATGAGAATTAGTGTAATGCAACGTTATTGCGCGTTAACAAGTGTTGTTTTGAATTTTGCGCTGGATAGATAGAATAAAAAAGTTGTGATACATGTTGTACAATTTGCAAATTACAAATTTACAATCTACAAATTAAGCTTTAAAAAATGTAAACAAAGACGTTATATAGTGTACTATAGAGAAAAAAAGTTGCTTTATGGATGTACCCCGTCCATAATTAATTCTGATGACCTTTTTTTGTTTGCTTGTCAAGGAATTTTTCGCTTGGTGTGTTTGTGTGTTGTTTAACGTCACTCTCAAGAATTTATCACTCATATGGAGATGCCACCACTTGCGGATGGAGAGCTGCAAATTTTGACCTACACTCGGCACTCAGGGCCATTGAGCAGTGAGGGATCTTTTTCGTGCCAGTACCTACTGCGACACAGGACCTCGGTTTATACGGTCTCATTCGAAGGACCAGTCTCCACGTCCCACGGTGGGATTCGAATCCGCGACGTAAGGATCAACTCTGATCCTTACTCCGCGACTCTAAAGCAGACGCTATAACCACTGTGCCACGCGGGTGACTTTTTTGCTTGGTAGTCCCAACTCAAACTGATAATGTTTATTATATTATTATTAATGTGCCTCCCAACTTGAATTGCCTGTTTTTGCACGTCATCTAACGTCAATTCCGTTAATGACTGTTGGTTTTGCATCGGTGATCTTTCGTTCTGCAACAGAGTCTGCTAAGTTTGCAATCGAGTCTGTTTGTATTTTACTTTTTTTTTAAATTGATTGTTCGTTTTGAACCTTCATCTTTTATACCCTTTCTGACGCCTATATCATTCTGTAGAAAATTCTAAATCTTCCTTAAAAGAAATTGTTAATTGAAGAATAATGTCACCTTTCCCATCTCTTCGCTTTTTGAGATTCTAACATTTGAGGGAAAAAATGTTCCCTGGAAATTATTTGTCCAAGCACATATTCCGACATATATTCGCCAAATCCTTCACCCAGTCTCGTGAAAATGATGTTTTGTGGCTGCTACATAAAAAGAATTTTTTAAAATTATTACTTTTATCTAAAGATTAATGACTGTTAAAATAACCTTATAGACAGTAGAATAAATATAGATGTTTTCAATAAATATATAATTTTTTGACTGTTTCTTCTCCTTTTTTTTTTTTAAAAAAAGTGATTCATCAACTATGTAACCCAGTAGTCAGGGTTTGTATTTTATTCTGTCGTGTGTTTGTTAATTTTAAGAATTTGGAGGTTTACCTTAGGAAATGCTTCAAACAAATGTTCTGATCCTAAATAAAACATATAGTACCAAAAATGTATATATATGCTCAAAGAAATTATGTAAAGAAAGAATTTCACTCTAAAGCAATCAATAGGTTAGTTTTATGTTAATAAGATAATATTTTTAGATTTTTTTTCTAGTCATATATCAGTTTAATATATTCTATCGTATTACATTCATGTCATATGATTTCACTTTAAGGAATATACAATATTTTAACAACACTTGCCTGCGCTACAGCCTTGAAACCATTTAATGTTTGTACATTTTCCACTTTTTAGAAGTTCAACAGAGATACGTGACCAAGTAATAATGATATCAGCCTTGCTTCTTTTCACATCATCTATCAATTCCTCAATATTTGGTTGTTTGTGAAAAACTGGAAGTTAAATAACTACAACGTCATTTTATATGAATGCTCAAATAAAACACCTAAGTATGAAAGAAGATACAATGAGCTGTATGATAAAAATGATTTCATCTTTTTGTCGAATAAAAAAAATGTTTTATTTTGCCCAACACCACAGGGCTCTAACTGGCGACTAATTTAGTCGTCATGGCGCCTAGAATTTTTCCATAAGTCGCCAAATTGGCGACCAATTTAAAGTGACTTGGCGATCGTCGAATTCCGGAAATTTTTTACATTTTTCCTGAAAAAAAGAAAAGAAATTTTAAAAAAGAGGAAATTATTTACGTCGTGTTTTCTTAGACAAAATTGCCTGGCGACTAAAAATTTGCGTTGGCGACTAATACTTTTTTGATAAGGGACCAGCTAGCGCCTAAATTTTAGAGGCCTGCACCATCAACTTAGAATCGAAAATTTTAGAGATGCGATCTGTATCAGCCTCTATGACTGCTTTTATATTCATGATATAAATTAGACAAGTAGTATTAAAAAATGCAAAAAAATATGTACAACTTCTATAATTATAATAATATTATATGAGTTTCTCAAGACCAACCCAACTGATTTTAAACGAAGATGAATACTAATATCTTCCTCATTTATTCATCGAAATGTTTCATCTGACACATTTAAATTTCAGTTTGGATCATCTCCCTTTTCAAAATTCGTTTATGTCCCATATTTATGTTTTGTGTCTGTTAAACTATTTAACATTGTTAATAATACCGTAGAATTTCAAACAAAATATTAAATGTCACAAGGTGGCAACAATAGACAACCTGTTTTACAGGCTTTTATTCATTGGAGAAGGATAAGACATGGTGTTTTAGTGATCCTAAAATTAGAAAAGAAATAAGTATATTTTGTAAGTTACTGGGCTATCAAGACACTTATTGCATAAATAAAGATTTCATATACGCCATATATAAAGATACTCTCAATTCCTATTTCTGACATACTTTCTACACGCTACAGATAATGGTTGCACACACCACACACACACACGCCCACACACCCACACACCCTCACACACGCCCACACACCCGCCCTCTAGCACCACACACAGATTTTGAGCTTGAAAGCTTGAACTTGAGCTGTGGATTAAGCTATTATGGAATCTTGTAAATATGGAAACTAAAATGAATCAAAGCGTGATCTGACCAAAATGTATACAAATTCTTCAATGTATTAATCGATATTTTATTTTCTAATTAAATTGAAAATATATAAGCCTGATATAAAGCCGTAGTAAGGCACACTTTTACATATAAGCCTGATATAAAGCCGTAGTAAGGCACACTTTTATATATAAGCCTGATATAAAGCCGTAGTAAGGCACACTTTTATATATAAGCCTGATATAAAGCCGTAGTAAGGCACACTTTTATATATAAGCCTGATATAAAGCCGTAGTAAGGCACACTTTTATATATAAGCCTGATATAAAGCCGTAGTAAGGCACACTTTTATATATAAGCCTGATATAAAGCCGTAGTAAGGCACACTTTTATATATAAGCCTGATATAAAGCCGTAGTAAGTCACACTTTTATATATAAGCCTGATATAAAGCCGTAGTAAGTCACACTTTTATATATAAGCCTGATATAAAGCCGTAGTAAGTCACACTTTTATATATAAGCCTGATATAAAGCCGTAGTAAGTCACACTTTTATATATAAGCCTGATATAAAGCCGTAGTAAGTCACACTTTTATATATAAGCCTGATATAAAGCCGTAGTAAGGCACACTTTTATATATAAGCCTGATATAAAGCCGTAGTAAGGCACACTTTTATATATAAGCCTGATATAAAGCCGTAGTAAGACACACTTTTATATATAAGCCTGATATAAAGCCGTAGTAAGTCACACTTTTATATATAAGCCTGATATAAAGCCGTAGTAAGGCACACTTTTATATATAAGCCTGATATAAAGCCGTAGTAAGTCACACTTGTACACTAACGTACTAGTATTACAGGCACACTTGTACACTAACGTACTAGAATTACAGGCACACTTGTACACTAACGTACTAGAATTACAGGCACACTTGTACACTAACGTACTAGAATTACAGGCACAGCCCCTGCAAAATCTTAAAAGTTCAGCGATATCCGCTTCACTGTAAGTTATGAGTTTTTAAACACATGTAGCTATTATCCCTACTATTTTGAAAAGTGCTGGGAAGTGCTTGTGCGCTGTTGCTTTATTTCGTAATATAGCATTAATTAAATGTATATTACTTCCAAGTAGGACGTTTATGGAAAGACTAAATTTTACACAACTCCCTAGCATGAAGAAGTTGCTCCCAGCAATTTTCATGTTAAGGAATTTGTAGTAAACACAATTAAGTTCAAAGTGAAAAGATATCCGCATATTGATGAACTTTTCCGATATTTTTAGCCTTACATATTTTTTTTCTGATTTTAAACCTGACAAGTGACAAAACAGCTGATGTACATGTAAGTGACCCCGCTTTGGCCGAACTCAGCTGAGACCCGAAATATACATATGCAAAAAGCAGAATACACATTCATCAAAACCTATGCTTTAAAAAAATATACACTGTATTCATTTTCTCGGGTGTCCTTAACCTATCCGCGAAATCAAAAGAAAAAGAAAATGTGCATTTTGATTCAATTAACTGACTAATCAGTCGGAACGTCTTGCAGTTAACCTAACCGGTTAACCAAAAGAAAGAAATACTGCAATACTTAGATTTTGTTTAATTAGGAAGGTTATCAATTATTAACATCCTTATAAAGAATCAAAAGAAACATTGATCAGTAACTGATATCTTATTATACAGAATAGTGATGATCACAGTAAAGGGGGAAAACAATAACGATACAAACCTCCTGTTAGTGGAATGTTTACAACATTAAGGGAAGGTATTTGCTCCTGTATTAGTTTAGCCAACCCCGAAAATGGCGATGCAATACAAAGGGTATGCTTGTCAGTGTCTGATGGTCGATCCTTGTTCATATTTTTGTTAGGAATTTCTCACAGGCAAAAGGAAAACGATAAAAGCAACCGTTTATGTTTACTTAGTCAGTCTGTTATCTGACGATAACGAAATAGAAGACTATGTCTGTTAATAAATGCGTTAATCTTAATTGCTTGCGTATTCAGAGTCACGATGACCAATAACTTAAATATATCATTTCCATACTTAACGTTACAGAAATAAAGAAAATATAGGGTACATGTACCTGAATATAAAATCACATCATGAGAGTGCAACTGATGATATCTGCAGATTGCTGCAAAGTAATGTTTTATCTGATAAACCTGTATGAACTCGATATAAAAAGATTTCACTTGATAAATTGAAATAATGAAGGTCATGATACATGAAGGAGGTAGGGTTCGTCCAGAATCTTAAGGTAAAAAAAAAAACAGCGTTACAAGGGACATCAGATACATGGAAGAGGCAGAAATCTTTATTGCATTTTGGGAGTTAAAAAGTTGTAATGAAAGGGTATATTTGCCTGAAAATCATAAATAATATTAACAAAACGAGAAAAATATCTTTCCAAAAAAGATCCAGTACAGCATCGTTGATTTTTAACAATATATGCTTCAATCAATGACCGTACATGAAATGCATGGATATAACGAACAGTATTCAAGCTTAAAAGTCAATTAAACAATACCAATTTTAGAGCACAACAAACACGGACCTCTAAAACATCCGAGGTGGGATCAGGTGCCATGGAGGAGTGAGCATCCCATGGCGACCGGTCACACCCGCCGTGTGCTCCTTATCATTATCATGATCGGGAAATAAAGGGATAAAACCGTCGACAATTCAGTGTGTAAATAATGACCTAACAATAAGTATGAAAAACGTCAGTCAGCATTTGACTTAATGATAAATTGTATTTGCTGACAATGTCATTGTATCGACCATAGAACTTACGAAATGAAACTTTAAACGAGACTACTTGTTTGTAAGTAGCTTACCTCGTTTCAGAAATTGTTCATACGTAGAGCATGCTCTTGCGTATCGAATCAACTGAGAGATATAAACCCCGTATGCAGGTGATGAAGGTATATTGCTCCATAAGTAAGGGAAGTTTAATAATTGTAAAGTTGAGATCATCACGTTTATCGGCTTGGTTTAGATTACCATTAACGTCTTTTTAAAGTAAAATATCCAAATATAAAACAGATGTGTCAGACTCTGTGGTATCTTTTATTTCAAGCTTACTGCATGGAAATAACCATTGTTAATTAACAAAACGTCGTCGATTTATCAAAGTGTCGAGCTGAAGACCACAGCAAGTGTTTTCTTCTTTTCACGTATAAGATTTTGAACAAATTCTGCTTCATATGAATACAAATTAGGTCTGCTAATAACTGGGCGCAATTGAAACCCATGGGAATTCCAACAGATTGTTGGAAGACCTGGTCTCCCAAACCACATAGATACTGTCAATCAGAAACTCAAGCATCTTTTTACATCAGCTTCAGAGAACTAGTGTGTTCAATCAGAATGTTTTTTCAACACGCAGGGAATGGTTGTATATAGAGTTGAAAAGTCGTGTACGTTTTTATGTTGTTGATTTTGGTAAAATTTTGTGATTTCAAATGTTCCAAAAGTTCCTTGGAATTTTTAAGTATCCACATCTGATTTACACCACTTCTCAAATATATTGTTGCACAGTACTCCTGAAGTTTCTCCTTCACTAATCTTAATATTTTAGTGAGGAGTAAAAAAAGAGACTTGATAGAACATTTACTGGAACCCGCTATGTATCTTTGTAAGGATTTTTATGAAGTTTCGGAACCCAATATAGATATGGCAATTTTTATGAAGTTACGGAATCCAATATAGATATGGCAATTCAAATTCATTTTGGTTGTTGGGGCTATTAAAAATATTCAAAACTGACATATGATTTTGAACAATTTCCTCCTTAGAAAGGGGGCTATGGGTATGAGTTGGATTACCACTTGTTAAATTAAATCCCAGTTCCTTTAGAATATAATTTAATTAATGAACCTTACAAAGACAATGTTGTTACCTGCTTTGCCAGCAGGGACCAGTAAATACTGATCATGTAATCTAATTATTTTTTTTTTTTCATTTCTGAAATATTGAACAAAGAAAGATATTTGGTTTTCATTTTGACCCTCAATCTCTTAATGCGAGATTTTAACATACATTGATACACTTATTCCATTCTGACAACGTGTCAAGGTCCTCCTTTTCATGTCTGACCCATCGCCTAGCTTTATCTTCCACAGAATCTATTATATATATGAATAAATATACATATCAATAACACAATATTTAAAGTACTTAAACCTACTTAAAGTGATTAATACAGACATAAAGGTGAATAAAATGTCTGTTGTTAATACGGGAGTTAACATTGCAGCTATTGCAGAAAAAATACGCAAGCTGCTTATGAGGGTTGTTCATTTTTCATGCAACAACTGTAGCATTATTTTCCTTACTTACAACCAAAGAAAGCATTTTGTTGTTTAAATAAATCCAAAGGAAACGGAATTATGTATATATACAACCAATATACTAAGTTTAATGTCACTTGAATACCCCTGCTTTTAATGCATTTTCTGGGAGATACAAAATTGCATCAAAAAAGAAAGAAAATTTCACATTAAGTATATATATCATCAAAAATTACTTATCAAAATCACTGACCGAAGTTTTTGATGAAGTTTTTAAAGAAATAAAGGTATTTTTTAAATCTCAGTAGCTTAAAATTTAAAGGAAGCATAAATTGGAAATTATGATTGATCTTAAACAGGACATAATACATGTTTGAGACGCGTACTATTAGAGAGTTTATAGATTATAACGTGAATTCAGTCTTATCTCAGACAGTGATCTTCATTGACTACATTATATAACGGTCGATATGAAGTCTGTACTGTTGTTCCTAATCTTGACAAACATCCCCGCTTCTTTACAGTCCTCTTATAACGACAATCTATCGGATATTCTGTCCAGATTGGAAAAACTTGAAAAAGACAACAGAGAGAAGGATAGTGTGATTTCATTTCTCCTGGAAAAGACCAAATACTGCCCAACAAGCTACATTGGGAGTGATAATGGAACTATTCAACGTAAGCTCATTGATCCATGTCCAAAGTAATCCAAGTGTGTTTGTATGAAAGCATCAATATCTGAAGCAACAATAAATATATGTTTTATTTATCTATAGATATCTACATTCATCATGAATCAACACTGTCTAGTATAGATAAATAGATTTGATTAAGAAAAAAGATAAAAACAGTCCTTTACTTCTGTGTATGTATTGATAAAAAATGTCATAGATTTTTTCACCTCAGTCAAAGATTTGATGACGCTTAAAAATGCAAAGCCTAAACAACAGTTTTATAGGGATTATTAAATATAATCAAAAATCGTACATTCCTATGATTAAAGAACAGAACGCTATTTACAGAAATAGATTGGAGTTTAAATAAAATCAAAAACATATTTCATGCAAAAACGCAGAGCCGTCAAGCAAGTTTCGCCTTTTACAGGGAGGACTAAGGGGTCATTCTAGGCCGTCTTATATTTTCGTAAAATCTTTGATTATCAACATGCATTATATCTCTATGTTCTTGTCGAAATGAATAAGAATTTCCTTGATAAATGCTTTCTTGTACATACGTCAATCATATTCTTCACTAAAATCTTATAATAAAAAAAAGAAAGAAAAAGAAACTTGCCAGCTGCATTACTTTTTAATAAAAGTCAATATGATAAATTCAAATGAATGAAAATAAATTTGTCAACGTAATTAAAAAAAAGCTTAAAAAGCCTTATATTGATTCTAATTTTACACTGTAAGTCATTCCCACAGCTTTGTAATTTATTCATGGAACTACTCATCATGAAATGTGTTCATATTCGGAAATGGTTCTCTTGAATTATTTTTATTATATTATTATAATTATTCTCTTATTTTATTTAAATTAAACGTGACCCAAACAAAGATGTATATGTAATGGATAAAAATGAATATATAGAGTTGTCTACTTTTACAGATTCCAAAAAAGCTATTTCAAACCCTATATCAACTGGGCTGCTCCCTGCATTTCACGCCCGCCTGTCACGTGATCTGACAAATATTGGAACAGGTCAGCCAATTGTGTTTGACTTGGAAACTCTTGATACAACGAATTCATACGAGCCCAGTGATGGAATTTTTACGGTTCCTATGAATGGAGTTTATGTGTTTTACTGGAATCTTCTGACCAATCAGGCGTCCGGAATGGATACAACTTTAATGTCAACTCATGGACCACTAGGATTTGGCTTTGTCAGCCATGCAGAAAACTATGAAAATGGAGGAAATTTGATAATAGCAAAACTCACTTCCGGAACACATGTCTGGGTTAAGAAAGCTGACAAATATGGAGATTTTTTGCATGAGAGATTCTCCACGTTCTCCGGCTATCTTATCCAAGAAACAGATTAATGGCGTCTGGAAGATATTCAATAAATTAAAAACAAAGCTTCATATTTTTCTGATAATTTCTTTTGAAAAACCCATCGTTTGTTATTTTTTTCTGAATGAGGTGAATTTATTAGACACTTTGGAACAATTTTCTTTATTTTTCAATTGTAGAAAGCAGAAAACATGATATTATTAGAATAATAGTTAAACGGATAGTTGAATTTTTTTTCCCTTGGTGAGACAAGGACCAAATTTGGCATGAAGATACCATGTCTATTACATGAATAGGAAATACCGTTGGCCATTCATGTTTCGGTCATTTTCAAAACGGTCAACATGATTTTTTTTTTTCATATTTAGCATTGCAAACGTTTGACAATATAACAAATTATAGCTGAAGTAGTACACTTCTTTCAAAATTGAGCTTGAAGACATTTTCAATTTTCCATACTCACATTATTTACATTGTAATTACCCTTCAACGCTGCAGAGGGGAAGCGAGATAAAACATTATGTTTTTCGTTTAATTTTAGATAAGATGTTGAAGTCGATTGAATTTTGTGCTTGTTTGATTTTTGTTATTTCTGCATATGCTAACATAATATCTTTAAAAAAAGGGCAGGCATTTCTCGCCAGCTTGATAAATTTCCTTATTTGTTGTAAGTATTTATATTTGAAATGTAATTTATCAAAGGTGTATCTTGTATCTTATACTTCCCTGAACACATTCGATAGTCAAACATGAAGGAAAACATGTATATTTCGAATTTGCTATACGGACCGGATATAATGATTCCTGATAAAATGAAGTAAATTAAAAGGTCCCAGATCTTAGCTACATGTATAACGAGTTTGACTATACTTAGACAACTTTTAGTTTTATAGGTTTAAAGGGGAAAAATTAATTATAAAATACTCCTCTTATAAGATAAACAAGAAATTCTTTTTTATTTCACCTGTTTAAATGTCATGTTATATTGAATTTATGACCCAGTGACATGGCTTAATCAAGGATACATAGATGTATTGTTGATAAGTAAATGTTCACATCAGGCGATATAAATGGCCTGACATCAACAGGTGATACAGGTTAATATTTCCCCCAGATAAAATGAGGCATTCAATACACGTGTATTATAGATGTACATGTATTTCAAAAAAGAGCATATTATTCAGAGAAGAAGGCGGCCATGTTTCAAAGTGAATGAATACCATTTGATTTTGAGATAAATCTGTACAAAGTTCACAAGCTGGAAATAACAAATCCACTAGGATCATAATCTTTCTTGTTTTCAGAACAGGAAAAGCCATTCCAAAATATAGGAGGCATGAATTGGAAGTTGAATACAGTTTAAATGAGAGAAGAAAATACATCACAAAAACACACCGGGATAAAAAAGGTCCTGCAAAAAAAACTTTACGTGGAATGGAGTTTACTTCATGTACACACCACATCAAAGACAATTCAACCTTCATTACTCAAAATGATATCAGTGATGGGTGGTCAATGGAATTTATATCCCTTATAGGGCTTCTTGTTCTCTTAGTGGGGACATTTTGTTTACTTTGTCTCGTTCTTTCTCGTTGTTATTTGTCACGAAGAAACCGGAAGCTAAGATCTAGAAATGCGTGTGAAAGGCTCAGAGACCTAGAATATATGGAAGGAGGATACTGTAATTTAAAAGGTAAGATATATATTTAAATAAATATCAACATTTTGTTTAAATAAATTCAGAGGAGTGTTATAACTGACAAACCATAAAGAATTGTAGAATATATTTTGCTATTTTTTACAATATTACTGAGGGGAATTGCTCGTTCATTTGAATATAGGAGATTATGAAATATGGTAGGAAGGTTTTGACACACGTTAAAATTTGTCTTAACGATAAATTGCTTCTTTTGTTTACTCATACATAGATGAGGAATGACCGGATGCAACATTGCCGAAAAAAAAACATAGCCCGCATAAGCAGATTGTGTCAATTTATTTCTTCATTCATTACAATCGTTCTACCCCTTCTAAAAGACAATGCCATTTTTTAAAAATTTCATTCATATCAGTCTTTATATTATACATATGACGTGCATGAAAGTCAATAAAGCATTGCATTATCTATCAGTACTTTACATCGAGGGAAGAGCCATAGTTGATCTTTGACAATTTTAAATAATCTTTCATATTGCTATATTTCAGATTACTATAAAAAACGGGATATTCTTAACTAGTATAGAAATGCATTTTATTGTTTCAGGTAAAAGGGAATCTGTTAACAGGAGAAATTCAGTGATTGTGCATACTGCTTTTATTCACCTTGATATCTATTTTGAATCTAAGTTTATAAACATTTTGTTTCATTAATTTTTCTTTCAAAATCAATAATTGAAATGTCATGTTTTGCTTTTATCTCTATAATTAAAATCAATCCTTTTTTTCTAGATGTATCAACTCAGAAGAAATGGAGACGTGTGAATGAAAAATGTACACTACTAGTTGTATAAACTTTATCGTATTTCATTAATTTTATATCTATACAAATACATCTATTTACGCATTTGTAGTAATATTACAGTGTGTAATTATACTAGTATATAAATTATTTTCGTGTTTTTGTTTATTGTTACATTTTTTTTCTTTTCTGAGAATAATATACTTTTATGTCATTGAAGTATTTGTCATCATATCACACACACACACACACACACACAGAGAGAGAGAGAGAGAGAGAGAGAGAGAGAGAGAGAGAGAGAGAGGGAGAGAGAATGAGAGAGAGAGAATCTTTCGATAACAAAATTCTTCAAAACAAAATGTATGCATTACGATGTTGGAAGAAGTTACGTTTATTTCAATGTTAACCCCTACCACTACTCCTGACAAAATTGTTAACTGCTGTAAAGGAGAAACTTCAGATGTACTGTGCTACAGTATATTCTGGAAATGGCGTAAATCAGATTTCCATTCTCAAAAACTCCAAATTAAAGAACTTTTAGAAAATTTAAAATTACAAAATATTTCAAAAGTAGGTAATATCAAGACGTATGATTTTTCTACACTTTATACAACTATTCCTCACGGTAAATTAAAAGCTAGGCTCTGTGATATCATAAACATATAAGACCGCGGAACATTAACTAGTTCAAGGAGAGGAACTTTGTAAGTTGTAAAGAACTTGTTTCCAATCCTTTTGATGTACTCAATAAAATATGTTCAAAACAACATTAACTGGAAAAAATTGGAAAAATGCAGCTTATGTCATTTCATCTGTTACAGTCAAAACATTTAACAATGAAATGGTCAGGTACAATTCGACACAGACGTCCGAGAAAATTAGCTTTGGATTGAAATTCTAGTTTGAAGTTCATTGTCAATCCACCTGAGCTGTTTTCAAATCTAAAGTGTGAATGTATGATCCAAAAGACAAAAAATTTCAATTTCCAAATACATGTTGTTTGAAATTCATATTTACATGAGTTTTTAGCCTTTAATTTTAAAAACACGTAAAATTATAGAAGACATAGATTATTTTTTCAGGGCACGGCCATTTGATTCTAAAAGGAGGGGGGGGGGGGCTGTCAAAAATTGTGAAGTCAGATCATGCCTTCACATGACAGAATATATTCTATTAGAATGACAAGGGCTTTTTTTAGTTTTGTCATCACTGAAAAATGTTTGACAAGCAAAAACAGGGAGGGGTTGTCCAAACTAAAAGAAAACTGTCTTATTTATTTCCAAGATTGTTCAGCCCCCCCCCCCCCCAAGCACACACATACACATACCAAACAGAAATCAAATATTTGTCCCTTTATATTTCTTTAAAAACACTGGACAGAAAATTCTGATTTATATAAATTTCAAACAATCTCCAAAATTGAAATTATTTGTCTTCTGGGTCAATCAGTAACACTGTGCATTCTAGAGTAGCTGAGGTGGATTGAAAATGAATTTCAAACTAGAATTTTAATCCAATGTTTTCTCGGACGCCTGTGTCGAATTGTACCCGCCTATTTCATTGTCTATCATTAAATGTTTCGACTGTAACAGATGAAATGACGTAAGCTACATATTTCCAATTTTGCCAGTGAATGTTCGGCGGTCTTAGCTTCTTCAATAGAAATGGAACTCAGAAATTTTCATATTTTGTATTTGGTCATCAACAAAATTACATTGTTAAAATCACAGTGATTCTACATACAAGTACTCCGGAGTTGATATTAAAAGGGTGCTGGAGTTCCTCATTGTCAATCTTTATATAGTCTACGGAGACCAGGTCTTATGACAAAGTATTGGAATTCCGATGGGCCTAATTCTACTCCTCTATACAGTCGACCTTTTTTTATTTTCCTATGAAACAGAGTGTATTCAAAAACTTCTACATGAGAAGAAAACAGTGTGGCCTTCAACTGGACATACAGATATATCGACGGGGGTTTACAAATTAAAAATAGTAACTTCCATTCATAAGTCCACTCAATTAATCCCAGTGAACTTAAAATGAAAAAGAGTGTGCTACATCTATTTTATATTTGGATGTTCTACTGACTAAAGACGATAACTGCCAACTAACAAATAAACTAAACAATCGAGATAACTTCAGTCTTTCCATTGTAAACTTTCCTTTTTTAAGACATGAAAAAAATATACGCATGCTTATCAAAAAAAAGTAGTAGAAAATTGAAACACATTTCCAGAATCAAAAGTAAAATATTCAGTGCCTAAATGGCACATTGGTTGGCAACACTACTCTTAACTTCTGATTATATTGTTATATACAAGGAGGAAATATCGATTAACGTATGCTGAAAAAACTAATAATTGAATTATTTTGATTTTAAAAAATATATAAGAAAAAAAAATTATAATGCAATTATCAAATATAATTATAAATTTAATTCGTTATTTTATTTATTTATTTACATTTTTCAAGAAGACGAAAATGATTTTACGCCCACAGTTTTGTAATAAACACATATCGTGTGTTTTGACATCTTTATTTTATAACAAACAATATCCAAATTAACCAACAACAAGTACAAGAGATAACAACGTAAAATTTATATTAGAACACAGGGGCTTGCTCCAGGAATTTAAAAAGAAATATCTTTAAAATTCAGATACCAACTTCTAAATCAACACAAGTCGAGCAAATAATGTAGAGATCTGACCCTTTGCTATTGGTAAATCCACTCATCTGTCATTAAATAAACAAAAATCCATCCCTTGCTGTTTTAATAGTTATTTCATGATTTTTTTTAAAATACTTTACACTCCGAAAGCAACCCCTGTGATTAGAATAGGACAACTTTGGGAATGTACATTATAGTAATTCTTGGTATGATTAAGGAATGAGCGTACTTTGGCAAGAATAGCAGCACCGATACAATGGGATACAAGTACATGTGAAAAAGACATTCATTGACATTTTTTTTTCCAGAATCCCATTAGATTTAAGGTCAAATAGACAACCGAAAGTTAAAATATCGATCAATGATAAATTGTAACGCAATTTCAAAATACTTCACAGTAGGGTGAATTTTACGGTAAAATACTATATAATATTTAGAAAAAGCTATACTTTACTTTGTATTAAGCTAGCATCATTTAGGAAATATGTATATTTTGTAGGGTGCATGAACACTTTGTTGATTACCCTTTCGCGCATGTGAGGTCGATTTAAAGAAATTAAAAAAAGTAATTGTTATGAAGAGCTTTCGTATTGATAATATTCTTCATAAATACAAAAAATAGTTCATTCAATCTCAACACAAAGTATAACCATACAAGAGGCCCATGGGCCACATCGCTCACGTGAGCACTTTGGCTAGGAAAAAGCACAAATCAATTTAGCTTTGAAAAGTTTACAACTACCTGATGATGCTGCCATATCAGAATAACAAATTGCTTTGCTGTTCTTGAGCAGAAGAGTTTTTCCTGTGTATTCCTTTGAAAAACCTGATCCCCTATTGTGGCCCCTCCCTATCCCCGGAGGTCATCATTTGTACAAACTTGGATTTACACTACCTGTGGATGCTTTCATATTAAAATTTCTAATAATAGCTTTGATGTTATTGAGAAGAAATTTTCCTATACATTCCAGTGTAAAATTGATCCCCCATTAATTGTGGCCTCACCCTACTCCGGGGGTCATCATTTGAACAAACTTGAATCTTCACTTCCTTTGTATGCTTTCATATCAAATCTAATAATGGCTAATAATGGCTTTGCTTCTCTTGAGAAGAAGATTTTTAAAGTTTTTCCCTATGTATTACTATATAAAAATTTGATTCCTCATTGTTACCCCATCCTATCCCCGGGGGTCATGATTTAAACAAACTTTAATCAAACTTACATGAGGATGCTTCAGTGTCAAAATGACTAATCATGGCTTTGCTGTTCTTGAGAAGACGATCTTGAAATTTTTTCATATGTATTCCAAGAATATTTGAACAAATTTAAATCCCCTTATTCAAGGATACTTTGTGGCAAGTTTGGTCAAAATTCAAAATTGGCCAAAAGTTTCTTGAGATGAAGTCAAAAATTTTGATCCTATTGTGGCCTCACCCTACCCCCAGGAGTCATGATTTGAAGAAACTTGAAGCAACACTATGCAATGAAGGTTTCACTTAATTTCAACTTTTCTGGTCTATTTGTTCTTGAAAGGAAGATTTTGAAAGATGACACCAAAATTTCACTAATTCTTATTATCTCCCCTTGAAAGAAGACATGTCCCTTTATTTGAACAAATTTAAATCCCCTTTATCCAAGGATACTTTGTGGCAAGTTTGGTCAAAATTGGCCAAAAGTTTCTTCAGAAGAAGTCAAAAATTTGAAAAATTTACAGACGGACAGACAACGGACGCCAGACAAAATGTGATAAGAAGAGCTCACTTAAGCTTTCAGTTGAGGTGAGCTAAAACTGATTTACTGGCATAATTATTACTTGCACTGAAAAAAAAATTAGCATCGACAGCAATTTTTCAGCCTGAAGTTGGTAACATAATTCAAATTTGTGTTGTGATCATTTTCATCTTGAGATTAAGAATTTACTAGTAAAGAGCTAAGTTCACTTTATGCATAAAATGGCATTTTACTTATATCAATTAATTGACTATCACCCTCTGTCCCATTTCATATATCAAAATAACGTGGAAACTTAGTGCTTTCATTTCCTTTAACAAAATTTCTTTTTGAGAATCCAGGTATTGGAAAACAGGCTTTCAGAAAATGCAATGTTCTAGAATTTCGCAGAAAACATACGTATTTGACTACCTTCAACAAAAAATTAAAATATGAGCACAGCCCACGATCCAAAAATTAAAACATGTTTTGTGATCACCAGAAACAGATCTTTCATTATGTAATTGCATAGTTTGGATCAGAGGTTGTGCTCTATATGAAATATTGAAAAAATACCTCAATTTTTGGCCATTTTTAAGGGAATTTACAGAATATGGGGAAATGACATATTTTATGACGTCATTATGCATTGACTAGAGAGAAAATTACGTCATGTTCAATAGATACACGGTCACCAAGAGTCCAAGCTATAAATACTGCATTTTCAACTAAAACTGAGCAGTTTCGATTTTTCAGAAATTCTCAGGGCCAAAAAAAAGCACTAAGTGGCTCTTGCTCTTTACTAATGATTTTAAATATCAACATGCAAACATTAAGTTCACTTCATTCATTAAATGTTAACCATATCCATTGCTTCTTCTCTAATGACTCTAATTTTCATCTAACATGATTATGATAAACTTGAGGTCCATGGACCTTATCCCTTACCTGTTTTCCCCTCTTCATTTACATTAAAAATCTTGAACTCATATTATAGACTCAACCAGCCCCAAGGGAGTCATGTCTTATATAAATCTGAATCTGCACCATCTGAAGATGCTTCAAGATCAGTATGATAAATCAAGCTTTGTTTTTCATGATAAGACACTTTTTAAAGATGTCTTTTCCTATATTTTCTCCTGTAAAAAAATGCATGAGCATTTGGTTCTTGAGGAGATGTTTCTCAAAAGAATAATGTTCACTATTTGTTATTCGTCTCCCCTTGAAATAAGACATGGTCCAGAAGGAAAAATATTCATTTCTTTTATCCAAAGATGCTTTATGGCCAATTTGATTAAAACTGGCCCAGTGGTATTGGCGAAGAAGTTGCATTAATTGAAAATGTGAAAAAAATTACAAGGAATTTAACACACATAAAAGACATCCGAACGGACGATGGGCATTCGTTGATCAGAAAAACTCACTTGAGCGTTTTGATTGGGTGAGGTTAAATTTATATATTCATTAAAAATGATAAATACTACAAAGAGAATATGATAAGCTGTGCATAAATGATATAAAAAGTGAATTTAAGCATCAATATTGCATCCTCATATATCTGCTTCCATGGGTGGATTTAACTGTCCGTTCGACTCATCGTCACCTATTGCATCATCACAAGAGAGGTCATCGAGGTCATCGCTGAATACGTCATTGATTGTTGTGTGTGTTGTTTGGGTTGTCTGATTGGGATGAGTATAAACTCCGCCATTTTGGAAAGGAAAGGGTCCAAGAGAATCAGTTCGCTCGGAGATGATGCGTGCTAATGTTGGATGATTGTTTTTCAAAGAAGTTGTCGCGCCTTGTCTAACGTTTTTATGCGGCTGCAACAACACTATGTATATCTTCGGGGCAAATATACACACAAGTGCAACTGTGGCACTGATGCTGACACACATACAAAGAGATGTTACTTCAATCTGAAAAAAAAAGTTTAAAAATATACATGTACCACAATTTATGATTTACGTGAACTCTGTAATCATATTATTATAGTTATCATGAGTTAATATATTTCAGTTTTTAGAACTTGTGCCCGATCCCATTGCATATATTTACTACAATAAAATATTTTCGATCAAATCGAGAAATTTATCCTTTTTTTTAGCTTTGTGAAATCAGTCTCTCTAAAATGTCTAATTTATTCTTCTCTAAATCTTAAAGCTTACATATACAGCTGTACCGCAGCTATTCTTTTTCATTAGAGGCATTGCTTCGATAATACAGAAATCTTCATTTCCCTTACTCTCCAAATTCTACCATGCGATAAATATGCTGTTGAAAGGCTTTTTAGTACAAAAACATTTATTCGTGTGCTCTCCAAGATGGCCAGAGAGGGGAGAAAATAATAATCAAACGTGTATCAATCATAGTGCTGTCATCAACAGCAATACATGACAATAGACTGTTCACAAAGCATGCCAGTGTAAAAAGCATATGACGCAACGTACTTTCTCTTTGCTGCATCATGTATACAGTCCTCTGTTACAGTGTACTATCTGCTATTATAATAATTTTTTGGACAAAAATGTTCAATTCTTTAAACCAGAAGAGAAGCCGAGTTTCTTTACTTAATTTTCTAAGAGTGCCTTCAGATGAAGGATTAGTTACTTCGATCCTTTTGTACTAGTTAATTTTGTTCGTAGAAAGCTATTTGTTCATGAGTGTTTCACAAACACTAATTCATCCATAATTAGTCTGTCTCTTCTCAAGCGTCGGTTTCAAAACTAAAAGAGCGCTATGTATCTTACTTTACTATTAGGTTAACTCACTTTTCTCATTTAAGACATACTTAATTTTAACTTAAACTTACATTAAATCAACTTTTGTGTCTGTTTGACGAATTAATGCACCAGCAGTGCTTTCATCTTGCTAGGTAGTGACTATTTGGAACATTGATTATTTTTTTATATCCACAATAGGGCAGATGCGTTCACATTAAAGGACTTTTAAGGAATATTTAAAAAAGTGAAAGTAATGACAAATAATAGTTAATATTTCAAGCTTCCTTCTTCTCATAACAAAATGTCACCGAACATAAATTGTGATTTTCTAAAGCTTTTCGAATCTTCATGTATAAATTTTACAATTTTTTTCCCCAAAACAACAGAATACTCATCTAATTTTTATCCATTCAAACGTGAGCCTTATATACATATAGGATCTCCCATGATTTGTAGTTGGATATGACTTTTATCCAACGAGTTGTGTGTTTTTTTATCCCCGAGCCTTGGCGAGGGGATAAAAACACACAACGAGTTGGATAAAAAGTCATATCCAACTACAAATCATGGGAGATTCTTTTTATCCCATTTTTAATACTTCACAACCAATGTTTTACACTGTTTTCTATAGGACTTCACTTTATTTTACTTCATCACTCTAACGCAAAAACCATTGTGACGTCACAACTGCGGGTTATGAAAAAATATCCAATGAGTCATATCCACGGGATAAAGGGGTAAACATGGGATAAAAATTAGTTAGCGCCTTGTCTTGTGCGAGAGAGCAAATGGTTACATTTTCTTGATGCGCATATGAAATCTACTGTGATATGTCACCGTCGATCACCGAAACATTATTCAGTACTACAGCAAAAAGTAATACTACATTGTATAATTTACTATTCAAAAAGTTGTCGTTGGATGATTTCACTTCCTAAATTTAGGATCACATTAACCCATCAATCATTTTTCTCCATTCTGATATTCAGTTTATGAATTCACATTTTCAACATCTTACTAAGAGATGGAATTCAAAGCAATCCTCGATCTTCGTGACCTCTTTCTTTTCAAATTTCAAAAAAAAAAAAAATTAATCAATTCTATTGCATGTGTATCAAACAAAAGAATTTAAACATATAAACATGTATATATGTACCTTGAAATCTCCACCACTTGCTGTGAAGTATATTGGAATAAAGGCTAGCCAAACAATGCATGTGCTGTACATAGTAAATGCTATGCACTTGGCTTCGTTAAAGTTTTGAGGTATCTTCCTAGTTTTCACACCATAAACAGTACATATTATGATCAGAACTATATTGTAAGTCAGAGAAACTATGATTGCAGTTTTACTAGCTTTACACTTGAGCACCAGGTAGTCCTGATCTTGTAAAACAAATATCGTGTCCGGTTTTTCAAAACCTAACCATGTTATACCTCCAACCATTTGAACAGAAACAATACCGAAACAGATCACAAGCTGCGATCGTGGACTTGTGTAGCTGGGACGCTTAACCATTGCTTTGATGCCGTTATTAAATATTCGGTAGATTCGGTTAGTCTTCGTCAACATTGCAGCATATATCAAACAAAGAGACACGCCAAGACCCAACCTCCTCAAGGTACAAAGAATGAATGTCGGTCGCACTAACATTATCAAAGATGTTCCGTATGACATTAGAATTCCAACGAGAAGAACATAACACAATTCTCTTCCAGAAGCCATTATAATAGGAGTCTCGTTGTACCGTATGAACACTGCAATCACTAACACTGTCAATACAGCGCCTATACTTGTAAAAGCTACAGGAAGTAACATCCAAAATGTCCCCCATTCTAACGAGAGAACCGGAAGTGGCGTACACGCTGATTGGTTTTGGGAAGGTTTCGATCCCTCAGGACAATCCCTGCACGTATACTCGTCAGCTAAGTACTGATTAAATGCACATTGAAAACAACCCCAGCAGCATTTCAATCCTTTTTCAAGACGAGCAAATCCTGGCAAACACGGTTCACTACATACAGAATATGGAACAATCTTCTTTTTCCATTTCAGCATTGATTCGTTGAGACGCAGACTAAAACATAGAGAGAAGAGGATGTACCGATTATGAAATAACACACAAGAATCTTAATTTAATATCAGAAATTAAAAATGTAGGCCCGGAAATCTGTTTATTAATCCTCATAGCTAACAATAAATTATTGATGAGAGATGCATTGCACAGAATGTTTTATGATAAATTAAGTTGATTTTTTTTTTTTTTTTTTTTTTTTTTTATTTTTCATTTCTGTATGCTAATTTTATAAACACATGTATATGTCGTGAGCATTTCTGTTTAGAATGTACGAGCACGTGACAGCAATATATATCTTTTTCACGTCTTCATCATTTCGTTACATTCATGTTTCATGTAACAAACAGAACAAACTCAGATTTCCTCTGAATAATGACTTTATCAACTGTTATTTCAAGTGTGCATTTAGGACATTCAATTTATATACATGTATTTGTTTTAATCAACCCCCCCCCCCCCCTTTAGATATTCCAGAATGTGCTGATATTTCACATGTGAGAGCAACTTGTACACAACAACTTACATAAACAAAATTAATATTTCGTTGTATGGTACTTAAGATGTGGTTTTATTCACTACTTCATTGTTTTATACAAACCTGTCTATCCAATCTCCGACTTGAATATAACTATAAAGACCTGTAGATGTTTGTTGATATTGGAAAATATCATATTTTCCAAGTCCATCGCCTTCCTTATTAAACTCTACCCAGTCTCCTCCTACACCTGTTTTTAAAAACAATTAGGTGTCAGTAAGTTAATTATAAATGATGGTGAAATCGGAAGTAGGTTTATTAATATGTTGTAATAAAAAGGTGAAGATAACGAATAGTTATCGTTCTCAAAAAAGTTCGAAAACAATGCAAATCTATATGGAGCATAAAACACGGAACAAAGGAAATTCCAGAGATAAGGTCAGGTGCTTAGGGGGAGTAAACGTCCCTTGACGGTCGATCACACGTGCCCTGGGCCATAAGTATTTATCAGGTAGACGGAATATTCCGTAATCAAATTAGTTTTAACAAAGGCCCAACAATTGGTATGAAAAACATCCGTCAAAATACGACCCAATGATGGGTTATATTTGCTAACAAGGTCTTTATAAGAACCATAGAATTTTACGAATTGTAAATCACAATCACAAAAAAAAAAAACATTCGTTAATTTATTTATGATTCTACAGAATAGACACAAAATTAACAAGCATTCTGAGAGTATTGCATTAGCAATACTAGTCCCCTAGCGGCAAGTGTAATCTGGTTCCCGTTAAGAATTGAAAATGCCATAATTCCGTCAAAAATCAATGAAGCGGGACGAAAAGCAAACTTGATCTATAACTAATCAAGGTAAAGCCACATACCAAAAATCAGCTCAATATCTACAAGCGTTTAGAAGGAAATTGCGGAAAACCCGTAAAAATTGAAAAGGTCGTAATTCCGTCAAAAATCAGTGAAGCAAAACGAAATGCAAACTTGATCTGTAACTCATCAAGATACACTCACATACCAAAAATCAGCTCAATATCTGCAAGCGTTTAGGAAAAAAGTGCGGAAAACCAAGTGGTACAGACTGACAGACAGACATAAACGCTTTCAGATATTGAGCTGATATTTGGTATGTGACTTTATCTTGATTAGTTACAGATAAAGTTTGCATTTCGCCCCGCTTCATTGATTTTTGTCGGAACTATGGCATTTTCAATTCTTAACGGGAACCGGATTACACTTGCCGGTAGGGGACTAGTATTGTTAATGCAATACTTTCAGAATGCTTGTTTTTAAAGGTCCCTCTCGAGAATTTTTCACTCATATAGAGACGCCACCACTTGTCGGTGGAGGGTTGCAAATTTATATCTATACTCGGCACTCAGGGCCATTGAGCAGTGAGGGATCTTTATCTTTGCACCGCGACTCTAAAGCAAACGCTCTAACCACTGCGCCACGCGGACGACTAAAACAAAATGAATGAATGTCTTATCTAATAGGAATTATAGTACATTCTACTTTATAATACATCCCATACCTCGGAAGGAAACGTTTCGTATATACTTTAAAACCTCTTCTCCAGACGTAACTGCGGATGTTGTGCAATTTTGAAATGGAAGGGTACACTGGTCTGTTAACAAATTGTGGAGCGCATGCGCCAACGCATACACGGAATCAATTACAAATTGCACTAAGCCCTCTTGGTTATATGGCGCCCCCTTCATTCCTATGTATTCATTTCCTAAAATGATATAATTTGTAAGATACGTTACTGATTTAATCTACACAAAAGACTATAATTATGTTTGTTGGAATTACATGTGAAATGAAAAGACGTGCTTTTAATCTTTCATCTTTTATGTTTATCCTTTTTCCTAATTTTTGCATTTTTTTTCCTGGTTTATTAATCTATTAAAAGTATAAGCAGGTTTTATTGCAAATGAATGAATATTCGTAAAAATGCTATCTGATTATTTCCGATCTATGAAGTAATGCTTAATTTCTTTGATTTGAAAATGTAAAAATTAATATATTTTTTTAAAAGAAGCATTTTTATTTAACGCCCTGTTCATAGAAGCGAATAGTAAACATTGAATCTAAATGAATCGAGGAGGAATATAAACTTAAAAGGAATTACCAAGATATGATATATTTGAGTTTATAGAGGGGATACTTGTCTCGAATTTTTATCGGTGTTGATATTGTTAAATGAAATATGTTCCATAAACACCAATTGTTTTTCATTTGAACCATATGTGTTGTATACAAAAATAAATGGATAGCAATATTACTTTAAAGGTAAAAATTATCGTATGAATAATAATAATAAAAAAAAAATAAAGTTCATCGATTTTCGGAATAACATTTAAAAACTATACGATCTATTCAAAGACTTAAACCTGAACATTGTTTTATTCCGGTGTTGTTTTTTAGTGTACAGTTGAACACTTCCTGCCAGAACTCGGAGAACCATGGATTTCTTTTGTTGTTTTCTACTGTAAGGTTTGTGAAGTATTCGTCAAATTCTGGGGAAAAAATGAAGAGTAACAGATTAAAATCAAGTCATTTGACACTTCTGAATATATTCTAGTCTTTTTTTGCTTGATTTCCTGGTTCCTTGACTAGAAGCAATAGAAGCACTCGAGGCAAAGCACGGACATTGAATTCTTACCTAGATTGCTATGCAATAAAAGCAAGAAGCTTTGGCTAGAGCTCTCAGCAGAAATGAATTGTATTTGTTTATATATTTTTTTAAATAAATAGAGAATAATATATACCCTTTTCCATATCACATCCTGTATCAGCCCGAGACACCGATATCAGCCAAAAGATCAAGGCGCCCGAGACTGATATAGGATGTGATGTGTAAAGGGTATTTTTTAATCATGTTTATTACATACTTAGTAATAAAATACAGCACGCATCTACATGAGCAAATTAATAACTGACTAGCCAATCGTATCAAAGAACAGTAATTTAAAATTAAGAAAATATGAACGAAAAATAAGAGTATTACCACAGGTACTGGTTTTTAAAGGTAAATCTACAAGGGATGTGATATAAATCCGTATCAGCCCTGCATGCAAGATTCGTATCAGTCCTGGAAGCTGATACAGCTATTGTGACGTCAGGCATATTGCATATGCAAAAAACTCTATTTATTACTGAGTATATAAAAATTGATTATAATTATTCAAATGTCATTCGATGTCATAGTTTGCATATATTTCTGACAGGACATGGTGTATGGAAAGGTTCATAAGTGAGAAACTCATTCAGAGACCGTGCATTAGTTACAACTTAATTTGAAAAGAAGTATGTATTTTTAACTTTTAAAATAAAATGCTAGCTTTTTCCGACAAAGATGATTCTCATGCACTTGTACAGCTTGAGCCTAAATGGCCATGTTGAAAAAAAGGGCATGATGCATTTTCTTAAGAGTCGGTTTACATACAGATGTATATGCAATGATCTCAATTTGGTGATCCTGTATAGGATTTACAAAGAATATCCTGTATATTCTCTTGTGTTTGTGATGACATTCATTTTTCATCAACTCACGAATAAAAAATACCCATATATCTGCATGTTTTAAAACAAGATAATTTCATGTTGACCCAGTGGTTCTCGAGATGATAGATCGAAAGTGTAAAAAGTTAACAGACAGGCAGACCGTAAGTAACAGAGAAAAGAATACCTCTGGTCATAATCACTCCCTTGGGTATTTGGCTTAAAGTAGCTGAAAACAAATTTTGTCAATTCAAAACATCAACATTTGTGAACAATTTGTTCATTCTTCTAATGAAAGAAGAATTTTACCATAGAGTTCTCTACATTTAAGTTCGATCTGTTGTATTCAAAATTTTATTTAGTTTTACTTTGAATTTATGATAATTTACACTTTAAAACACTTTTTTTAATTGGTGGTTCAAAGCTGAGTATTTTCTCTCTTCAGTTTTATTACTCAAAGTTAATATACTTCATATATACACGTAAATATCACATGGTAAAATGTGATGGTTTTTTTGCTCAGTAATTCATCTTATATTCCGGGAGCTTTATCATTAACAGAAGCCTGCCTTTGTGACGTTCTTTGAAGACTTTTCATCGGTTTCCATTTACAAGGTTGAAATATAAAAAAAAACTCCTTTGTATCGCTTCCTCGTGGAGATTACCAGTGACTCACTGTAATCTCTGATAGCGAGTAATGAAGTATTGAACTTCATCATAGATTCAATTACAGCCTATCAGCGATATAGAGAAAATGTCGTTTTTTATTCATGTTTCGCTTTTGTTTTTTGAATTATCAAAGACATTACTGTTATTGTATCTTTAGATCATGTTCATATTCATTTGAACCAAACAGGTATGTATTTATAAGCCTTGAGGTATGTGTGTTAAAATGATCTTTATTTTTATTTTAGATGTTCTCTTTTTCTGCTGTTGGTGTAAAATACAAAACTAAAAGTTCATTGCTTTGATTTTATTATAAAATATTTATATCTCTCATTGACGTTTACACACAATTTTTTTTTTAATTCTCTTTCTTTTTAACTTGACAACTGAAAAGCCCATGTAATTATGAGGAATATACAAGATATTGTCGTTAATCGCTGATTTTGGTATAAGATTATATTAATATTTGATCATTTACGATTAATGAGATGACCCAAAGATTTCTGTACAACTTAAGAGCAATACCTAGGTAAAAAGTAATTTTACACCCAAAAATTATTAGTTTACAAGTATTAAGAAAGTGCCCAATCCTACTTTGCTCGAAAGAAAATACTGAGAATATTAAATACTAAAAATAAACATATCTTATGTCATCTTAGCCAGAGGGCTGATTTGACAATTGGTGTAGATTTGAGTATAAGGGATTCCATTTATCATTATTCCATTGTATTTAAATCATTCCAATAAAATGTGAATTCACATACATGTACATAGTAATATATTGTACATATTTTACAAATTCTTAACTTTAAAAAACAAACTTTTCTCAAAATTATATTCATATTTTCACACTGGTCTGGTATGTGATATAAGATTTCGGATCGATCCCTGACATGGGGTAATGTGAAGAATATATATATATATATATATATATATATATATATATATATATATATATATATATATATATATATATATATATATATATATATATATATATATATATATATATATAGTGAAATTGCAGTAAAAGTCCATGGTATAGGTAGGTTATAAATTGAAATCAAATCGAAGATGAACAAACAAGTTCACATTTAAGTGTAATAAGTGTAATAATTAAATGTGAACTTGTTTGTTCCTCTTGGATTTAATTTTAATTTATATAAATATACTTGTTACATAGTAGACTACGTACCTTTGATCACATGTCTTTTTGGAAGCAATGTAACAGCGCCGTTTGCAGCCAGTTCTTGACCTTTGACGGGGTGAATTTTCGCTCCCCAACTATCGCTGGCTAGAAATGTTAATTCGGACGTTTTATTTAATTTCATAAGGGCTTTCAGAACTCTTCTGGCGTTGTCTTCGTTGGCAAACATGACCACAACTTTGGCTCTTTCATTCTTTAGCAGATCTAGAACTAATTGTTCAATTCTGGAGTCTGCGTCATCTCGAAGAATGGTTAAAGACTGAGCAACGCATATTCCTAAAGGGATGAAAAGAAATTATCAGTTTCAAATAATTACTTATGAACTGGGTGGCATAAATAGCTAAGCAGTCATCAAAAGTGCATCTCAAACAGCCACATATAAACAGCGCAACATATACATGAAACAGTCAACAACTTACTAATTCAAACAACTACATATGAACAGCGCAACATATACATGAAATAGTCAACAACATACAAATTCAAACGACTACATATGAACAGCGCAACATATACATTACATATTCAACAACTTACAAATTCGAACAGCTACATATTAACTACAATACTCGAAATACCCACTAAAAATAAATCTCAAGCAAGTACATTTGAACTGATGAGAGGGCGAAATACGTTTTAAGAACTTGTGCCCAATCCCATTGTATATATATTGCAATAAAATATGTTCAATTCAACTGATGAACAAAATACAAAATGTACCTGAAAAGGTGAATGTAAATCTTATACGGTACCAATTTTGATGCACCAGATGCTCATTTCAACAATTTATGACTCTCTAGCGATGCTCATGTCGAAACGTTGGAAATTCGAAATATTTAAATTAAAAAAGCTTTGAAGAGCTGAAAAAGGGGGTGCCAAAGACTGGAGCCAATTTAGAAATATGTCGAAGGATCAGAGCTATGCATGAAGGAGATAATACTTAAATTTAGAATAAATTTCTAAATTTACCAAAGCAAAAAAAATATTTACTGTATTTTCAAGCTAGTACCAAAGTATGTAGCTGCTAAGCTGTAGAGATCCGCGGGAACAAACAGTCCACCAGCAGATCTAGAAGCCTCAACCCAGGGGTCATAATGTAAATCTTATACGGTACCAATTTTGATGTAACGAACAGTAATCGATCTAAAGAAAACTACAAACAATATTAATTTATGAACAGGGCATAAGGCACGAACCCCTGAAAATTCCAAAGGTAGGATCAGGTGCAAAGGAGGAGTAAGCATCCTCTGTCTACCTTTAATACCCGACTTGAGCCCTATGTTTGTTTCTTTGTTGTTTAACGTTACTCTAGAGAATTTTTCACTCATAGGGAGACGGCACCACTTGCCGGTGGAGGGCTGCAAATTTAGACCTACTGGGCACTCAGGGCCATTGAGCAGTGAGGGATATATTTCGTGTCAACACCTACTGCGACACGAGACCTCGGTTAATACGGCCTCATTCGAAGGACCGGTCTCCACGTACCGCACCGGGATTCGAACCTGCGACGTAAGGATCAACTCTAGAGCAAACACTCTAACCACTACGCCACGCGGGCGCTATGTATTGATCAGATAGAAGAATTCGAAGTCAAATTTAGTATGAAATTAATGGCCTAATATTTCAGTCAAAGTACTCCCAATAATAGGTTATATTTGTAAATAAAGTCATTATAACAACCAACTTGCTAAATGACTTTGAACCAGGTTGTTGAAATCCTTGTAACCTTGACTTATTTGTCAGTAGCCAGCCTTGGTTTAAAAGCTGATCGTATTCAGAGTATGCTTTTGCATATCGAATAAGTTTGATGATATAAACACCATATGCAGGTGCTAGTGGAATATTTCTAGATCAATACCAGGGCTATTCCGAAAATATTGAGTCTTTTACTTTAACACCAGAGAAAAGTGAAATCAATTCATGAAAGTTCCAAAGAATTTTATCAAGAACAAATAGCACTAATTTGCAAATTTCTTGTTGATAGTTTCACTAAATAAGTATCGGTGAAATTCTAAACCTACTTATGACCATTGCCTCAGAACTCCCCTTTTCACACTTGTGTATCGTTGCTTTTCCATTGTCAAACATCGATGCAATATTTCTTACAATTGAACATGCATATTTTGGTACGAACTTTAGCTAGTTCCTCGATCCGTTTATTCGTTACTTCGAAATAATTGAAGGCTGTCCAGTTCCTTTACATTCACTATGGTTAAAAAAAATCAGAAAATGTTTGAATAAACGCTGAACTAAAACCCGACACGTTTCCTCTGCATTTTGTTTGTATTATAAGTTCTTTTTTGTCTGAATAGGAGTTAAACAAGCTCTTCACAAAAATTAGTGTATACCTTGATCTCCACCTTGACTTCAAATTTTATTTTTTTTGTCGTCATAATCACATTTCAGTAGCCTGATAAAAAAAACTTTATGATATCCGTATTTGTTATCGAAAAGCTATCAAACTTGCACAAAATACGACGATATAATGATAAAAAAACGACGCGTATAGCTAAATGAATTTTTGTACATTCTCTGTGTTAACCGAGACTTAGCATCTAGTTATAACAGAATTTCAATACCTGATTTCGAGACTGCACCGGAAACCTATACCATTGACACATTAATAGGTCATTCAAAAGAAGAAACAGAATATTTCTGAAATATTTCTTGCTTTTATATATTGCCAGAGTTCATTAAATGTATTTACAATTTTTCAGCAAAACCGTTGACTAAGATATGAAAATAATCGGAACGGAATTTTCCCTCCTAAGGAAGGTTGTCGATGGAAAAGCTGAAGTCATCTCATTTGTCATACAGTTTAGTATTTTGTTGGCCGTAATCGTCTGTAGTCAGTAAAACATTCAAAAAGAAACATGTGACAGACTCTGTGGTGTCCTTTATTTTGATTCACAGGGATATATCGATGAATGGAAGTAACTATTGTTAATTTATAAAACGTGGTCGATATATCTTAGTTAAATTAAAGGCCACAGGAAGAGTGTTTCTTCTCTTTAGAAGTTTCTGAATAAATTCTGCTTCATAGGAATATAAAAACAGGTCGGCTTATAAAAGAGCATTATTGGTTCCCATTGGAATTCCAATAGATTGTTGGAAGACCTGGTCTCCAAACACTACATAGATGTTGTGAATAGGGAACTCCAGCATCCTTTTAATATCAACTTTCGAGTATGCGTGTGTAGAATCGGAATGTTTTATAATTATTAAAAAGGATTTCCACATACCAACATATGAACTACCAGAAACTAACAATAAACCAAAATGAATTACAAACAGCTACATATTGGCTATTTGAAACAATAAACACAAATTATATTTAAAAATTAAAAAAACCTTAAGATGAGCAATCTGAATAAATTAACAGAAATAAATTCCAAACTGCATATGGACTCAAATATTTTAGGTTATTTAAATAAATTATTAATGATTCACTGTCCCAGAAACATTGAGATAAAATGTACGTCTGCTACAACTTTTGTATAATATGTTATTAAGTATTATAAAGAAAATAATTATAATGATTTCAAAATCAAAATCACAAATGTGTATAGTCTACTCGGTTATGCATCCGAAGCTATCTTATTTTATACGAGCACTTAATAACGCTAAATTACAAGGATTTTCACACCGCAAAAGAAGATTCGCTATAGTACCGTTGATGAAGACTCATCAACAAAAAAGCAAGTAATTCTTCCTTGCAAAATTACACGACGATAAATTCCTCGCGTATACTTATGATATTGTCCTTATTTTTTAATGTAAAACACATGGTGTTTACAAATAGATACATACAATAAAAGTACAATTACAATAACAGACACAGAATATCACATAACATTGTAACTATAAGACCTAGGCTCCGTACATTGGTTTTGAATAAAATGATTAAAAGAATACAGGTATAATAAAACAAGAGATGCCTGTGTTGACTTAATTAAAAATATTTATAGTATTTCAATTCCGTAGGCTTCATTTTCTCATAGCTGCTTTTAAAGATTTGCTTCAAATAATATAATAAAGAGTTTAATCTCACAGTGCCCAAGATGTTACAAATAAGAATAACTAGATACAATTAATTAAGTTTGTCAAATAATAACTATAAAGAAGATTATCACTTAATAAAAAAAAAAAAAAGAAGCGTGTCATACAATAACAATAGACAAAGAAGCTTGTAATTACTGTAGACAAAGAAGCTTGTCATACAGTACAATGTAACTGTAGACAAAGAAGCTTGTCAAATAACAACTATAGACAAAGAAGCTTGTCATTTAATACCTGTAGACAAAGAAGCTTTTCATACAATAACAATAGACAAAGAAGCATGTCATTTAATAACTGTAGACAGAAAAGCTTGTCATTTAACATCTATAGACAAATAAGCTTGTCTTTTAATAACTGTAGACAGAAAAGCTTGTCATTTAACATCTATAGACAAATAAGCTTGTCTTTTAATAACTGTAGACAGAAAAGATTGTCATATAACAACTATAGACACAGAAGCTTGTCATTTAATAACTGGAGACAAAGAAGCTTGTCATATAGTAACTGTAGACAAAGAAGCTTGTCATATGACAGCTATAGACCAAGAAGCTTGTCATTTAATAATTGTAGACAGAGAAGCTTGTCATATAGAAACTATAGACAAAGGAGCTTGTCATTTAATAACTGTAGACAGAGAAGCTTGTCATATAACAACTATAGACAAAGAAACGTGTCATACAATAACAAAAGACAAAAAAGCTTGTCATATAATAACTGTAGACAAAGAAGCTTGTCATGTAATAACTGTAGACAAAGAAGCTTGTCATATAACAACTATAGACAAAGAAGCTTGTCATATAACATCTATAGACAAAGAAGTTTGTCAAATAATAACAATAGACAAAGAAGCTTGTCATTTAATAACTGTAGACAAAGAAGCTTGTCATATAATAACAATAGAAAAAGAAGCTTGTCATATAATGACAACTGACAAAAAACTTGTCATTTAATAACTGTAGACAAAGAAGCTTGTCATTTAATAACAATAGACAAAGACGCTTGTTATATATCAACTGTAGATAAAAAGGTTCGTTTCATTGTCGAGCAGTAGCAATCCTTTCTCATGAATTATGAATTATTTCAATTCTTACAAGCACCTTTAATTTCAAATTGCTATAGAATTTTGAGCTGGAAAAAAAACTTTCAAGAAAATCTTCCCATTACTTGTTACAGAATTTTAACAGTTACTATAATAGATTTATATATCTCTATGCAACATCTCTTATTCTGAAAAATTCAGGGTTAAAAAGTTTAGTGTATTCTCACGAAGCTTACTTACATTAAAATCCCCTGATTTCTTAATCACCCATTTTTCTGGCGCTAATAGACCAGTAATCGAATCAGAAGAGAGAGAAATTCATCCAGAAAGATGTGACATTTACAACACACCCAATTACATCGGCTAATGAATAATAAATAAGATTTGCTGGAATCCTGGAGACACAGAAGATTGATAATAGAATTCAAACGCACAATTTACCAAAGTTAACAGCGATGTTACGTCTTCCACTTGCACATAATGTGTTGTTTTAATCATGCATATTTCAACTTGTGATGCAAGAATTTCAGTGCTCTTAAGAACTTCACTCTTGTGCTACGGATCGTTTTTTTTAATCAATGTCAAAAAAAAATTTTAAGATAAAATAAAAAGAAAATCAAAGAAGAAACGATTGATATGATGTAATGGAAAATCCGTCATTAAAACACCAAAACAACCTCGGGCTTCTCTCTCTCTCTCCCTCTCTCTCTCTCTCTCTCTCCTATACATATCAATATTGTTCATCTCCATATTATTATTATTGCTATGCTTTCTTTCAGAACTTTAACATGCCAGAGGATCAAAACATGGAAATAAAAAATCATTGTTAAAAAAAGTAGTAACTTACATGTACTTGTCTTTAAAACAATCCTTGAAAGTGACGTTTGATGAGAGGATTAAACTTTATCATATATATAGAATTAAATTTATAAAGACACGCCATTGATCATAAAAATTAGGTTCAGTCCCCCTCCATCATCCCCGAAACATGATTGCTCTCACAGAAACGTTAAGAATAAGAAAATTTGCCGATATATTTTTATTTTTATGGTTATTTTTTCCTCGTGTTTATAACTTCATTCAGAACTTATAATGTTTTCCAATACCAATGAATATGTTTTGACAGTTTCTAGGATTTCATGCACTTGCAAACACGTAAAACAAGTATAAATATAACCATAACAATTCTTGTAAAACCACATTTCAAAAACACGAAGAAACAACTTTCCACTCTGGCATGGCTCTTCGTGCTGAATCAGGAGGCATGTTAGTCTCAAGTGCTGAAACAAGGCTTCTAAAATCGTGTTCCTGAGCTGTCATTTACATATTTTAAAAGCATTTTTCTCCAAGGCACAATTAAGTAATGGTATAATGTTTACGACTTTTAAGCTCCAAAATCTGTTTATCTATACATATTTTTGGACATAATATGCAAAGTTTCAGAAAAACTTTGGTATTTAAAAAAAGAAATAATTCATAAAAAATTGCAAATGTGAAGGGTCCATAATATTTTTATTCAATGTTTGAATTGACCCATATTAATTATTAACGATTGATATGTTTTTCCTAAAAAGATTTTAAGGTTTGATAGAGAGGTAATGACTCATACCCGCTTCTGTAGATCTTTCTTTAAAAGCTCCTATTCCCTTCACACCGTAGTCCCCTTCATCAGCCAGTGTACTGACGTAATTCCAGCCGAATGCCTTCGCTATATCCACCATAGCCTGGGCTTGAAAAGTATCAGGGGGCACAACTCGTGAGAAATACTCAAATCTTGACTTGTCGCTTAGATCAATGCTTGTAGATGCATAACTTATTTGGGGTATCTGAAAAAAAAATTCATTCACTGATTATTCACATGGAGCATCACTGAAGAGACATAATTTGTCAAAATGCGCATATGGTGCATCAAAATTGGTACCGTATATGATTTACATTATGACACCTTTGTCAAAGCCTCTGCTTGTGGACCGTTAGTCCCCGAAGGTCTCTATAGCATAGTAGCCACGTACTTCGGTACTAGCTTGAAAATACGGATATATATTTTATTGCTGTGGTAAAATTTAGAAATTTATTTCAAAATTAAGGATCATCTCCCTCAAACATAACTCTGATCCTTTGACGTATTTGGCTCCAGTCTTTGTCACATTTTTCAGCTCTTCAAAGTATTTTTTATTAAGATATTTTGGATTTCCAACGTTTCGGCATGAGCATCACTGAAGAGATATAATTTGTCAAAATGCGCATCTGGTGTATCAAAATTGGTACTGTATATGTATTTCATGGAAGTAAAGTAGAAATTACTATTATATTCTACAAAAATTATATGTAATCTAGAGGCAAGATCAAATTCATTGAATCATACGTAACAGTAATATTTGGAAAGTAGGTAAATGTAGTCACTTTTTAAGAAATCATCTAATCTCACTTTCTAATTTCATTCACTTTTGCTTACTTCTGTAGAATAAGTCTCTAATTTTCGCTGTATATATAGGACATGAGATCAAGTGATAATCTGTATAAGGGGCTCCGTTGCTAATTCTTGAATGTTAACATTTTCAGATAGGTTATCATCCTCATATATATACAAAAAGGGGGGAAAGCAAACGAACAATTGCACTCAATTCTTTTTACTACAATGTTACAAATACACGTGATTAATAAAATAGGTTTGCGTACTTCACAAAAAAATACTTAGTGACTAATTAGTTTGGTTTATCAACTTTCCCATGCCTTTGTCCATCTACATGTACCTTATCGATATAGATTTAATTTGAATGTTCGCCACGTCATCTGACATATGACTGATTCCTAATCCTTTATGATATTTTGATAATTCCAGATACATTAGTTTTGATTCATGATGTTGTGTATTTGAGATATTTATACATGTACATACTGTGATGAAATATTATTCAAAATATTAACAAAAAAGTCAACACTGCTCTTTCTAAATTCAGAAATCTTTTTAATGATTAGTAACTGTAATGAATTAATATTTAATTGACCTCTTTAAGCAATATAACCGAGAATAGTCATCAATAATTCTCTTTTTATATAAATAAAGGTCTGAAAAAGCTTTCAACAAATTTTCAAAGAATATGAAAGCCATACTATGTTTTAAGAAAAGGATAACACATCTTTCCCTTGTATTGAGAATTATATATAGATGAATGCATTTGAAAAATTCAAAGGATTTGAAAATGTCAGCTGATTAAAAAATAACACTATAAATATTTCCTCTGAGTGATTACGTCAAATCTTACAAGTGTCAGCATATGTATTATTAAGTTGTACAACAAACACAAATGGTACTGCATTCAATTAAATTTCGATAGGAAATTGAACATTCCTGTATCGACAAGTCTTGATTTAAGGACACGACAAATTGGTTAGAAAAAAAAAAATGAGAAATCGAAGTCACTGCGTTTATAAATCAAGTTGTCCAAAAATAGAATGTTGAATTGAAAAAGGCTTAAATATTTCATAAGATTCATCGTGGTGTTATTGAGAACCCGGTCCGGATAACAAAAGTTTAATAATTATTACAAATGGGAAAATCGTTAATACCACTGAATTTCGCCTGTTAACGAAAAGAACTTCGATTGGATGTTTTTACTACACTGTGAACCAAATTGCAATTGTATCTTACAAGGTTTTGTGAACAGAGTTAAGAGATATCGCATTTGTTTCTTGCACCTATATCTACTCAAATATCAAAAATAAGAAAAAAATGCTGACTACGATTTAGAGAACGATAACCATTCGAAAAGTCTATCGGTTATTACCGTGCAAAGACGCAATTAAAATCTAAATTATTGAAGGAACAAATAAACACGAAAAATGTATATATTTTAAATAAAATGAATAAGTTTTATCGCGATGTTCTCAGCGTGAAATGTAGTAAACCTTTCAAGCCCGACTCCATACCCTAAAAGATGGTCCTACCCTCTATATATGCATAGATCTATGCATACCAGCATGCTTTATAAGCATACACTTTACTCAATGTCACTGTTCTGTTCTACGATAATGTGACAATACGATTCATCTGATAAAATAAAAACTAACAAATTATTGGCATTGTTTAAACATAGAACATATCATTCTTCCTTCAATTCATACTATACAATTATAGCCTTTTGATGAGGTCAATCCCTAGATATATAGGCCTTGAAGAAAGCATATCGACCGAGCGCGAAGTGCGAGGTTGATATGCTTTCTCTAAGGTCTATATATCCAGGGATTGTACAGAAACAAAAGGCTACAATTGTTTTAATATTACTTTGTCAGTTAATAAGAAATGGCTTAAAATCCATGTTTCTTATACTCAATACTTTCTTATAAGGCATTTTTATGTCATTCGCATTATGACGTCACAGTTACGAATAGCAGCTGAAGTATCTGTTTTTAGAATCATCCAGTTTATAAAGACTATTGTGACGTTAGCACTATTGTTGCTTCCCAGAAGAACGTTAACACCAGTTTTATAAACTTTTATTAGAAGCTTAAAATAGAAACACCCAGTTTATAAGACTTTTTATACTTGATCATGTGATCTAGTTTGAGTCAACCAGATAGCTGGCAACAATAGAGAAAAATAAATTTATCTATCACAGCCATCTGTATAAACCTTATTCACAATAAAGCACTGATAGATACTGCAAAATATTTAATACACTATGAAATATTAAAAAAGGGAAAAAAATAAAGCAAACAGAAAAAAAATAAATGAAAATGTTATACGCTTGCATCATTCCTTATAATAGGTTCTTGGATTGTTTTTATAATAGTGATATGAATATTAATTTCAATTGCATAGATTAATATATCTGTACATATCACTATCAATCAAACGTCAATAAAATAAGCTATTTTTAAACTGTAGACAGTGGTAGTCAATTCTAAGAGATTGACATGCATTACACCTCTTTATGATATTTCACAAAAATTGAAAAGCATTATATCAGAGTCCTATTTTACACAGTCCGAGGGCAAATATCTCTGATGTACTTGCCCAGTTTAAGCACGACATATTTATTTCATTCAGTAATATCATTCTTTTTCTTCCAACTGCGATTTGAAATTAAAACACCTTGAACCAATATTTCATAAAGTTTAGTTGCACTTAAATGCACTTAAACATATAATGGAGCGAAAAACCGAAGTGATAAATCTCATTAATCCTATAAACGATGCGAATCGTCTACAGGGCAAAAACTCATGACCCCTGGAAACATCAGAGGTAGGACAACTCAATAATGACCATAGAAATTGCGAAAGAAGATTGTTCAAAGCCCTGTACCATCAATTTATTTGTCAGTGGCTGGTCTCTTATCAAATATTATTTTACTCACAACATGCTCATTTGTACCGAATTAGCTGGGAGACATAACATTTTATGCAGGTGATAGTGGAATATTACTGCATTAATAAAGGGAGGTGGTGAATGAAGAGCTTAAGTCATCCCGTTTGTCAAATAGTTAAGACGTAAGTTGGTCATTAACATTTATAGTCAGTTAAACATTCAGATATGAAAAAGATAAGGCATACTCTGATGTGTTTTTAATTTCGAGTTCACTTGAATATAATGGGTCGTCAAATGAATAAAAATAAGAGCATCTATGTATATAAATGAAGTAATGTGAACATGTATTTGTTCTTATTATATATATTGAATGATTGTTTGGGTCTAGAGGGTTTTTCGGGGTTTAGTATATTAAACACTATCCAGTCATGGCTATTAGCCTAATCCCGGTTAAATTTAACTTTTGGCTCCGAACAGAAAGTTGTTGTCTGCAGATTTTCCCCACCTCCTTCCCCTCTATTCCCATGCTATTTGAAGTAATTTTTGCATAGTAGTTTTCTTTGTTGTTATTGTAGATACTAGTTTCTGTTGTGAAAGGCATTGGATATTATTGGGCACCATCTTTTTTCTGCAATCTAGTTTTACTTAAATTTTAATTCCATTTGGCATGTTTAATAAATGATCTATTCAAAAACTCTTTATTTTTCCAGCTGCAGGACAGAGCTGTAAATGTGCTACAATTCAAGTTCTGGTTAACTGAATTATTAAGCCGTATCAGTATTTAAAAGCACATACATGTAACTAGTGTTAATTGATAAAACAACCTTGATATTATCTCAATGTCAAATTGAAGGTGACACCAAGAGTTTTCTTCTTTTCATGTAGAAGTCACTGAACAAAATCTGCTTCAAAAAATAACTGAAAGGTTGGCTGATAAAGAAGCATAATTAGTGCCAATTAGAATTCCAACAGATTGTTGGAAGACCTGGTCTTCATGGTCATGGATACGTCGTATTTTTAGAAGATCAATTAACCAATACAATGATATAGTTTTATGTTCGTAGGGATGTATAATCATTGGTAAGCGTGATCCACGAAGTCCCTCAAGAAACAATGATGATTCCGAAATACTGAAATTTCCAAATGATTTCTCTAAGAAAGTTTAATGTGTTGATTTTTTTATATTTACAACTGTATGTAAATTTCGCCAAGTGAAAGGTTAAGTGCTTAACATGTATTTGGTATTGATGCATTTTGATAAAAACATTTGCAAATTTGCCAACTAATCCAAAGTACACGCTCAAACCCAAACCACAGACTGAACAAAACAAAACAAATGTCAGAAACGTACCACATACAGCTTTACTCTTGCTAAATGTGGGAATTATTTCAACTTATTTGCTTAAATATTTAGACGAATTATCTAAGGAGTATAAAAGTTTGAGTTTTATGAAAAAGCTATTTAAAGATCAATAAGGAATACCATTTTGTTCAGGTATTACTGCTTTTTTCGTTTTTATAATAATGATTTTGCCAGTTCCCCTATTTTCAATTCCACAAACTTTAAAGAAATTCATACGATTCGTTTTAATCCTGAGGAATGACTTAGTATTGGTTTATTTGTTATCCGACCTTCAATCTTTAATATTCTCAAAGATTCAAAAATCAATAACAAATTATATCATCGTTTCTGAAATGTTGAAAAAAAATCAGTGTGTGTTTGTTTTTAGGTTTCTAAATATATATTTATTTTTCTTTTCTTGATGAAACCTTCTCATGAATAATCTTCTTGTTTTAATTTTGATTATGCAGTTGTTTTTTAATCAATCTAGATATAAGAATTACCTGATAATTTACACAAGTAATTGAAGTAGTTTTAAAAATAAGGTCAGATTAAATGTAAAATCAAGAAGTGGGATGCTTAATGTCATAGAAAAAGATAAATACTACAAATATGTAACAAATGTATACATAAAGTGTCGTCTTTCTTTGATATGTCTATGTTCTTATGATACAGATATATTACAATGAAAGGGTAAGGATCTTCTGCAAAAGGTCATCCATTCAAACTATCAAATCACAGACATATCAGTTCTAAAATTAAAACAGGTGTGACTGTTTGTGACGCTCAACATCAGATGGAAATATCACGTCTTTCGGATGAAGGTACTAGCGTGAGAGAGAACCCAGGACGGCCTGCCTCTATTGTTTGTCTAACTTTAGAACTACGCTTACATTACCATAAAAGGAATTTTACAGTTGATCAATCCAATGCAGATGAATTTCAGAAATAGAATGATAAGAATAACTTTATCATACATATATTAAACCTTAGACACTTCCTACAATCCTTTTATATAAAAAAAATCCTGTAAATAGACTGAGGAAAATTTCCTTTATTCTTTTTTTCATATTCAAAATAGTATATTAATGGAAAAAGAGGGAAAAATTTGATTGAGCACAAAAGTAAAAGAATATGCAAGTCACATGTATCTTTCTGAACCTTAATAATTTTACTTCTATAAAAGGAAAAGAAAACCATCACTTAGTTTGAAAAAATCTTCAAATTAACATCAGGTGCATACCATTTTTGAGACTTAAAAAAGAGAGTATTAAATGATGATGGATTTCAAAGTTTGTCATCCATTGCCGACTGCCTGCAGAAGCAAAACAACATTGAAAATGTATGCTGAAGCCTATATACTACTATGCAATACACGATATCAAAAATCTTTTATCTTGTTTGGAAATCACGTGCGTCTACTTTGATGCTAAATGGATCCAGAACTGTTGGTGTTCATGCAACAACAGTAAGCTGAAGAGAATTTCCTTCAAACAAGGAATAAAACAGAAGAAACGCATAAAATACATCCCCTGTCCTCTAAATGACGGGGTATTTATGGATTTTTCTAGAATTTTTTGATGCTAAACCGTTCGAATCTTCATTAAGGAAAACAGAGTTAGCGTGATGCTTGTTCGTCACTACATTAGAGGGGTCAGACTTCAATATCCCCCGGCTTCTGGCGTCCTCATCAATTGATGCGCCGTCGGAAATTCCTTTTGATTTGCAAACAAGGTTAAAGGAAAAGAATATGTCAATCGGGAGAAGCAACGGTCGTAATTCTTGTTTCATTTGTTAACCAAAGCAAAGAGCTTCAAGACTTTGTACAGGACAAGTGGACATATTGTCAACAATGCTCCGAATGAAATTAGGAAATTAGTTTTTGCTTAAATCCCATTTACATGTTTTTATATATCGAATATTGTAAGTTGCCGGCGTTTATGCATTCTTACGAACAAAAAATGTATTAATTAGATAACAATTTACAGATTAAACAGTAGTTTAAGATTTCTAATAATCTAAGTTTATTCGAAAAAAAAAACAGAAACCGAAAACCTTATTTTGCCTTTCTGAAAAAAAAAACAGTTGAGTGGCTACATGTAATAGGCATAAACATGTATTCCCTAACAAAAAAAATACTAATGTTAACTATAGTTTACTATAGTTAACTATAGTAAATCAAAGTGTCAAAGTTATCACTAAAGTAAATCAACGTTTTCAAAGTTATCACTATAGTGTCAAAGTGATCACTATAGTAAATCAAAGTTTTCAAAGTGATCACTATAGTGTCATTGTTATCAATATAGTAAATCAAAGTTATCACTATAGTAAATCAAAGTTTTCACTTTAGTAAATGAAAGTTTTCATAGTGACCACTTTAGTAAATCAAAGTTTTCATAGTTATCACTTTAGTAAATCAAAGTGTCAAAGTTATCTCTATAGTAAATCAAAGTGTCAAAGTTATCACTATAGTAATTCAAAGTTTTCATAGTGTCAAAGTTATCATTATAGTTAACTATAGTAAACTATAGTTAACTATAGTATTTTTTGTTAGGGTTAAATTGCACCATCCAATAATTTGCTACAGTTCACCACATATTTTTGGGAAAAAAAACAATTCCGCCAAATCCAAGTTAAAAAAAAAAGAAAGAAAAAGGTCTGCCCCTAAATCCATTACAGAATAGCGTTATGACTGATTAGCCTGTTGCCATCCTCTAAATTTGACCTTCACAAATCGCTAGATTTGACTTTTAAAAAACATCAGCCTTTCTGTCACGTAATAAAGACTGGCAAACGTCAAGTTATTTCAAAGTGTTGCCAAATATCTTTCTTATTTGGGGCTGAGGGTGCGGAGAGAAAAAGATTTTTTCCCTTTTTTATATCAGTTACATGTCGAATTAAAGAATACACTTGCAGCACTGCATAGTTATTAACTTTTTATTGTAATTTTTTTTAAAACCTAGTTAAATGTCTTGTTGAATTTAAAATGTATAGGGTTGCTTTCGAGTATGTTTGGAAAAATAATATTCATATATATACAAGTAGAAAAGTTTGAGAACTTTTATATTGAAAGAAAATCAAAGATACATGAAACCATACAACTCTGTGAAATAATTAATATCATTTATCAGAAATTAGGTAATTGAAGTCAAGAGCTCTCGGAGTTAACACCATTTGACAAAGTGAATTGGAAAACCTGAAAACCCAGCTTCAGATTCTACTTTATTGATTTGTTTTGGTGCAAACTATTTATTCTAATAAGATGGATTAAGATTTCTATTTCTAATTATTACTTTAACGCTAATTAGAGGACGAATGACTTTCTTTACTTGAGGCAAACAATCGCTGTTGTCTAGGAATGAGAAAATAGCTTCCAGAAACAAACTTGTTTCAATAATGAATCCTCTCACTTGAAAGGTTTCATTTCCCTCCGTTTTCATCACTTACTTTTGATAAAAACCAGTTCTTTCTAATAGTGTCGGCTCGTACAGTATGGTTTTGTTTTTGCTTCGTACGTACAGTTTTTTTTTTACATCTGCCATTTGCTTTAAATTAAAAAGACAGGATAAGCAAGAATTTCAAATATTTATACTTTGATCCGTCCTCTTTGTTAAATACATGACATCTATTGCTAAGGCTTAGGGAAAAAAAGATGAGTGTTATGAGGTTTTTCAATAATTACAAGCATTGTGATATTTGTATTGTTTAATAATGCCAATTTTTTTCGAAATATCTTTATACATTAGAAAAAATATTTTCTTTTAAAAAAAATTATAAAATACTTTTGTCATCTATACATCAAACATCGTTTTCAGCTTAACTTTCCTGCATGTTAACATAAAATGATTTCATGAGAAATTGTGCTCACTTGTTATTTGTCTACAGAACACTTCTTGGGAAGTTTTAAATCAATATAAGAGGCTTCTTACATCAAGGCCAATATGTTGCTCCGAAATGTTCCTCGCATATTGTTTCTTCTTCCTACTAATAACAATAATTCAATTGGTCTCTGGTGTCCCCGAGTGCGGCGTCTGTCTCCTCTCTACTTGAGGTTTTAATGTCTGTTATTGCAAGCTAGAAATTAATGCTCTTTTTCACACGGCATAGATTTACCTTACTGTAGGAACTTACGTTTGTCTGTTTATTAGGCTATGGGTTTTTAAACTCCAGTTCTCAGGATAAAAAATAGAATTTGTGTCTGATTTATAATAATCTTTTACTCAAGACATTTTGGTAATTTTAAGTTTTCCATATTTGATTAAATTAAATGTAAAGTAATTAAAAATGATAAATTGTGACACTGATTTAATGTTTCAATATTCTTACAACATATCGGAATGTCATGATGGAAATTTTGAATTGTGGCCGTTAAAATATACAAATATGAAATTATTTTTAAAAAAATCTTCATTATCATTTTGAATTCTTGCAACTGTTAGTTTGCAATATTAAAAAAATCGTTCGTTTTTACTATCTTCAAAAATGTACATGCATAGAGGCTTCTTTTAGTTTTAAATTTGATTTGAGTAAAAAAAAAAATGAATGATTTAATGACAAAGGCTCTGGGCAAACGATTCCATCAGTACATGCATTTATTGATCAATGTCAATAAATTATCGTATTCATATACTTATCATAAAAATGAACGAATTCTGTCTGTTGCAATCATGAGTTCGTACAGTATCTAATTAAAATCCGTGACATGCGACAATGCAATATAGAGAGATATATTTACATGTACAATGTATATGTTATATGGACAATGCATTTCAGAGAAGTCTTGAGAGGCTTTCGAATTAATATCCATGTTTGCAAATCAGCACACGTCGTGAATGGTTCCCTTAGTCTTATTAGAGACGGAATTATTCATTTCGAGCAGCGAATCAAAGGTTTCTCTTCCAGTAGTGAAGAGGGTTCAAAAGCGGATCAGATTACAAGTGTCAGTGTAATACTAAAAGGTCTTGATTAGGTGGATGTTATGAATTACCTTTTGTAACAATTAACACTCAGAGGGCTACAAATTCACACCTCTGATAAGACTTGGCAGGATCTGTTCGTGTATTTGACAGGCAGGCGTTAGGAACTTTTAGCGGACTTGCATAAAATGTTATCAAAAGATCTCTTTTTTAAATACACAGAGCTCTTTCAATGGTCACATTATTTTTTTTTTACATCTCCCATCCTCTCTTTCGAAGAAAATGTAATTGCCTATTCCTCTTTGACTATGCAGATTTTTGCACGGTTTGCAAATCAAGTCAAACTTCATCAAAACGTCTTTCAGGACAACTATCCCCTCCTCACTTTTAGTCTTAAGCACACGTTTCCGGACTGGACCACAAAAGTAGATACGATTCTTGACATCCCTCTCCTTTGTGCTATATTGATAGAAAAACGTCAATAAAAGTATATTTCAGGATTTTGGTTAAAATTGTAATCCTGGTAGATGTCCATCTAGTAGAAGGGGGAAAATGTATTAGCAATCTTGAATAGAATTCTTTGTCATTTTGCAATCAATGTTAGAAGATTGAACATAACGTAAGTAAACTTCTATATTTCTGGTGGAACTTTTGCAATATGGTTTTTCATAAGTATGATTAATGTCATTTCTCATCTGTTGATTATTGAAAGCGAAAAATTTGAAGTACACTCAAAACCCTTGCTTCATTTAAATAGACATCCTTTTAAAAGAAAATTAGCTTTTTGGGAACCAAAGTTCTTAAAAGACGTAGCATTAATTACCCGTTAAAAAGCATTCCATCAGGATTAACGACATTACGGATTCTCGGTATACCTACATATGCTTTCTGTCTGTAATGTTTAATAAATCATTCATAGAACTATTAGCATTGAGAGATTAATGACCCTATTTATCTTGCTTGAAATTTATTCAACAGAATCTGTACTTAGCATCCTGCATACATATACGTATTGATCAGATGGATACATTGAAGAGGAAGAAACGAATGCTTGGGTGTGGTTGACTGCAATTAAAAGTTGCCAGAAACAAGTTCCTTACAAAATTTGGAATTAAAGTTTGGACTAAGGTGCACCTTGTAGCAATTACCAACTTTTACCAGCATTCTTTTTTTCCATTTTTTGGATTATTGTCTTCCTTTGGTTTAATGACCATAATTTTAACGATAATCAAAGTAATATGGTTGCTTTCGGAAAAATTGAAAAGAACTGGCAGAAAAAGCCGAGGTAGTAATGATTATTGAATACACTTGTAAAAAAGGATAATTGTTTCAATTGAAAATGCAATACCAGGACAAGGTTCTTTTATGCATTATAGCATTAAATTCATACAAACTTCGAAGAAATTTCATCTAAAAATATACCCGCTTATAAGTCGGATTTTCGGAGTTAAATTTTTGATCCAAAACATTATGTCTGACATATTAGCCACTCCTAGAAACATTTCAGTATTTTTCTATATGAAGAAACTAGTATTTTCCTGACAATTGCAACAAACAATGTTAACAAAAATCATAACCTATTTTAAGGGTTCCTTTCATCCAGGAAATGAACATCTTAGGTCACCATATGCGGAAAGTAGAAGTGTTTACAGATTTTAATGATTTTATTTTTGTTTAAAATGTATATCATTATAAAAATTGTCAATAAAGATCAAATATCAATGTTATATTCCAAAACATTCCTTGAAACTCAGGTAAGTACAGTAAAATTTTGATCTGAAATAGGTACCCGATTCTTGCCAAACATTGTAATGCTTATAAAAGGGTCAATGGCAAATCCCACCAAGCGAGTATATACAATATTCACTTCTTACTTTAGCTACAGGAAAAATGATACATAAGATATATTTATAAGAAAAGAAATGTTTCCCTTCATAACCCTTATTTGATTTCAATTTTATTTCATAGGCTGGCCTTGACCGAACCGTTGTAGGAGAATGTATATGTATATAGTTTTTATTCATCAGTTTTAAATATGAAGTCAGGGGGAAACGAACAGTAATCAAGACTATTTTGAAGAAAAAAAAGATCAAAAGTTCATTGAAACAATACAATAGAGAAACAGAGACCTCTAAAAACGACAGAGGTAGGATTAGGTGCCATGGAGGAGTAAGCATCTTTAAGTCTTTATGGAGAACTATGAAGATAATGAATAGAATCGAATAAAACAATACAAATTATGCAAAGAGCAAACAAAAAAAAAAAAACAAAAAAAGAACAGACCTCTGAAAATATCAGAGGTTTGATAAGGTGCCATGGAGGAGTGCACATGCCCTGGAGATCGATCACACACGCCGTGTGCTCTTTGTCATGGTTGGGTTAGTAAAGTCATTGTATCGACCATAAAATATGCAAAATGTGAAAAAGTTGACCTCAAAAGAGATTGTAAATGAAATATGAAGATAACGAACAGTAATAAAATAAAAAGTCCATTGAAACTATAAATTGGGAGCAGGGCAAACACGGACCTTTAAAAATATCAGAGATGGGATCAAGTGCCATGGAGGAATAAGCATCTTCTGTCGACAGGTCATCCCCCTTCCCATATGCTCATTGACATGATAGGGCGAAAGGAAAAAAAATCGTAGACAATTCACTTTGAAAATAATGGCCTTACAATTTCTATGAAAAACTTATGTCTGCATTCGATTTAATGATAGATTGTACATGCTGACAAGTACATTGTATCGATCATAGAATTTGCAAAATGTTGACTTTATACGAGATTATTGATATCCTTGTTTCATCAACTTGTTTGTCAATAGCTTGTCTTGTTCGTACATTGAGTATGTACTTAGTTTGGCATCAATGTCTTTCTCTTGTGAAATAGTCAAATATGAAGCAGACGTGTCAGACTTTGCGGTGTCTTTACTGTTTTATTTAATAACGAATCATAAAATATTGAACAATTTCAATGACAATGAAATCACAAGGTGCTTATTCAAATGCGTTTGCTCTTTTCAAATATTTAAAGTTGGTACACATTCATAGAATTTACCATTTCAATAAAGTTATGGTTATATTAAGGTTTATATTGTGATGCTGTTATGTCTATATTCAATGCTGTGATGTCTATCTTCTGATGCTAAGATGACATTGAGTTTTTATGACATATATATTGTACAGTGATTTTATATTTTGATACTGTGGTGTGTATATTGTCCATATTTTGATGCTTTGATATCTATATTGCGACAAATTTTTCACTTCTATCCTCTTGTATACTTCTTTATTTCTCTACTTTAAACAGTTTTGCATTTTTTTTCCAAAGATAACTTCGGATTTAGAGAAAATTCAATGGATTTAACAAAAGAAAACTTTACACAATTGGTACATTTTTTTCCCGCATTTTTGATGACTGTGACCCCAGATTAATCATTTAGAGATTACTTGCATATTTTAGGGATAGGATTCATTCCTTTACTAGATTTTCCCTTATATTTATATGGCTCCCTCTTCCTTTAATTATATAAAGTGCTCTAAATAATGTTCATAATGTGATTGCCCGAGCTTGATTAACGAATGCGCGGGGATTCACGCATTATAAACTATGAACGTCGTAACTAATTTGTTAAGTTGCAACAAGGATAAAAGTCATAAAAGGTATTATTTTAAAGATTACGAGAACACGATTGGCTCTTTTGAAAGAAAGCATTAAGCACAATACAAAATATCTTACAGCTTCCTTTCAAAAGAACTCAGCTTTGAAAGTAAGTTTCGGATTGTTTCCCAACCTTTCATTGAGGGAAACCATAGGATTCCTATAGTTTCCAGGAGTTATGGGAAAATAGTTTTACAGTAGTTTCTCTGTTATTACCACTTTGTGGAATCGACATGAAGGGAAACCACTCGGAAACTTCAACATCCCTATGTACCTAGCATTGAGTTTCTTCGATTATAATTTAAACAATTTGTCCGTCTTGTGCTAATGATGAGGATAACACAGTTCTATGTCCATTATCTAATGTAGGACTAAAGAAAATGGTGACACTATAAGATCTCCCAGAAATCAAGTCCAAAAAGAACGCGAATAAAACATCAGTAAAACGAAGGAAGGGGCAAAATTCTTTTAGCAAGAAAAAAGGTTGAAGTCTAGGGAAGTGTCCATCACCAGGATTTTGTCGCTTATATCTTCTGGACTTGAGACTTTGTCATTTCAGAGGTGTTCTAATGTTGAGACTATTTTGAACAGCTGACCAAATAGTTTTATTTGCATTGATAGTTGTATTTGAATACATAATTGCTTTTTCTCTCCTTATTCATTTTATCATTGTATTCTTAATTTATATTCTTAAATGTACCAGTTCCTGTCAAGCCAGGTATTTTACCATCAAATTGAAATAATTCCTTTTCTGAGCTTCATTTTACTTGAAAACAGTCCCTTTTTTATATTCAAATTCATGAAAATATTTAAAAAGAGATGTTCAGTGAAAGATCATATTTCCAGACCAGTATATGTTTAGCTATGCACTCTCGAAAGTTCAGGCACAAGGGTACATATGTTGATCACTTTCTGCACGATAAAGAAGAAATACAATCATAAACAAAACCAAACAACATACAATTGAACAAGAAAAAAATATTTTGTGATTTGTTGGAATGCATATACACACTAACATAGTGCAGTATTCTTGCATTTTCCATATATTTTTAAGTCGCTTGTCCAACTTTTGCATGAAATTAATATCGCACCAAATATTCTTGTTTAGAGTTTCACTACATCTGATTTTTTTTTATCGCGTTTAGATATCTTTTCTCTGTTTGTGACTTTTTGTACCGTCCATACTTCCTTTAATTTATCCTTCCCCATCTGAATTTTCTTTCAAGATTGCAAGGATGTCAGATATTAAAGATACGGTTAAGGATATGTTTTTTTTTTAGTATTTTTCTTCCGTATGAACATCTTTTTCGTATTCATTTTCTTTCCTCTTGCCTTCCGTCATATTTCCTGCTCTTTCCTGATTTTCTAACACGATGAACAATGATTGGCACAGTTCAGCAAATAAGAATTTTATTTTTATGTTTTTCTATTTTTTTCCCCCTTTCGTTTAAACAAATTTCCTTATTCAGATGTACATTCTTCATTACGTTAATTTTCCATCAATTTTCATTTATATGACTTTTTTAAATACATTATTTTAAACAAATAATTACTTTTGTGTTAATCGTGATATTCATATTTGAATAACTTGGTGTATATATGCTATTATTGAGGGATACAAGAGCTAGTTTATTACAATGTTTCTTTGGAAACGATACTTATTAAACAATTTATTAACAAATAACTTTAACGTTAAAATACTACTAAATGTAGATATCTTGAAAAGATGTTTATTGTCAACCTACTTATCTGTCATTTTGACAATTCTTATTTTTTTTTCCAACTTGAAACGAATAGGAAGAGTAAACCTTGTTTCCTATTATAATCCTGTTATAACAGACAACTGTTTCATGAATTTTAAACTTAAAGAAAAAATTGATATAGGTTTTAAAAATTTTGACCACTGGAATATCGGGGCTTAACCACAAGGTCAGTGTTTCTAAAATGGATAAATCAATTGTGTATTGTTTAACGTCCCGTAAGAGAATTTTCCCCTCATATGGAGATGTAACCATATACCTGTGACAGGTTCAAATTTAGATCTATATATGGCAATCTGGGTCATTGAACAGTGAGGGTTCCTTATCGTGCCAACGCCTATCAAGATACGGGACCATGGGTTTTAAGGTCTCATCCCAAAGATCCGTGACGTACACTTCTAATGCTTGGCGCTTGGTGAAAGAACAGTCACTATCTACATATACGTCTTAGGTTTGACGCGGCGCGGCAAACAAGAATCAAACCCGGTTCTCCCGATCACAAAGGAACGCTCTATTACAAGGTTCCCATGACCGCTTTTTCGAAAATCGGAGTGAGGCGGAAAACATTGATGTATGTTTTCACAGTTTGATTTCCTAGGATACATGGTGAAAACCAAACGTGGACTGTCTGCTTCTAGGAAATCTATGAGAAAGCTAATGATGCTTGTTTCCTAAGTTTCCCATCTCGGGAAGCATGCAGAAAACCACAGGTTAACTGCTTCCTTGTTGGGGAGTTATTTTGAAAGCACTACATGTAGTGGTCTTTGATAAACAAGAAATTATCAGGAATCAACAGGTATCATGGTTACCCTGATCAACAGGTGTCATGGTTACCCTGATCAACAGGTGTCATAGTTACCCTGATCAACAGGTGTCATGGTTACCCTGATCATCAGGTGTCATGGTTACCCTGATCAACAGGTGTCATGGTTACCCTGAGCAACAGGTGTCATGATTACCAGGATCAACAGGTGTCATAGTAACCCTGATCAACAGGTGTCATGGTTACCCTGATCAACAGGTGTCATGGTTACCCTGATCAACAGGTGTCATGGTTACCCTGATCATCAGGTGTCATGGTTACCCTGATCAACAGGTGTCATGGTTACCCTGATCAACAGGTGTCATGGTTACCCTGATCAACAGGTGTCATGGTTACCCTGATCATCAGGTGTCATGATTAACCTGATCAACAGGTGTCATGATTACCCGGATCAACAGATGTCATGATTTCTAGGTTAAAAATTTTGGTAAACTCCCCCTTTTCAACCAAGTGTTAAGCTTAGTGTCACGACTCCATGTATTGAACTCAAGTGAATTTACTAAACTTAAGCCACTGATTCTCCTACAACATTTCACGTGGTATACATTTCTGTGGAGTCGATATATATTTATGGATTGACCGTATGAAAGGGTAACATTTCTTGTACATTTTTTTAAAAGAGATTGAAAAGCCAATAAATAATGGGAATGTATTTTTTTCTATAACAAAGAGCAAAGACTTCAAAATAAAGTAAGATATTCTAATCCCATCAATTTCCTTTATACAGTAGGAATAATTAAGGGTATGTATCAAATCAAAAAGCTAAACTCTCGCTATATATATCTGTATCAATTTAAGCTAGATATGTTAAACATTTTTGCTTACAATATAGAGTAGATCCATATTCAATACATTGTTACGTCATACCAATATAATTTCACAATTACAAATAAGAGTTGATGAAGCTTTTTTAAGAGAGTAAAGGGTCTATTGGAGTTGTTTATAATTAAATAGTCCCGGTCTATCTCTATTTCTGCACATTAAATATTCTTCGAGTCAATGACAAATCTCATTGTAATGTATGAATATAATATACATTTTAAGGTAATGCTAATTGAAAGATGATTATCCGTATTTTTCCATGTTTATTCTATGTAATTAAAATACGGAAAAATTGCAAATGATTTTCCTACAAAATGAATTTTTAAAAAAATCCGAGACATGCATAGATATACATGTATATATTATGCATAACACAATAACGTTTTATAGCAAAGACTGCATAAAAACTGCTCGCAGGAAGTCCTTGACGTTTTTAATACTACTACTTGTAAGGCCATTATTTTCATTATCATAGTGAATTGGCTATGGATTTCTCTGTAAACAAATCAGGACAAAGGGAGCAAGGTGGGACAACTGTTCATTCGTGGATGCTTACTCCTCCATGGCACCTGATTCTGATTCTTCTGACTCCGATATTTTCAGATGCACTATAATATGCAATAACTAGACTTAACAGCGTGAGCACTGTTTGTTATCATCACATTTCACAACACATATGTACCACATCGTTCCCAGTAACGAAAACGTGCTAGACGAATGTTTTGTGTCAATGAAGCCTATGTTCATTTCAGAAAGGAAAACGTGCTAGACGACCTTTTTGTGTCAATGAAACCTATCTTCTACTGAAATCATATTTTTTCCTTGAAATGTACTCACCATATACGCAAAAATGGTTTTTATCTTTTTTTTTTCCTGGATGGCGAAATTTTATTTCTATTAACATCATTTCTACTTCTTTCTTAAAAGATCTGGGATTCTCAATTTTGCAAGCCTCTGTTTGTCATAAGTTTTGATAGAAAGTGAACTGTCTGCCTTTTTAAATAGTCAAATGCCCAAATGCGTGTATACTGATAAAGACTTTTAATCCACGTTCTAATGATACGGTTATCAATTAATCTTTCAGAAATTATTCCTAGTTCTTGATTTAATGCCCTATTCACACGAAAAGTTTAATTCATTTTAAATGTAAGTAACTGCCAATTGAATTTGAACGGCATTCACACGGAACATTGAATATAACTTTTTTACGTGTATATGGGGTTTACGTCTCTCTGTTGATTCGATACGCAAGAGCATGCTCTACGTAAGAACAATTTCTACAACGAGGCAAATCTATCATTCAGTCAAATGCTGAATTAACTTTTTCATAGAACTTGTAAGGCCATTATTTTCAGAGAGAATATATCTACAATTTTTTTTCTGTTCATGACAGGGAGCGGTTTATGACCGGTTGGCGGGGGATGCTCACTCCCCCATGCACCTGATCCCACCTCTGATATTTTTAGAGGTCCATATTTGCCTGCTCATGATTTGTATTGTTTAAATGGACTTTCGAGCTTGAATACTGTTCGTTATCTTCGTATTTCATGAATAAGCTAGATTTGAATTAATTTACAGTCTTTCAAATTGCTTCGCATTAACTCTGTGTGAACGCTAAGCGAAGATAATTCATATTAAAATTTAATTCATGCGTAATAACAAAATAATGTCTCATGCCGAAAGTCTTTGATTGGATTCAGATACTATACTATTTAAGGTTGAAAAGAAAAAAATAATTTTAGTTGCTAGAATTGTATACACTATGACATTATGTCAGGTGTATATCTGCTCTGCATAAGGTGGTGGTATTTGCAAACTGACGTCAAAATAGTATTAATATTATATTACCAAATTTCAATGCTCATTTGCTTGCTTCGCATCAGCTTTCGTGTGAACGCTTTTTGATTCGCGTTAGTTTAAATCGCACTATTTTATTTAGTATTAATTTATTGCGATTGATTGATCGATTGATTGATTGATTGCATGTCCTTTAACGTCCCATTCGAGAATTTAGTAAGTAAAACGTTAATGCGCACTCGCGTGAACAGAGCATAATATGTTATTGGAGTTACCATTTATGAACAAATCATAAATCATGGTTCAATAGATTTATGCATATTTTTCCTGTTAAATAAACAAAAATTCCAATTAGAAACCTCGAATTTTCTTATACATGTACTACTTCCACTTATTCATGGTTTTGATTAATATAGATGTACCATATACATTGGACTCAAGTAATGTATAAATAAGGAGATGGGGTTGAAAAGTTTAGAGAAAATATTCCCTCCGGGGGCCGAAGGCCCGAGGAGGGGATGTTTTCTCCAAACTATTCAACACTATCGAGTTATTCATCTTACTTTAAAAAAAATTCCCCACTTTGGACCCCAAAGATACATTTACCCATTCATATATCCAACTTTTCTGTAATACAATAGGATCTAGCCCATTTAGATATCCAACAGTTACACAATACAATAGCCTTATCGAATACCCCTTTTATTCATGGACTAGTGAGCATGAACTGAATGGCGCTAATGTCATTTCAAACCTTTCCCTTGTACTGAACAGTCATGAAATCAGACGAAGAATATCTTTTAAATCCAAAGTAAATTTAGAGAGGTTTAGATAGTGTTTTGAATACTTTTGACCTTGAAGCAGAATAAAACTACATAATTTTTATAAAAGTTTGGGAATTTAACATTACATATAAGATGAAGATTTGCTGAGGAAAAGTGTTGGAATCTTTTGGAGTTCCATTCAGACAATACACTGTACTTCTTGAAGTGCTTAATCAGATGAAAAGGTTGTCGGTGTTATGCAGAACCTGCTTTAAAAATATTCCATATCAAGATCTGCAATATAAACGGTGTCAAAAATAGATGTGCTGTCAATTTATTAAATTGTTTTAGAACTTATGGAAGTAGGAAGTATGAGAACAGAGATGAACCTCAAATAATCTGAGGGGAAATGTTGATAAAGACCCCCTGAAATAATGTGGTTTAAGGTTCAAGGTGAAAATGCATTTATAAGCGTGTCAAAAAGTGATGCTTTCAAAATTTAAGACCGGAAACATTTCTGTAAAAATACCGTCGGATAAATATTGGATATTTTATTGGCGACAAGAGTCTAATAGTGTACAAAATAGAGGGGAATATTTATTTGTGTGAGCATTGGAAGTGAATTTGTAACACGATCTATTGGTGTGAAAAATGCGAATTAATTCCGTGTGCATTGGAAAAAAAATCTTATAGTGTGACAAATTCGGAGTGATTATTTTTTCCATGTGCATTGGAAATACTTTTTAAAACTCGTTGATCTCTTTTGCTCATTGCTTATTTATGTTTTTATGCACAGTTGGATATTTAAATATCCAACGATAGGCAGTTGGATATTTGAATATCCAACTGATGGCCAGTTCGATCTTTAAATATCCAACTAGTGCTGATTGAATCGGTAAAATATACGTAGACTAATAACAATGGGTGACGTCATTGAATTTTTTTAATTAAGAAAGAAAGTCTTACGAACACAGTATTTCTAAGTAGCTATACTGGAATTATCACAAGAAATGAGGTAATAAAATTGCTAGATACCCAACACAGAATTTTCCTCATGTAATTGGCCTCAGATACACCAATTGTACCGTTAAAAAACTGACGCATGTAATAGACTGATGCAATACACAGAGGGATTCTACGTACATAATTCCCTTGCAAATATTTATTTGCGAGGTAATGGCCAACTGATATTGTACTTTTCATTATCCTATTATAATACTTCTATACTATACTGTCATTTTAGCTTCATAATGAATAACTTGTGACATCTATCTTTTCTTAATTTGAAGCCCTTTTGTGAGTGGAATAAAGGAATCTGTTAAAAATAAGTCGACAAACCTCTTCTCTATCAAATCTACTCATACCTGTGTTACAGGTGTGTCATGCAGATATGCTGCATCATTGATTACCGTATAGTATATTATACTGGAATGATAATTTCCTGAGAAAACTGTAAAGAAAAGGTCATTACTACTTGTATATCTACACTGTCAATGTATACAATATCTTTATTAAAAAATTATATAACTTATAATCACAACGTTTTTACAGAAGGCATGTCTCAGACACGTGTACCTCAGCTTAGACAGGACGAAAAGGCTTCCTTACTGATTATACAAAGATTTCGTTTTAGCAAATCTTTTAAACATCTTAAGTAAAATATGTATACACTTGTTTCCACTATCTAACCCAGAAAACGTTATAGATGATTGTTTGAAATCTTGATGTCTGTAATTGTACATATGCTCAAAACTTTACCATGAAAAATTGGCAGAATTTCTTTTAATGATTTGCACAACTCATGCAAAGAGGAATTTTTAAGCTCTTCTGAAATAACCTTGTTATTTTTGTGAACATCCCTTCAGATAACGTGCGATAAGAGGTTTTTTCCTTTACAGCTAGTGTTGAAATATCCTCACAAGTTGACTGGAACCTGCTGTGCAAATTTGATACGCCTAATTTAACTGTCATTTTTCATTCATTTTGTTGTTTTTTGAAAAACTCCAGTGTTTAACACAAAAGAGCTCCGATAAGGGTAATTTAATAACAAGAAAAATATGGGCTACCAGTTTTTGTCGGAAGACAGTTTACTTTCATATCAGAGGATATTTTTACTTCATATTTGAAGAGTTATTTTGATTTTCAAACAATTAGTCGCAAGGAATTTAAGTCAACTCTGTATTTTATTGGCCCATATAAGAGCGAATATTGAACTATGGATTGTGAATGTATACATATATATATGACATGGATGTATATAAGACTATGAGGGTTCATCACTCAGTAAAACCAGTAACACGTGTTGGGTAAAGTGATACTACCATCTGGTAAAATGAGCGGTAACGATATATCGATATAAAAGTAAAACCTTTAAATGTCTTTACGAAAAAAAAGTCAGGATTATTAGAAAAAAAACCCAGTCCGAAAATCCTATCATCACAATATACAGACACCTTGAAAAAAATGAGTATATCTTACCTGGAAGAGTCTAAGAATATTGGCCACCATGATAGACACAGTACTGGCCGCAGCCCCGATGACTCCTACCACAGGTTTGATAGGGGTGTACACTGGATTTCTTCCGTTGTCACACTGGTAATCAGTCATATCAATGCTGGTCAGCTGAGCTTTTATAAAGTCCATACACTGTTCGAGAGCGTAAGTGTCCGAACTACAAGTGTCTAGAATGTGTGTTCCGATTTTAATTCCTGGTAATAAGTCTTCGTTTGCGTTAATTCTGTCAATTGCAAACAACATAGCTTCCAGTCTCTGTATCCCCTTTTCTTTCTTTATAGTCCCACAGTTTCTACCACTTTGTCCTTTTTCGTGCATTGGAAACAGTCCGCCAAAAATCATATTCCCGTCGAGTTGAATTTTATTCTTGTCCTTGCCGGAGGACATTGCATTTTGAAATGGTAAATATAAAAACAAAATTATCCAAGTTAAAAAGGTGAGTATTTTCTGCATAATGTCCTGGAATGTTGGTATGTAGCGTGCTCAATCGGAGAGGCAATCACATCTGTAACGTTATCCGTAAGCCAAAGCACGGATTATCCGATACTTTTTGAAGAGCATTGATTTAAGTCATGCTGTAGTGGGGAGCATGCGCCTTGTCGATATGCCGGGATGTCTAATGAGACTGCCTTCCGTGCTTGAAATTGTAGGAAAGAAATTTTAACATCGATTTCAAATTGAAGTTTATTTACATTCCTTATGAATTGTAGAAAGACATGTAATTCATGTCAGTAGCAACAAGAAGAAGTCTGTTCATAATTGCCTTAAAACTAACAGAAAAAACCGATACTACATTGGTACCTGTTAGAAAGCAAATACCATCTGTGTTCTCACCTTTAATCGAGGTGAAAAACTGATATTATACTGTAAATAAGACATATTAATTAAACACAAACATTTTCCGGGGACATTCAAGTTATTTTATCTGTACTTAATGGGCAAATGATACTAATCTTTCAGGCCATTGCAAAATAATGCACAAATTAAAGTTAAAGACAACATAAAGTGATTTAAAAATATATACATATCCTAGATAACAAGAAAACGTTGTCCAATTTTTTTATAACGTTGAGCCACTATTGGTAGTCCTACATTGACCTACGGTCATTTTGCGCATTAAACCAACGTTGGTCCAACATGAGGACATACTACTGGGTCAACATAGGTATAATAGTAAGTCAACTAACATCGAACCATTAGCAACTGGTTGGTTAGTTAATTGACCCAATGTTAGAATTCAGTTCAAAAGATGACATAACGTTGGGCCAACGTAGATATCAATGTCAGCTAACTAACATTTCCAATTTCATATTTATTGGAATGTATATTATTTTTCTTAAATTGTGATGTTGATAAGAGCCATAATTTATACACTTAACAGGAATATATATATAAATTTTAATAATTGACAAGAAGTATAAAGTTACTTAAAAATATATATGTAATCACCGAATGTGTATTTTTGCGTTTTTTTATGTTTATATGAGGTATAAAGTGATTAAAAATTATATATCCTTTACAGGAAAGTTATCAGTATATTACTTTCAATTTTTGTATCTTGGAGGCATATTCTAATTCCCTTTCATTGGCGAAATAATTCTTTATAATAATCGATCAATGATTGGCTCATTAACCACTTGATGTTATTCAGTATTTAGAGAATTCTTCTTGGCTTTCGTATTACTGTTTGTTTATCATACAATATTAGGACTGTCCTCATATTTAAAACATTTGTCAATAAGTGTTTTAGATATAATTTATTTAATCTGAGCACACGGCGGCGGGTGTACATGTGTCTGGTCGACAGGGGATGCTCACCCCTCTATGGCACCTGATCCCATCTCTTCTGTTTTTGGAGGTCCGTTTTTACTCTGCCTCGATTTGTATTGCTTCAATGCTTTGAGATAAATTACTGTTTATCATGAATGCATTTGGTATTGTGATAATGTCGTAATTTTTTTGCTGTCACGGTCTCTAAGTGGCACAGGGTCAGTCCCAAAAAATCTATTTTAGTTTTATAAATGATTTAAAAAATATGTTGATTTTATGTCTGATAACGATAAGTATTTGTTGAACTCCACTGTTTATATAATGTCGGTGTTTACCAAGATGTTCTGATACTGATTTCCCTTGATCAGTTAGATTTTCTGAAGCGATAAGCAGATTAGGGACCTTTTTCTCTTTTTACATAAACCAGTATCATTATAGTAAATCTCATCAGAAAATACAGCAGTACGTATAACTTAATAAATAAACAGTCAGCATTAATATTTCTAGTTGTTGCAGTGCTAGTATAGGATCAGTATGAGCATGTAAATATACACTCCCTTGATATTAAATCAATGCTGTTTTATTTGAGAGATCAGTTTTTTCAATATTAAGATGGGGTAAAACAACGTAAGGTTCATTGTTTTGTAAGAATACATTTTTCGTTGTTAACGATTTTTCAGAACTGAGTATGTATTAATGCATGATATATTTAAATGAATTTATGATTTAAAGAAAAAAAGGAATCCTGCATCATACTTTACAAGAAATTAGCCACCATCCCATGTCAAAGTTCAAATCAACTGTATCTAAATTAAAAAAAACAAGATGTGTTTGTGAAACAAAGATGCCCCCCGTATGGCAACTTATAGCGAAGGTTAAACTTTCTCAAATCCAAATATGCTGATACCCAAAGTATCTTGTACCGAGGAATATACCTGTGAAATATGAAAGCCCTAGTAGCAACCATTGAAAAGATATGGAAAAGTTTAAAGGTTTTTTTAAGGTCACCTGAGTGACGTCTCCTGAGTCACTCAGGTGACCTATTTCTATCCGTTTTTGTCCGTAGTCGTTCGTTAACATTTGAACATTTTCAGCTTCTTCTCTTAAATCGCTTAACCAATTTCAACCAATTTTGACATATAGCATCTATGGGTGAAGGGGAACAAAAATTATGAATTTCAGGGTCCCTGCCTCCCTGGGACCTGAGGGATGGGGCTAAAACCACCAAAATTTATGCAATCTTTAAAAATCTTTTTCTTTACTCTTGAACATCAAGCAGTCAAACTGTTGGCATGATTGTAATAAGCAGTGAGCCTTCTACCAAAATTGTGAAATTCATGGCCCCTGGGTCAGGGGTTCTGGTGTTAGGGTGGAGCTCTATTGATCGTATAGTGAAAGTGCATTATTTCTTTGAAAATCGTCTTCTCTGCTCTTGGGTATTAAACAAACTAACTAAGTACATAGTAATGATGAGCAAGAGTGCCTCTTCCAAAATTGTGAAATTCATGGCCCCAGGGTCAGGGGTTCTGGTGTTAGGGTGGAGCTCTATTGATTATATACTGAAAATGCATTAAGTATTTGAAAATATTCTATTCTGCTCCTGGGTATCAAGTTGATGAACTAAGTACATATTTATGATGAGCAAGAGTGTTTCTTCCAAAATTGTGAAATTCATGGCCCCAAGGTCAGGTTTTCTGGTGTTAGGGTGGAGCTCTATTGATTATATACTGAAAATGCATTAAGTATTTGAAAATCTTCTATTCTGCTCCTGGGTATCAAGTTGATAAACTAAGTACATATTTATGATGAGCAAGAGTGTTTCTTCCAAAATTGTGAAATTCATGGCCCCAGGGTCAGGGGTTACGGTGTTAGGGTGGTGCTCTTATGATTTCATAGTGAAAAATGCATTAATTCTTTGAAAATCTTCTATTCTGCTCCTGGGTATTAAACTGATGGACTTAGTACATAGTTATGATTAGGAAGAGTGTCTCTTTCAAAATTGTGAATTTCATGGCCCCTGGATCAGGGGTTCTGGTGTTAGGGCGGGGCTCTTATGATTATATAGTGAAAATGCATTAAGTATTTGAAAAACTCTTCTGCTCCTGGGTATTAAGCCGGTGAACTAAGTACATATTTATGATGAGGAAGAGTGTCTCTTTCAAAATTGTGAATTTAATGGCCCCTGGGTCAGGGGTCCTGGTGTTAGGGCGGGACTCTTATTATTTTAAGTGAAAATGCATTAATTCTTTGAAAATCTTCTCCTCTGCTCCTGGGTATTAAATAAACTTAATAAGTATATAGTTATGATGAGCAAGAGTGTTTCTTCTAAAATTTTGAATTCCATGGCCCCTGGGTCAGGGGTTCTGGTGTTAAGGCGGGGCTCAATTAATTATGTAGAGAAAATGCATTTATTCTGTTAAATAATCCTGTCTAATCCTTAATGTTGAGCAGATAAACAAAGTGCATTGTTATGATGAATAAGGGTGCTTCTTAATTTTTTTTTTTTAAAACTTTGTGGTCCCAGGGTGAGGGGCTTTTGTGTTTCTCACTGGGGGGGGGGGGGGGATATTGATAACATAAGTTAAAATATGTTAATTTTTTGAAAATCTTTAACTAAGTGCAGAGTTATGATAATGAGGGTACCTCTTCCAAATTTGTGATGAGGATAACTCTTCCAAATTTGTGAAATTCATTACCCTAGCTGGGTCATGGGTTTTGGTGTTAGGGTAGCGCAGTGTTGAATCTGTAGTCATTGTACATGTAGTGAAAATGCATTATTTCTTTGAAAATCTTCTCTGCCCCTTGGCATATCAAAGGCAAACAAAGTAAAAGTTTTAATAAGCAAGAATATTTTTACCAGATTTTTAAAAATCTGGACCATTTGGTCAAGTGTTCTGGTCCTGGCCAGGGCTCTATTAATTTGTATTCTACTGAGAGAAGTTATTCCCCTTTGCAATTCACTTTTGATAATTAATCACTGTAAATAATGTATTTGAAAAGTTAATAGAATAAGAGAATTATGCAAAATTTATTATTGTATAATACAAAAACTACTTTCATATTTTTTAGATAGACTTGTAAATAATGGAATAACAAAAATAACTTTTTAAAATGTTCCTTAAAGACCAAACGAGGCCAATGTGAGAGATTATATCTTGGGGTTAAAAATAGTACAGAAGCACTAATAGTTTGTCAATAGTCTGCATGGTGATAGTGATAAACTGGGGACAGATTAGAACTTAATTTTTGAGTTGTTACTAGATATTAGACTAATTATTTCATTGATCCTGATCATCCAATTACTCTTCCTTTTGGGCAACAAATCTTCATCTACCAGTTTATTTTATATTCTATGGATCCTCTAAGTTGTTGTATTATACTCAGGTGACCGTTAAGGCCCTTGGGTCTCTTGTTTCAAAAGTAGGACAAACTCCAAAGTCACGGTCAAAGGGTCAAAATTGTTGTTATCCAAAGTAAGGTTTTGTCACAAAGACGGCATATGTGAAGCATGAAAGCCCTAGAACCAACTGTTCAAAAGAAATGACCAAGATTAAAGTTTACCAAAAGTAGGTCAAACTCCAAGGTCAAGGTTAATGGGCTATAATTGTTTATATCTAAAGGAAGGGTTTGTCACAAGGATTACACATGTGAAGAATGAAAGCACTAGCACCAACTGTTCAAACGTTATGGCCAAGGTTAAAGTTTCCAAAAGTAGGTCAATCTACAGGGTCAAGGGCAAAGGGTCAAAATTGTTGAGATCAAAAGGAAGGTCTTGTCACAAGGATTACACTTGTGAAGTTTGAAAGCCCTAGCACCAACCGTTCAAAAGTTATGGCCAAAGGTAAAGTTTGGTAAAATTTTGTAAAACTTGGTCAAAATCTAAGGTCAAGGTCAAAGGTCAAATATGATGGTACCCAAAGAAAGGACTTGTCACAAGAAATACACATGTGAGATATGAAAGCCATAGCTCCAACCAATCAAAAGTTATGAGCAATGTTAAAGTTTTTTTGCGGACAGACAAACAGACAGACAGACGGACGGACAGGGCAAAAACTATATACCCCCGAATCTTCGATACGGGGGCATAAAAAGTCAAAATACTAATTAAAAATGCTTCGCCTTTTACTAACAACGAAAAGATTCGTGTAATTTTAAAGAAATATTATGAATGTGCATATATTAACAAAGAAGAAAAACGTTGAATTCTGATCTCTAATCAAGAAAATTGTAGATCTGTTAAAATAAAACCAAAACCAAAATTCCAAGAAATGAATGTTAATGTTATGATTCCTCACTTCAAGGGCAACAAATAAAGATTTTAATTATTTCAATCCTGTGTTTTGAAACTAAAGCTACGACATTATTTCTACACTCACTGATCATTGGCCTTGACCTAAGAAATACAAGTAAAACTATGTCATGTTTATTATTTTAAGCATTTGAAGAGCCAAGGTAGTGCAGTTTTACTATGAAATTAATCTAAAATTCCAAGTTGCTTTTAGTCTTTTATTAAGCATGGCTAATGTTCAATTATAAGTATGCAATTAAAATCTTTTTGAAAAATACTGTACATGAAATGTATGGAGATAACGAACAGTATTCAAGCTCAAAAGTCCATTAAACAATTCAAATTTTGGAGCAGAGCAAATACGGACCGCTAAAACATCCTAGGTGGGATCAGGTGTCATGGTGGAGTGAGCATTCCCTGCCGACCGGTCACACATGCCGTGTGCTCCTTGTCATGATCGGGAAATTCAGTGTGTAAATAATGGCCTAACAATTAGTATGAAAACGTCAGTCAGCATTTGACTTAATGTGAAGTTGTACTTGCTGACAAGGCCATTGTTTCGACCATAGAACTTATGAAATGACGACTTTAATTGAAACTGCTGATATTCGGTTTTCATCAACTTGTTTGGCAATACCTTACCTCGTTTCAGAATTTGTCCATACATAGAGCATGCTCTTGCGTATCAAATCAACTGAGAGATATAAACCCGTATCCAGGTGATGAAGGTATATTGCTCCATAAGTAAGGGAAGTTTACGATGGAAAAGTTAAAGTCATCACGTTTATCATAAAGCTTGGTTGTTAGATTACCATTAACGCCTTTTTCTAGTAAAATATCCAAATATGAAGAGATGTGTCAGACTCTATGGTATCTTTTATTTCAAGCTAACTGGGATATATCGTATCGACATTAGAATAAAAATACGTGTAACCATTGTTAACTGGCAATACGTCGTCAATATATCTAAATGTCGAGTTGAAGGCCACAGTGTTTACTTCTTCTCACGTATAAGGTTTTGAACAAATTCTGCTTCATATGTATACAAAAATAGGTCTGCTAATAACGGGGCGCAATTAGTACCCATGGGAATTCCAATAGATCGTTGGAAGACCTGGTCTCCAAAAACCACATAGATATTGTCAATCAGAAACTCAAGCATCTTTTTAATATAAACTTCAGAGTACTTGTGTATACAAATAGAATGAATTTTATCAAAATAATTTTGCAAATTACCAATGACAAGGTAAGTAAATTTACGAATTCCATTTTTATTGAAAAAGCAGCTTCAATGATATTAAAAAGTCTGGACTTTAATTTATCGTCTGGAATGGTTGACTATAAAGATGAAAAGTCGTAAGTTTTTATGTTGCTGATTTTGGTAAAATTTTTTGATTTAAAATTTTCCAAAAGTTCCTTGGAATTTTAAGTATCCAATTATGATTAACACCACTTCTCGAATATATAATTGTACAGTACTCCTGAAGTTTCTCCTTCACTGCTGTTAATATTTTAGTAAAGAGTAAAGAAAGAGGCTTGGTAGAGCATTTACTGGAACCCGCTATGTATCTTTGTTTGTAAGGATTTTTATGAAGTTTTGGAATCCAATATAGATATGGTATTTCAAATTCATGTTGGTTATTTGGAATATTAAAAATATTCAAAACTGACATATGATTTTGAAGATTTTCCTCCTTGGAAGGGAGCTTTAAGTATAAGTTGGATTACCATTTGTTGTTTTAAGTCCAAGTTCCTCTAAAATACAATTTAAATAATGAACCTTACAAACAGAGACAATGTTGTTACCTGCTTTGTTAGCAGGGACAAGTACATACTGATCGTGTAATCTGTTTGAGTCTTTTTTCACTTCTGAATTATTGAACACAGAAAGATAGTTGGTTTTCATTTTGCCCCTCAATCGCTTAATGCAAAATTTTAACATACATCCGATTCATGTATATATTTCTATAGAATTTCACTTCAGAACCACGTCAATTTCATGATAGATCAGTGCAACATACATGTAATTATATATTTCTCACAGTTTTTTTTCATAAACGACAGATGTTATGTCATTACCACTTCAATCTTTCTAATCTCAAGATAAGATCAGCATGACATAATTATATAATATATTTGTGACAGTTTTTCAAAAAACAAAAACAAAACAAATGTCATGTCATTATTACTCTTAAAAATATAATTAAAAAAGAGTGCTAAGTGTTTCGTTCCAATTCACAATGATATATAATACAGAGACTGTTGAGAGTAGTATACTTTAAATATACAGCCACTTTCCGATTTTCCTTTTTTTAAGATACGGCTATCAAATTTCAGATGAATTTTGCTTGGAAAACAAAAAGCACAAGCGAGCCTCTGTACATGACGTATTTTACATAACTGCTTAAACTGAATAAATTACATCATTTTACAGATACATGTAGGCTTGGTTTTGTTGTGTTGTTTCTAAAGCAAAGATGCATTGAATATGATGAAAAAAATCACGTATTGGCGTGGAGGGAGGGGGGGGGGGGGCTCGTCTCTTAATCAAGTTCTTTACATTTATGCAACTTCTTTGTATACTTTACCAGCTTTATTTGATTGTGAACGATTTCATTGAGCCATGCTTTTGAACTAAATAAACATTTTGTGGAGAAAAAAAATAAAATAAACTGATTTAATTTTTAAATAAATTGATAATTCATTGTTTTGTAAGTTCGGGATCCACAAGTGTTTTATAGTTTTCATAGTTCGATTTTCTAATTTCAAACATTTATACTTAGTATTCACATTAAATATGTTCAACTCCTAGATGACCTTTGAGCACGTTGACTCAATATAAAAATACAATATCGACCGTGTAAGTGTTAACACAACACAACAATTCTCAATAATGTAACTCAAATCTTGTTTAACTAGAAGTTTTAAAAAAATTCCAAATATAACAACGGAACACTGAACAATTTCTAATCACGCTTTCTCCAGTGTAGTAAGGTGAAAGTTTCCTGAATATTGTGCAAAGCAGATAGATGAACCCGAATTCAATTAACATTAATGCCGTTCAATTTAATCAATGAAACTCAACTAACTTATTCATCGAAATACTGCAATTAAACAACAATTGTGTTTACAAATAAAGAATAGTATCCCTTGGAGAATCATGCTTCCTACCAAATACCTGTAATTACCATGCATTCCGTATAGGCCACAAAAACGCTTAGTGAAATTGGATATTGGTTTTGCAGACGGCTGATCATACCGATTAACACACCTAGTCTAGCCGTATTGGGTATTGTAATTTCTGACAAATTTGTTAACTATATGGTCTGTTAAAGGAAGGATTAAGCTGAGAGACCAGGTCAATTTTATACCCTCATTGAACTTTCAGCCTCGTCTTCTCCAAGAAATATGAATAAAGTGGCATTTAAGTGCATTTGGATCCATTCATTGTAGAAAAATAAGTATATCATGTCTACCCCCTACTTGATGTCTTCTAACATACTTAAAATATTTAGCTTACCCAGCCACCCACCCCCCTCCCTCCCACACAGAGAAATATGAGATGGAATGTTGTAATATTATTTTTTTTTCTTTATCATTTAAAATATACCTTTCTTTCACTCGTCGGTTATGGTTTATTATTAAGAGTAATCAAACTATAAATAGATACTTATTCTTCCTTTTCTGTCCTGTACATGTCTCTATGTCACTCTCCCAGCAGGCACATAACGTTATTTCATGTTTGCTTTGACATTGTTATTTAATTGCAATGTTGTAATGTTGTACGACTCGATGTTGCATTGTCGTTGAATGAACATTTACGAATCTCATATTCACATTTCTCATTCCACAGTCTGACAAATCTGTTTAATATTTGGATATTTTACCTAGAAAAAGACGTTAATGTCAACAAAACAACAAAACTTTATGAAAAACATGATGACTTAAACTTTTCAATATTCAACTTCTCTTATTACATGTAATGTAGCGATATACCCTTATCACCTGCATATTGAGCTTATGTTTCTCAGTTGAGTGAATACGCAAGAGCATGCTTTACATACGAACAATATCTAAACCAATACAAGCTTTTGATAAAGACGTTGATGAAACAAGGATATCAACAGTCTCGTTTATAGTCAATAGTTCGATGGTCGATACAATGACCTTGTCAGCAAATACAATCTAACAATGGGTCGAATACTGTCTGACGTTTTTCATACTAATTGTTAGGTTATTATTCACACACTGAATTGTCTCCCGATTTTTCAATTTTCCCAATCATAACACAGAGCTCACGGCAGATGTGACCTGTCTATAGGGGATGCTTACTTCTCAATGGCACCTGATCCCACCTCTGTTGCTTTTAGAGGTTCGTGTTTGTTCTGAGGCAGATTTGTATTGTTTTAATTGAGTTTTCAGCTTGATTACTTTTCCATATCTCCATATTTTATTAAATGTATTTTTACAAAATATTTTTATTTAAAGTGTTTACATTTGTTAATCTTTAAGGCGTTTTGCTGATAATAATGTTTAGAACATATTTTCCTACATCCTACTTCCACAGTCTCATATTTTATCAATTCTATAAATGGATTTTAATATTATACATGTTTAATTCTTTTTTAACTGAATTGATATATTGATACATCAAACTCAATTAGTACTTCAGCATTTCGCTTCATATGATTTTCATGCACATATGTTGTCTGTTTTTAGCACTGTTTTGTTGTATTTTATCTTTTTAATTCTGCTGGGTTTTTTTACACTCTTTCAGAAATCTATATAGTTTTCAGAGACCAGGTCTTTAAACAATCAGTCCGAATTTCCATGGGTATCAATTGCGCCACACATATGGTAGTATTATGGACTGAATGCATGATAATCTTTCGGATGTGGTAGAAACCTGTGGGTTTGAAAGAACGTGCTAAGTGAGTGTTTATTTTGCCAAGTAATATATTATAAATGTTTCGCATAATCTTATGTTTCTTGATTATATCAATTTTCTACTTCTAACAGTTCTAAGAATTATAAGGTGCTGACACACGGACAGATGGACGCCGGGTTAAGTGATTCTAAGTGTCGCTCTGCTCTGCAGGCGAAATAAACAGCTTTATCGGACCAGTAAAATTCGATTCGAACAAAATTATGTGATATCTCATACTTTGATTATATTGATATCTTTATGTAACATAATCACGGGCATAAAATTATTAGGATTTAATACATGAATTTGAATTTCTTTGATTACACGTCATACCACCCGATAAGCATTTTCTTCCAATGGGGAAAGATAGGCAACTCTTTTTACGCAACTAGAATTTCATATGTGCAGAATTTATCTATCGTTGCACTCAGAAAGTGAAAACTGTACCAACGAATCATTTTAATTAGAATAAAGTCAATTCTATTCTATAAAGTTTATTCGTTCACTGGCGTTACGAATTAGTCGTATTTCGTACATTAGTTTATTGATTGACTATTTTCTTCATTCTAGCCATTGCATAGGCCACAATTTTGACATCAAAATATATCACTCCGCGGTCACTACCATTTAAAGGATATCTGTACCCCTCTCTCCCTTGACAACTATAGCATTTTCTGCCGAGTATAGTTGAAGTGGCAACGGTTATAAAAGTTTCCTGAACATAAAAGTATTATTTTGATTTTTGTTTCATTTTGGCCAAGTTATGAGTCGTTGTGCTTTCAGCAATTAAAGATATATAGGCGTGAGAGTCAACACTCAAAATGCCCAAAGCTAGAATTCAGGTAACTTGATAATTCCTAAAACTACATTGGGAACCAAAGAAACTGGCATAAATCTGAACGAATGAATACGAAAAGTTTTCACCGAACAACTGTGCAACATGTATTCAAAGAAATATGCAAAAATCTTTTCATATTGCAAAGGTTAAAATATGAAAAAATGAAACAAATATTTTTGCGAAATACTATGATTCTATGATTTACTGTTATGAACGATTGTTTAAAGGATAAAATGTATAATGTTGTGTATATTTTGATAGAGAAAAATGTATGCACACATATGACTGATTTCTTAGCCAAAGTTACAGTGAATCTGATCATTACACAATTCACAATATCAAATCCAGTGTGAAAAGGGTAAATGAAAATCAGAATGCAAATTGCTTACATCGGCATCTAGCTACATCAAAACAAGGCGAATATGCATGTAGTTTCAAGCAAAACATTGTTTTTATAAAAAATAATTCGTAACGAAGAAATTTTTAAACAGTTTTCCTAAAACAAAAGTGTAATCTTCACTCGACAAGTATTTCGGAAAAACCCAAGATAGAAAACACTTGGTTTTCGAGGATGCAAAGATGTACTCGTTCAACAAGATGCATCTTTTCATCATAAGATTTCATATAATTTTTTTTAAATACTAAAGTATATGGCAACACGTGATATCCTACTTGTTAGCAGACCTATATTTATATTCATATGAAGCAGAGTTTATTCAACATCTTATACATGAGAAAAATAAGACACTTGCTGTGGCCTTCAACTCGACATTAGATATGTCGACGAGGTATTACATGTATCAATTAACAATACATTGTAGTTATTTCCATTCATATGTCGACACGATATATCCCAGTGAGATTGAAATGAAAGATTCCACAGAATTTGACACGTCTGTCTCATATTTGGATATTTTACTAGAAAAAGACGTTAATGGTAACCTAACAACTAAGCTTTATGATAAACGCGATGACTTTAACTTTTCAATCGTCAACTTCCCTTACTATTTGCAGCAAATATCATCATCACATGCATACGGGGCATCTCTCAGTTGATTCAATAGGCAAGAACATGCTCTATTTATAGACAATTTCTTACACGAGGTACGTTATTGTTAAACAAGTTGATGGAACAATAATATCAACAATCTCGTTTAAAGGCATCATTTTGTAAGTTATATAGTCAATACATGACCTTGTCAGCACATACAACCTATCATTCAGTCAAATGCTGACTGACGATTTTCCTACAAATTGTTTGGCCATTATTTACATGCTGAATTGTTTACAGATTATACCGTTATTTCCCTATCATGACAAGGAGCACACGGCGGGTGTGTCCGGTCGGCAGGAGATGCTCACTCCTCCATGGCACCTGATCCCAATATATCCCAATAAATATTTTTAGTAGGACGAGTGAGGATATTTTTGAATTTCACATTAACATTAATTTCGGGATCATGGTTTGGATTAAAAGCAAACGTAAATAATTAATGCTTTCTACGTTTTGGCCTTATTAACGGTTGTGTACTGTTTATTGTTTTGTGATATAAGAGAATTTAATTTGATATTCATTAATAAAACATTCGATGCGCTTAAAGTTGCAGAAATCAATATTTAAGGCATATATCATTCGGAGACAAATTGCCCGTGTGTGAATTTTTTTTGTAGAAATCCATGTTGCAATTACTTGGATTCTTGTATTCCGTTTCACTTTTCACTTCCAGAACCTTAATGTAATTATTTTCCAAACACAATAATTATTTTTTGACATCTGATACAATGTACATATACACCATGATTTGATTCATGATTTGCACCATGATTTAATTCATATTTGTGTGCTTTGTATTGATTTTTTCTACCTTGAAGTATTCTTTGTATTTGAGTAGTAATACATAACATAGGAAGTATGAGTAATCACCGAAGTCATTTCTGAGATGTGATGTGAAAGTTAAATTCAGAAAAGAAAAATTTAAATTATTGCCCATATGCTTAATTTTCGTATACCTTAGACACATTTTTAAAACTCCCTAATGATTTGAACAAATGTGAATAAATACGCCATTTGGATTATTATACATCCATGACATCTGTTCTTTCTTTATATTCATTTGCAAACAAAAGACTCCCACAATGTACTATTCAGGCCTCATAAAACCGAACCTGAAAATACATGTACTACTTGTAGTATTCCATTCATGAGGATAGTGGTGTACAACAGTTACATATATTGCTGTGTTGTTTCTGTGAAGACAGTTGAAAATATTTTCTATCTCTATTCTTCATGAAAGAAGTCACCAAACTAATAAAAAAAAATAGGTACTTGGGTTAGTTGGAGTGACATTTGTCCAAGAAAGAGCTTCTGGTAAATTTATCATGATTGGGGAGCATTTATACGAAAAAACATTGATAAAGTCATTTGCATTGAACGACTAGTTACAGAGCGCAATGGACATGGAATTTTTTCTGAATAAAAAATACATTCTTTTCACGGATGGGCGATTCTTTTTAGTACTTTATAATCGAACAAATGAATATGGTTTATAACTACATGTTGAAGACGATTAAATTTTTACATTCAAATTTAAATTACATTTAAATTTGTCACGTGGTTTTAGCAAATATACATGAAGTATTGGGGTTATCTATAAATTGGAATATGGCAAGGACATATATCAATTTCATTATCTAAGTTTATTTTATAAATATTTTTAACACACTTTTTAGTTTGTGAAAAGTACTGCTCGATGCAAATTATCCATTTGTAAACTCATGTATTACAAAGAGAAAACAATCCATCGCCAGGCTTTACATTGAAATTGTATATTGCTTTGCCGTATGATATGATATGGTAAGTGTAAATACGTTTTGTTTATATGGCTGGAATGCTCTTGCATCTTAACTAGCCATGGATAGTTTAAATACATTAGTCAATTCTATACCTAGATATTTTAGGCATCACTTAGCTCTGTTTAAACTTTTTTTGTTGCTTTTCATTCCTGGCTGTGCAAGTGAGAAACATAGTGTTATTCTCACTTATATATCCCCTCAACGAGAGGACTAGTGTGCATGTAGAAGCAAGTGCAGATTTCCCTCGAGTCTTAACACTAATCACATTCGTTAATTACTTTTCTCTAAAACGTCATTACAGGCGTTCATAAACAAATCAATAACGACGCGATGCATATCTGCAATGCAATGGAAAACAGGAAAATGTAATGCAGTCTCCGTGTTATACATCCAGTAATAAAAAAGCATGGTACATTCATCTTCAAGATATATATAAAATCCTATTTTTTATTCTTCAGAGAATTCTTTGATCGAATGTTTAATATGCTTATCTATTTAATTGGTCCCCATGGGCCGATAACAAGCGAGAAACCCAGCCCATAATGAAGGAGGGAGGGTCGCTGTTTATCAATAGATAGCTATCCAATATCGTTATGAAAAAAGAGAATCGATTCGATTAGCTGAATCCAAAAACTCAGGTATATAAATAAGGTCATTACACTATGTACCTGTTGATTAGTAGCTGGAATTAGCAACAGCGCTCAGTGAAGTTGTTTAAGAGATCTGAAGACGTTTTTCATCATTGTTGATCATGCTAATGGCTGAATCTATTTCAAACTCATTGTCAGAGAAAGGATCAGTTGTAATGGCGGTGGACTATAGTGATAACGCAGAGTGGGCATTTGACTGTAAGTACTGATTTACATACAAGGATACATATAAATATATATTTGATAAAAACAAGAGTACGGGGCGACGCCAAAGTGATCGTTCGCATTATTTATACACTATAGTGTCTATGATGAATTCAAAAATCAAAATGTGAGCCCCCTTCTTTCGAGCACTTTTAACTACAAAAATAAGCTTTAAGTTTATACCGTATTTGGCAACCTGAAATATCAATATCAAAAGATTCTTAAAGAAGATGGTAAACAGCAGGCAGACAGTAACACAAAGTGTCAACAGCTTTTTAAGAAAGATCAAGCAGACATTGTTTTTACAAGTATGCATTGTCAATACTGCAAAGAGATTTCAGCATTTCAAAAAGTTTGAGCCTAGAAGACATTTATAGCAAGAAATGAAAAAGCATAACATACACGTATTGAACTAATTTACATGTTTTAAAAGAGAATAATGAAAAAATAGAGATAAATCTGTATAATCATTTGGACAAAAGAGACAACTTTAAAACCTTATTTTGTGCTGCCTTTTTTCAAATAACAAATAATATTTCTAATAAATTGTTCAATTTTGGGACAATATACAATTAGCAAGAGAAAAGAGAACATTCCCTTATCAAGGGTGTGCAGATTACAATATATTTCAATAAAATATGAAGACAACGAGCAGTATTAGCTCAAACTCCTTGGAATCAGATGCCATGGAGGAGTGAGCATCCCCTGCCGACCGGTCAAGACCACCGTCAGCTCCTTGTCATGGTCGGGAAATAATACATTTCTAAAATCTATTTTTTTTTACATAAAAAAATCGGCATTATGACTAGTTACCTTACACACCTTACACACAAAAATCGCTTTGTCAAGATAGACAAGTAAATCCAGACATGTATGTTAAAAATATTAAACTTGTCGAAACACAGACATGTTTTAAGTAATATGAAAATAATTTCTCTATTTATTGTCCATGCGTAACTGAAAATGAATTTTCTATACAATGTTTTAAGTAAATATCATGGATCTGATGTTATCCGATGTAATATTGATGCAATCGCAAAATGTCATAAAGTAACTGTTGTAAAACGCTAAAATCACTTTCGAAATCCTAAGAGACATGTTTGATCAAATTGATATTGGTTAAGCTTTTTTATTTATCTCGTAAAGAATTCCCATTTGTGGATCGTTTGTAGTTTGAACATGCATTGGAGAGTAAAATTATAGCCATAACTAAAACGTATCTTTAATTCCGATTCAATCATTTTATGGCAGCTTTTCATGCTATAAATGTAATCAGCTTCTAAAAGGACTTGGAACTTGGAAACCGGGGCGACGAAGTCGTGTTATTTACAACTTGAAAAATAAAACTGTCACTAGAAAATTCTGCAAAAGTAGATCTCGAATATCTTCTAGTAATTCCACAGAATGAGGTTCAGTGCCACGGCACCAGTGCTGGAATCAAAGCCTGTCTTTAATCAATGTCCTAGGATTCTTCTTTTTCCATTCTTTCTTCAGGTTCTCCCTGGATGTGTCAATCAAGACGTTAATTGTGTATAACTGATTGATTAGCACCAGTGACATTATTGATCTCTAAATTTGCATCATCACAAACAATAAAAATTCCAGTTATTTTTTCCTTACTGTCATGGAGATTTGTGTTATATCGATCAATTTGAACTGATACCTATCTAAACAGTCCAATCAATTAAATTACGTAGTATAGGATCTGAAATAGACTGAATGGTGTAAACGATTGGATATCATATTTTCCTTTTAAGAGTATTATTTTTATTATGAACTAGAAAACCTAAACGTTAACAATACGAAGCAAAATTAACCACATATACTCTTAACATAGCAAATCATTTTTGTTAAAAATAATCCACCTATTGGCGTATTTTAATTTTAGCATAGTTTATTTCATGATATATTTGATTGACGTTGCTGATATTTTGAACACCTTCAGATTAAATATATATCCCTATTCACTACTGTCGTTGGCTGTCGTACATCACAGTGATACGCAAGAGAAATAGTGCGTTTGTTTTCATTCATTATAATTATTTTGTTTGTTTGTTTGTTGTTAACGTCCCTCTCGAGAATTTTTCACTCATATGGAGACGCCACCACTTGCCGGTGGAGAGCAGTAAATTTTTTACCTATACTCGGCACTCAGGGCCATTGAGCTGTGAGGGATCTATTTCGTGCCAGCACCTACTGCGACACGGGACCTCGGTTTGTACGGTCTCATCCAAAGGACCGGTCTCCACGTCCCACAGTGGGATTTCATTATAATTAAATGCCTGTGCTAATATAGTCATTTACTAAGTATATCTAGAACTATAAGTTTCATTTGATATCATACTTGGAATATCATGTTTTTACTTAATGTAATAAATCTTGACGCTAGCCCATTGCTTAAGTGTCTGAGCGAGGAACAAACGAGAACCCTGCAAGAGGAATTGCCAAATATATATTACTTGGTATCGATTACATCATTATCTTGATATCATTAGAAAGCATGAAATTAAGTGTGAATACATTTGTCAGTTTTTAAACATTCTGAAATAAGCTTTATAAATACAGTATTTTCTGTACACGTTACTAAATATATAGGACAAGAAATAGGAACCTTTGTTGGTCAAGTTGTTGTTCTCTTTAATGTTTTTCATACAAGTTGTTAGGTCATTATTTTCAAACTGCCCATGTTGGCTCTGCTCATAATTTGTATTGTATAAATGGACTTTGAGAATGATCGCTGTTTGTTACTTCGTTATCTTCATATTTCATTCATGAAATAAATTGTCAAACCATAACAAATCAAATAGGATTAGATTTGATTGAATGATTGTATGTTGTTTTACTTCCCATTCGAGAATTTTTCATTCATATTGAGACGTCACCATATATCAGTGAAGGGCTTCATATTTTGATCTTTACTCGGCACTCAGGGCCATTGAGCAGTGAGGGATCTTTATCGTGCCAACGCCTGCCGTGACACGGGGCCTCGGACCCGCAACTTTCACTTCAAAGTGCCGAGCGCATGGCGAAGGAACAGTTGCTACCCATTTTTTATCGACTTAGGTCAGTCGCGGTCGAGATTCGAACTCACGACCTCCCGATCACGGAGCGACCGCTCTACCGACTGAGCTACCGTGAAAGGTAATTAGATTTGAAACATATAGTGAGTTGAAGTATAACAGATATGATAGATTTAAATGGTAACATGGTACGATAAACAGTAAGCGAACATTTGTTGTCATCCTCTTTGTGAAAAAAGACAAGAGCACGCAATTTGAGTATATAAACGAAGCATTTATTCAGTAAATTAAAAATATTATAAATGTTACGCAATTCATTATATCTTTAGATCTTACAATAAAAATAATACAATTAATAAAAAGAGGAGTATATAATTATATAATCCCGAGATGTAAATCAGCGAGGTTTTTTTTTTTTTTTTTTTTTTTTTTTTTTTTTTTTTTTACATCAGTTTTTTGTGCAACGGAATTTTGTCAGCTGTAAAATATTCAAAAGTGATTTCAAAAAGTTTTTTCTTTCTAAAATCTGATTCAATGAAAACGCTCACATATATACGCATTTTCTAGCAATTTTTAAGGATATCGCAGAATCAACTGTAGTCAAATCAATAGCCAGACATCATCCTGATATTTCCCTTCCTCTCCTTTTGTTTGAGACCGATATGTCATTCATAGCGTTAATTGTGTGTAATGGATTGATTAGGGCAGATGATAATATCGATTTTAATCAGATTCACCAAAGAAGAAATTGAACAACATTCAATTCCAAAGCATGTACTGGGTGGTGGGGAAGATGTTCGTGCATGAAGATATGTCTTAAGTTCTTATTTTCGCATTTATTTATTCATTTATGTACATGAAATTAATTATTCTGACCTTTGCAAATTCATTAATTTTTGGTTTATACAATCCAACTATATGGATAAACCATAATCTTAACAAGTTTTACTTATGTCACCATTCTTTTTAATGTATGCTTCATATATCATCTCTGAAGATCTTCAACAGATTATCTATTGCATTCAGTTCGTAAACTCAAAGTTTTGTTTAATACAGAAGCATGCATTTTACAGGACTGTAGACTGATCTTGTAGGTATGTTAAGTTATATTTATTTTTTTTTCTTGGTTTTTAGAAAATGTCACTATATTTGACACTGAGATTTTAAAGCTGTGTGTTTTGAATGTATAATGTTGATTTTGAAGAAATTTCTTTATTCTGTATTTTGCAAATTCTATGGTCTACATAATATCCTTGTTTGCAAATTAGCCTACCGTTAGGAGGATCTTTGATTGACATATTTTGTACCCATTGTTAAGAGATAAGATTTTTATACTAATTTTGATTACTGATAACTACGCTTACCAGATTAATCAAGAAGGCTTACGGCGAGTGTGATCGCTTGAACGGAGTTGCTTTCTCTTCCTAGGCACCTGATCCTACCTTTGGAGTGTCCTGGAGGATATGCTTTTGCCCTGTTCGGGATTCGTATTGTTTACAGAATTTGTGATGAAATATAAAAATACAGTAATCATGCTCTAAAGCACAATGAAACACAATATGAGTAGAGCAAACACGGATCTATGAAAATATAGGAGGTAGGATCAAGTGCGAGGATACAGGAGTAAGCGTTCTCTCTCGACCTCCCTTTTGCCCTTTGTCATGATCGGGTAAAAGAAAGAAAGCTGTAGTCAATTTAATATAAATAATAATCTAACAACGTATATGAAAGACGTCAAGCGAAATTCGACCGAACTACAGAATATATTTTCAAAAAATGTCATTCTATCGACAATAGAATTTTCGATATGGTGACTTTGGACGAGATCGTAGATACTCTTGTATCACCAACTTATTTGTCAGTAGCCTGCCTTGTTTTAGGAATTGTTAGTTCAGATTGTTGTTATGTTCTTTCTTATCTATTCAACTGTTGGACATAAACCTCATATGCAGTGATATCAATTACTGTTTTTTTTATCTTAACCTTTTTCGTTAAATATGCCAAAAAATTATATCTTTCACAAAATAAAAGGACTCATTGAAAATATTGTTGTTTTTTTTTTTTTTTTTTTTCTTATTCTGCAAATTTATTACACTCAGCTTGTAGCTTCAATGACATTTTCTATAGACACATTAATTACATTCATATAGATTAGGTATATTTTGAAAGTATGTATCAATATAATGTAAGCATATTTCTACGGTTCACACATCTTTGGTCTTTCATATAACATCAAAAAGTCGTAAAAGTTATTTAAGCATTATTTTCTTTATTTCACATACATTGCAATGCGACATAAAATCGTAAGATACAACTACGATAACCTATCAAACATTTGTGTTAGATATTTTTAATCAGAATTGTTACCTTCTTTCATCCTGACAATCGTTTGATTCATTGACATTCAAATATCTCATGGTGTGTACATTCTAGATATACAGTGCAGGGAACTAATTTTGTTACATAAACCAGCATAAGCATTAGTAGCATCAGGATCGAGCTAGCATCAGCAAGCAAAGGATAAAACCAGCATTGACCTACATAAAATCAGCATTATCCTACTAGCATCAGAAAATCAATGAGTTTTAATTCAGTAAAAAATTAAAAAAGAAAGAAAGAATATTGGTTAAAGTATTCACATTATTGATACATAGTGAGATATTATGATCAAATAATTGTAAAAGGCACTTTTATTGCTTTAAACGGCAATGCTGAAATTCATTATCTACTTCCGGTAGCATGATGCTACTTCCGGTAGCATTGACCTAATTCTAAAACAGCATCAGGATAAGGATTACAAGCATTAAATCAGCAAGCAAAGGAAGCATTCAAATCAGCAAGCAAAGGAAGCATTCAAATCAGCATTGATGCTGTAACAAAATTAGTTTCCTGCACTGTACACAGAGATAGTATCGCGTGAACTCTCTTTAAATAGTTCACATGATAGTACATGTATATTTTATTTTCAGGACATGATCTGGGAGAGTAATGCTTCCCAGTCATGATACGTACATGTGTACTTGCATAAGAATCCAAAACCTCATGAAACATTTTATATAGCATCCCTTAATATTCAGTTATTGACAATTTGTTGCTCTTTTCTCTTCCTAAGTGAAAACATTCTTGCGCAGAGTAGAAAATCTGTTTTATACAGAGTGTTACCCTTATATTACAAAGTAAGAATATAGTAATTCCCCTTCAGTGCAGGTCCGTGTGTAGGTGAAAAATTTTCAATGATATTAAATACCGGTAAAATACAGGATCCTGCCCAACAAGTAAATTCTGTGCAATCATATACTGAAAAAATGGTTACATTTGCAGCATGCCTGGGGAGGAACTTTGATCGGTCGAAAGCGCCGCTGATCACTAAAATAATATGAAAGAAAGAAGAGAAAAACACTGAAAAATAACTTTATTAACTAATGGTAAAACGTTGTTCAGTTTAAATGAAAGAGGTATTAAGATCTCAAGATTACGTAATATTCCTAAACAAGGCCAATTTTGAATGTTGTGAATAGTCTGATGTGAATGTTGTGGAAATAGCTCAGTGATAATTAAAGTTTATAGTCTAAAGCTAATAAAGGCAAACCTTGTTGTGTAGCTTGGGTTGCCGATTATGTACGTACTAGCTTATTCAATCATGAAACGCAATGTGACTTTGAGTAGTATTTTTATTTTTTTCAAATTTTATCTCGATTTCTCGAATTCAAAGACTTTTTTATCAATCGTTACTTCGAAATCGTATTGAATGATTAAACGTCTTTTCCCCTTGATCTTCAAGACCAATCTTAGAATAATTTTTAGAAACTGAATGTGGAAGCAAACAGAAGGAAACTGTTGTTTTTATTTCTGCAGTCTTTCAATAACACTGAAGATAACTAAATATTTATCCCTATCTGATAGCGGGGTGTTGATTTATAATTCTCAGACATATGATCAAGTATTCATCAACGAAATCAATGTTAAACTTTTCAAAAAGCTTAAATCTGATTGTTTTCTCTCTCTCTCTCTCTCTCTCTCTCTCTCTCTCTCTCTCTCTCTCTCTAAAGAAAATGTTATTGTGAAGAAGAGTTTTCTTGATGTACATCTTTAAGTCATATTGGTAAAATTGTGTGAGTGTGTTGTTGAATATGTTATCTAAGAAGAATATGATCGTACTATATAAGAAATCGACAGAAAGATTTTATGGAAAATTTTAGAGAAAACTTGTGCATCTTACAATTGTAATGACACGAGTTCTTGCCTCATCGGTATTGTTTATAATTTCATACCAAGTACGAATTCTTGAAACCATTTAAAGTACACAACTCCTGTAAGAGTGCAAGCACCATTCTTGTTGCACAGATATGTTGAATCTACAGCTGAGGGTTTGATTACTTAGAATTAAATACCTAGTCCTAGACTCGGTGTCTTGGAATCAATTTTGTATTACATGTATTTGTAAGTTTCAGATCAGTTCTTTTTTACAAGGAACTCATAAAAAAATAAATTTGAAAAGGTTTGGTTTAAACTCCTGGGCTTGGGCTTGGGGACACTGGGCTTGTGACTTGTTAAAATAATATTGAAAACCAATCATATTTAAAAGCAAAAAAAGAGAACACTTTATTCATGGAACACTTTGTAATAATCCATTTTTCTTCTTTGCATGATCTTCTTAACGACCAACAGCTAATAGGGCTCCTTTACAAATAAGGAGATCACCGAGACAATTTAGGTTGATGTGAACCTTGTCCAATTTCTTCTCTTAAAGCAGCAAAAAGTAAATGTTAAAGAGAGATTCATCCTCACTACCACAAGGGTCCTTTGTCAACTCGTTGCCGTTGAACCCCTGACAAATTTTATTCGATTTTCTGTGGGCTTACTGCAGCGATGTCTTTTGGGGATATTTAAACATCTTGATTGCTTTCTTATTGCTCGACCAATCACATTAAACCTTTCGATGATAAACAACTTGTTACATTTGCAATTAGGTGTCAACTGCTTACTTTCTGTTTAAGTTTTATATCAACTTAAGAAAGCCCCGATCTCATTGTTGCTTATCAAGAGAAGCAAGTCCATAGAATAATTAATGAAATTCCCCAGGGGTCCAACGGCAACAAGTTGACTCATAACCCCTCACGTTAAGCGGATGAGGGAAATTATAATGTGCTTACATGTATTATGCGATGAATTATTGAGTTTATTGTCAAATTCCATGGTGATCTGTTGTGATCACTGGGTTAAAGGAACACATGCTGAAAGATCCCTCTAAGATTGATGGTTACGTTACTTTCTCTCTAGCGACTTCTAAGAGTGTGTAGAGTGATGGCTTTACGAACAAATAAGTTCATTGAGAGATCTACAGAAATTGCTGAGATATTGAGTGCGACAAAGAGAGATCACTGTAACACCAAAAGAGAACGTTGAGAGATCTTTAAGCGTTCAGGAAATGTTACGTTCCTTTAACGACCTCTAAGAGACCTTTAAAAGTTCCAAGAGATTGGCGAATTTTTTCGACTCACCTTCGACTTCTTTTCAGAGACTGATTACCTTTGCAATTTTTTGGATACTTTTTGCGGGGTAGAGTAAAAATTTTGAAATGGCCATGGAGAAGACTGTAGATATCTCTGGGAGTTCCTGAGAGACCATGACGATGACTGGACCACCATTAAAAGATCGCAGAGAGGTCTAGCCAATTTCGCACTCTCAGCAATCTCTCATCGGTCGCCACCTAGTTTTAAAGGAGTTTGATGAAATGTTCTGCACAAAGAATGACTTCATTAATTTTTATATTTAATCTGTGAGATGTCCTTCCTATATTTTGCTCTAATACACGCAATTCGTGTAATATTCTTCTTCTCTCTGGTTTCTAGAGTAACTTACATAATTCTTACTCTTGGTACCTAAGCAGGAGAGTTTTTATCAAAATTGGAATTTGCAATTTTAAATTGTATTATTCAAAATTTTATCTCATTTTTCACATACCTGTATCAAATACTTCTGAAGTAAACCTTTTCTTTTGTCTGATTTTTTGAGTATTTTGGCTATATGATATGCTTTAATCACCTTTTCAGGAAAAGCAAATGTTATTTCTTTAGAAGTTAAGATCATAGAACATCTCTAAATATTTTGCTGGAAATTACAGTTTCTTGTAAGGATTTGTTGAATTATCAATTGGAAATTAAAGGATTAAAGGCTGATGTAATATCCTTTTTTTCTCCTTAATAGACCATCCTGCAGTGAAACGTTGCCGTAATGAATTCGTATAACATTAATGGTAAAGCTTAATCAGTCGCCTTTGTATAAATGGAAAAGAAAAGAAAGCAGGTGCATTGTCATACTTTGAAAACCATTATTATACTTTGGCCTTTGTAGCTGTATTTCAATATGTCTAAGAAATCCGGTATCGAGAAATATTTCACTGCATTACGTATTCAAGCAATCAGAATATTCATCTGTATTATCAACCACATCACATCTTAATTCATGAAACTTCTCGTTTACACAATTTACAGAAAAAGTCCCGTTTTAGATGTTTATTCGCATGTAAATAATTCAACTGTTTGAGCTGAATAATAAGAATTGTTCGAAAAAGAAAAAAAAAATAAACCAAAAAATAATCAAAAAATAATTTTTCGATTCCCTACAAATGCACACCAGTAGCCATACGCTGCAAGAAAGAAAATCAGAGGATAATTAACTGCAGTTCACAGTTCAAACTTTTACTCGAATAAATCCACTACGTTTCTTATAAATTCATCTACGTTGAAAGAATTCACAGTGCATGAATATAACTTTGTGTCAGAAGATTTCAGCGAAAAAGAAATACGACCAGTTAAAGAAGGATAACAAGAAAGACTTTTATACTTTTCGTTGGTTACAGTGCATTTTCTTAATTTTAAATTTAAGGTCTGGTGCGCCGAGGTGTTTGAATTAAATTACTTGCTTCAGAAAAATTTGGTTAGATAAGTCACTTATTTGAATGTCTTCGAAAACATATTAACTATTCTTTTCTGATTTATAACTATAAACTTTGATTAGGCACTATTTTAATAGAAATTTCGTTTGAAAGTTTGAAAGAGCCATTGGCAACAAACGCGAAAAGAGGGTTATAATATTTTGAATGTTAATTTTCTAATAGCGTAGCTGTTTATGAAACTGATTTGACCAATAAAGTATCTGTTGTGTACACTTTTATTTCCCTTTTACTTTAATCGTGGTGATTTCATTTTGTTGACTGAATTAAGGGGAAAATCTCCCTTTCGAAATTTAGTTCTGTGAATATCTCTTTACATTTTGCTAACATTTGTTTGATGAGACATATAAAATGGATGAAATTTATCTAGCTTCAGGTTATGCTTTCTAAAATTTTTACCATTTCATTATGTGTTTCAATTGCCACTTGAAAACGAAGAAAAATGTAATGTGTTTAAAACGTTTGAGAAACCATAGCTCAATTCTGTACACAAATATACAAATAGTTTTGACTACTGTACCAGGGTTAACAGAAAAAAAAATCATCTTGTATCAATTTAGAAACGTTAATGCTAGCTTGCTAAAAATTACCATTAATTGTCATAATTATTATTACTCACTTCAACAATTGTCTTGCCATGCTTCAAATTACATGTAAATGAGCTTGTCGCTACCATTCCGCTATTCCGGCCATTCAAGTATCATGGATATTGATGAATCAGAGACACACAGCAGCGGAGTCCTTGTAACAGAATATTATATTAAATGCCAGAGACATTATAAAGCATTTGTAAGAGACATAAGTAAAAGAAAATGAATTCTGTTCTGTAGAGTTTTTGGAGAAGGGTAAGTCTAATGTACTCAGGGGATGAGATAACAGGTATCAAATGATTCCGTGCTTGCCAGTCATCAATGAACTTGCTTCATGTTATATCCAGAAATGGGCTATTTTCCATCATTTCTTTACAACTAGTTATTGGACGGACGAAACGAATTCGATCCGATTAATTTTCTGTCATATAAAATAGGTTAATTATTTGATATCTGCACACAATGAGAGCTAGACACGACAGGCCGATTCAATAATGATCCAAAGAATCATATCAGCTGCAGAATAATCCAGAACTGTATCCTTACAACACGAGTCTGTGATGAATGCGTTAGATGGGCAATTAATTAGTCAATAAGAGAAAAAGGATGAAAGACGTTGATGTAGAATGACAAGAGTATACTCACCTTTATTCGTTACATATGTATAATGTGTTTTCTTCTGTTAAAAGGAGACGTTATCTACTATGTTTAAGAAGATCTCTGATTTTCGTAAAATGCTGGCAGAATACATATCCAATGCCTTATCGGAGAAGCAATCTGTGATAATGGCTATAGATCATAGTCTTGATTCAGAGAGAGCGTTCGACTGTAAGTATAAATGATATACTTTTTAAACACTGTCTTGGAGACAAGCTTTGGCCGAGACTTATTATGTCCTCTATCTAATAGTTCTTATATTTACATTTATGTCTTTGTTGGGTAAAAGAAACAAATTTGATTGAGAAGTCTTGGAGTATTTGGAAATTTTCATGCAGTTTGCCTATAATTGTAATTTTCATGGATTTAAGGTATTCACAAATCTAAAGGATGCTACTATTATATTTGTGGAGAGTTGTTATCATTTTCACTATCAATGTTATACTAACTAAAAAGATATAAAACAATCAACTCTGTTTTATAGGGGTGATTTAGAGTTCAATCCTCTATAAGTCATTGGAATATATGTGTTGCTATAAAGCAACGCGTCCAGAAGACGCTTTTAAACCTCATTTTATTTTAAAATTGTAGTTTTAAAAAACTATGTGTTTTAGGAAATTTATCTTTCTGACCTCTTCTTCTCAGGTCAATGTCTGTATCATTGTTATTTTTTGGTCTGCACTCATTTTTCCTTCTCGTGAAATGGCTGATAAAGATGTAATTTTTGCAGATCGATTAAAGGCAGGAAATGGTTCCCGTCACCCGTTGAAGGCCAGAAATATAATCAATGGTTAATTCTTTGATATCTTTAATGCTGCAAAAGAACACATCGCATCATCAGGTTTTTTTTTTTTTTTTTTTTTTTTTTTTTTTTTAAAAAAAAGAATTGCCATTGTTAACGGTAGAAGTTGAAGAAAAGAATTTGTAAGAAAATCTCTTGGAAAATTCTTTGTCCATTTTGTTTTAAGATATAAGGAGGAAACCAGAGTATTTCAATGTACTCCTCACACAAAACAAATAAATACTCTTGCTTTTAAGTGGATTTTAGCTCTTTTATATAATTCTGATCAAAAGAGTTTTTAGTCACTTGCAGCTCAAATATTTAAAACTACTGTACACATGCCTTGCTGCCTCCATGCTTTTAATTCACGTTAACCCTGCACAGCTAGTAATACTGTACAGTAAACTTCCTTTTAATATTTCACGACATATCGTTTTTTTATACTTAATGGCTTTGATGCTCAGAATCGACTTTCTATTACTGTCGGTTTTTATCGGTTTGCTGTTTATTCTACCAGCAGATACTCCAGGGCATTGGTATTTCATCGCACTTTCTTCCTTAACTCTCTGATGAGGAATGTTTATTTCAGTTTCCTCATGGTAAAAATTGATCTAGGAACCTTTAAGTATCCCTTGCCAAATTTAGAGTCTAACTTAAATCATTTACGATCACACTCAGAAATGTTCTTCTTGTAGTTTGTTTAATATAGTTAATTATTGATGAAAAAATGTTCATGTGGAAAATTACATAAAGTGTAATTATTTTCCGTATTCTGGGGATGCATGCTCGTCCCAGGCACCTGATCCCACTTCTGGAATTTCCAGGGGTTTGTGTTTTATGCCATGTTCACAGATTTGTATTGTTTGTAGGTTTTTGAGATCGGTTACTATTCGTTATTCTCAACTTCTTTGCATTCTACAACATGTGTATGAAATAGGTACGAATATATAGTGACCGATAATTGATAAGTAAATAATCTATTTTTCAATTATTTCAACAACAGTTTCGTGCACTAATATTTTATATAATTAAATCTTTAAATATCGTGTTAACTTATCTCCAAACATACTTTTTCGTAGATAAATTGTTGATAAAATATTACAGCACATAAATAAACAGAATAGACAAGAAGAAAATCGAAGACATTTTTTGCTGTTATATCTGAAAGAAAAGTGATATATTATATAAGGCAAGATCTTAAAATAAAAATTAATGTTTAAGACAAAACATGAATAAATATGAATATAGCCTATGGAAACCCAAGTTTAAAAAACTTGAAATATAATGGCCATCATCTATCAGTACGTTCAATTTCTTTTTGTCGCAATTTATTCCACATTCTATTGATTGGCATAGTTGAAAGTCAGGTACCTCTTGTGTCAGAAGAAATCATAACTACGTAAGATTATTTTTATTTTTGTGGATTTCAGGCACAAAAAGCAAATTGTTTTCTCATGTTTCATGATAGTATCAAAAAGTTTACTTTAGGTACATTTGTTTCATACATGTATAATAACGAACAAATCAAATGAATCGAACAAAATTATAACATCATTTTATATACCCCATCCCACCTAACCCCAAAATATGCAAACGTCATAAATTTAAATGATTGGATACGTTTTGATACGTTTTCCAAGTACTTTAAAACGTACATGTATCTTTTCGAAGATATTAAAAATATATGATGATTGGTTGCTTGTATGCTTTACATCCCAGTGAGTATACTCCACTCATATTGGGACACCACTTATTGCTGGTGGAAAATTGCAAATTTAGGCCTATACCCAGCATCTTTGGCCATTGAGTAGTGAGGGATCTTTTTGGTGCCAACATCTAATGCGACACGGGACCTCGGTTTTTACGGTTTCATCCGCAAGACCGTTCCGCAGTGGTTTTCGAACCTTCGATGTAAGGATCTACTAATTGTTTGCGACTTCCTGTTTTTACCTAGAACGCACTTACCACTGCGTCACACGGGCGACTACAGTAATAATGTAAAAAACTCAAAGTACGCATGACTGTAATAGGTAACAAACAGAATGCGTTATTCCGATTGCCCGTATCTGACGCCAAGTTTCATTTCAAACGCAGAGATATCTTAACTCTATAGTCGCCATGAAATTACATGCGTAATGATTGCATGATCCTAAAGTATTCAGTAAGAAAATAAATATTTAGAGAATAAAGTAAACTTTGAAGTTAGCAATTGTATCTAAGCATTTTGTTTACATACATTGATAAACTTAAGCTACATGCTGTTGTCTTTTATTTGAAAATCCAGTAAAATTGAAATAAATATGATACTATTTACATCCCCTGATATAATGTTAATGACATGGACGCCATCTTCCAATTATCAAACTATACAGAATACAAATAAATGTTAGATGCCAATTACGTGCCTTTGGACACAGCTATGAGGGACGTTAGGTGCTATTAAGATGTCTTATTAATAACATTTTCTACCGTCTAACTCGAAACAGTGCACTTTTAATCGAAACCTACCTGGTGATGGCTTTCGCCGCCTATGATTGATTGATGAATTGATAAATTCTTAATAAGCTGCTGATCACAATCAGATTGGCTTTATTTCTCTTGCATGCTTCTTCGCCATCTTAGAGATCTGACAGAAGATAAGCTCTTCCATCTGACGGCATGTAGTGATTTGAGTGTCAGATTTGATATTTTCCTGTGCAAAACTTCACGTCCATTGCATCAAAAAACAATTGATTAGCATAAGATGTGCATCTATTAAGGATATGAAAATATGCAAGTCTTGAAAACAGTTCATTTTTTTCATAAGGCAGAAAATATGCATCCAGACACAGGTTGGTTTTGCAGGCATACTATTTCTTAAATACTTCATTTCCTACTATTACATAAATATTTGTTAATTGCTAAAAAAAAATCCTTGCTTTTGGTATTTAGATTTAAGCATAAGAATGGTAGTTGCTTTGACAATAAAAGCCATTATATATAGATTGATAGATATTCATAAATGTGAGGAATATTTCAGGGAAATTGAAGTAAAAAAAAAACTACTCACCTTGTTTTTTTTAATTGTGGCACTAATTACGTACATGTACAGATGCATGCAGATTGATTTGATATGAATGCCTCTCATCTATTCAAGTGAGCATTAGTGCGTTCTTCATGAATTAAATGAATTAAATGCATAGGTATTTCCCCTTATATCAAAGATACAAGGTTAAGTATGAGTAAAACAAAATCGTTTTTAAATTTATATTTATACAGCCGTCACGGTAGCTCAATCGGTATGAGGCTCGCTCCGTGATCGGAAGGTCGTGTGTTCGAATCACGGCCGTGACTGACAAGTTGATAAAAAATAGTAAGTAACTGTTCCTTCGCTAAGCGCTCGGAACTTTGAAGTGAAAGTTACGGGTCATTCAGATGAGACCTTAAAAACCGAGGCCCCGTGTCGCGGTAGGTGTTGGCACGATTAAGAACCCGCACTGCTCAATGGCCTTGAGTGCCGAGTAAAGGTCTAAATAAATTTGAAGCCCTTCACCGGTATATGGTGACGTCTCTTTATGAGTGAAAATTCTCGAAGGGGACGTAAAACAACATGCAATAAATCAATCAACATATGTGTACACTATCAAGTCACATTATTTCAACATTGAATTTATACCATTGATCAAGTTCTAGTGGTATTTATTTTAATGTATTTTAGGAAGGTCTCACTCATTGAGATCAATTTTCAGGTTCTGTTGATAAAGTCTATATCATCAACTGTAGAGGACAAATCAGCTAAATGACCAGGCAGTATTTGTACCTTATCGCTTTTCCATTGTTATATATCGAAGACACTTCTCATACGTAAAGACTTTCATCTCACATAATTATATCTTCCGGCTTTATTCTGAACATAGAATGTATGTTACAGATTCTTACTGTTAAACTCCGTATTAGTAATGGTTGTTTTGGGTTATATTGAACAATGATTTTTTTTTTATTATTTTGTTAATATAGAATGAAAAAAACGAAGATAACAAAACAGTGAGATGCACCCGAAGCAATGTTTTTGTCTTCCATTATTGTTTTTAAGTCAGAAGGCTGCAAGAAATCCATTTTCTCAATGATTCTGAAGCATTTCATAAACCAAGTTACTCTCCTTGTATAAAATCCTGTTTAGTTTCCTTTAAAGCAATTTGAGTATTTTATTTTATTTTGCTGTTAAAATGTGCTGTTGTGATAAATCTATGTGTAATTTAAACATTTATGATCAAATAGACTAAAATAAAGTATTAAATTTTTTTCAGAAGAAAGATTTCTGTACAATGGAATGTATAGTATTTTATAAGAAATCAATGTTCTGCAGGTTGACAATAATGTAATTTTGCTTTAATCAAAGCTGATAAATAGTTCTTACATTTCAAATATTAATAACATAAGTTTATAAATGTACTTTTTCTCCATTGGAATAATGAATTACAATATAGCAACAAAAATTTCCGACATCAAAGTTGCAGCTCATATTGCTTAAGAGCATGTATATGGCACCAGTATACGAAGTACAATTCTAGCATATAAGTATTATATTAATAGCAACCATCCTGATTATTTTGTTTAAATCCTTGCTAACAGGCGTTGACATTTGACATTGATCTCTGACACAATCTTGTTTTAGGCGAGTTCACAGTGAATGCTCTTGTTTTCTAGACAGTGTTTCTGAAATAAAATTTGTATGAATTCGTCAATAATTGGCATTCCAGAACGTCGCTTTATAAATATATTGTTGTTATAATTGGGGAAAAAACTTCATACTTTAGGATAACACTCCTGAAAAACCATTATTACTTCTTTAATAATATATTTAATTTTCAAACATGTACTGTAGTATTATATAAAGGTCAGGAAGAGAGCAGACAAGGAAATAACCAACGTTAAGAAACTTAAATGCTTGTAACTGCATGAATTGCTGGTTAACCATAACTCACCATTTACATAATATACTCAATAGTTAAATGTCGTGAAAACTCCTTAGAAACATTTGAGAGAATTAGAAGTATCAAAATTTAAAAACAAAATTGATTTAAGTCAGCAACATGTTTTTTTTTTATCTTGATGTAAACAATCATACGCATTTTTAAATGTCATTTTTAAATTGACCATCGTTTGCATGTATAGCATTAAGCATTTCTTAAGAACTAAATGAAGTACTGCAGATTGCACTTAACCAACGCCAGGTAAAATTTCAAACTACGTGATATCTGAATTTTATTATTCTAACAAACTTCTCTTTTAGTAAAAATTTTTATTGCAATATTTTTCGCTCTGCAAATAGTTTTATCACCTTCTTTTATTATCATGTGTTTTACTAACGTGAAAAGCATGAAAAATGTTAATCTGAAAATACACATTTTGACATTAAGCAGCAGTTTGTGCACCGAAGAATGACGCTTTCTAACGTATCGCCTAAGTAGACCTGAAAGATTGAAAACCTCGAAAGTTGATTAATTTTCTTAACAACATGATCTTATGTCATGTTGCTTATAAATCAATAAAGAAGTTTCTGTTATCATGCTTATGTGAAATAAAGCGAGCATTCAGTCGGCAGACACACATTTGATTCCCGTTGATAGTTCTGCGGAAGCTAGTCGTTCCAAGCCCCATCAGACGATCGCTACCATTGAGAGCAGTCTTATATTTCTTGTCTCTAATAAAACCATCCCTCTGCTCTAGATTTGAAGCCATTGCAGCACAAGCCTAACTTTGTTCCGGGAAGCAGAGTTTTGCAACCTGAGTTATTAGTGCAATCAGAAATCCATAATTCTATATTTAATGATTTGTCAATTTCACGATCTGTTGAACCACAGGGCCAGTACCAAGGAACATAGGAAAATTATTGGATAAAAGCACAACCCTGGACACGCACGTCTCCAGTGAACAGTGTGGAAAATAATTTTATCAAACTAAGGTTGGGCGGGAAAAAAAAACAGCAGAATTTCATTTTGAATGAATAACAGATCAGAGCCTGAAACAAGTGATTCGAAGAGTCTGAGATTTATTTTGCAGACACAGAAAATTTGGATTATTTTTTTTTTATCTGATCAAGCTTAAACCTACGATAACATCGTGAAAGTAAAACCGTCCACAACTGTTTATCAAAGTGACAACACATGAAAAATTAATCTGAAGCTGCGATATTACATTAACCCGCCGGATATCGTTTTATAAGAATCAAAAAGGAACTGCGTTAATCAGTTGTCAAATTGTTATTCTGCTATGATGGCTGAGTCTTTCACAAATTCAGTATCAGACAAAGGGATTATCGTGATGGCAGTCGACTACAGCAATAACTCGGAATGGGCTTTTGACTGTAAGTAGATTTGAAGTCATTGCTCTTTTAAAATATAGCAATTCAACGACCAAATATAAGGAAAAATAAATTTAACGTGGAGGACATCGCTTTTCTCTTACCTTACAATTAATACAAGGGAATAAAAAATGATATAGTGAAGGGGAAAAAAGCACAGCTACAAAACTTAAAATTTCCTAGGAATGTCAGAAAAATTATTTACCAATCCCAGTAAGATAATTATCTGGGTTAAGGAAGAAACAACTCATTCTTCTTGTTAAGAAAACAATCGGAAAACTAATGGATGACCGAAGTGCCTATAAACTTTATAAGACCTCATACAGACATCGAGAAACTAACGAAATTGAATATTTTTTATCGCAGACATTAAATCGATAGATGTCACTTGTAACAATCGGACAAACTGACTACTGGTAGACAATTCCTACGATTGTCTCTTCTATGTTGTTAAGACTTTAGTTGTCCAATGTTTAAACGGGGTTTGTTGTGGGGGCCAATAAATTAAACGATATTTCCTGCAAGATTACGCTTCCTTCATTTTGGTAATTCTATTGTATTTATAAATTGCTATTTATTTCATATATTAATCCTAGATGATCTTCTTAAAGACTTGTTTTACCAAGAAGTGAGACACTCAACCTACGCGTTATAGAAACGTCGTGTTTTGCTGCTTCACTAATACTCGTATGTCGTCAATCACTTTTTTGCAAAGAGGGCACTGGAAAGCAGACCGGACCGTGGTGGATATAAAATTTCTTGCTCTGTAAATAAAGAAATATCTCATAAATCTGATACAAAATTCTTAATTGCTATCCTGTTAATTGAAATGATTGAGGTTACTCAACTTACAAAAGTAAACGGAATAAAGACGTTAATTTGCGGCTATGTACGGATCTAACTGTTAGGCTTTAATGCAAAATCAATAAACTTAATAAAATAAATGTTGTTTAATTGACTTAAGCTAAAACGACACAAATTTTTATGCGAATTATTTATTTCAATGACAAGTTTATATCTCGGAAACATAATTTTGGAAAGAAATACAATGGATTTCTTTTGTTACTTTTTGGAAAAATTTGATAAATAAATTTTTCACCTGTTGCATCTTTCATTGATATCTGTTTCTCAGGCTGGTAATTGTGCATTCATCTATATTGTCTCAGACCGTCACAGAAGCTCAGTCGGTAGAGCGCTCCCTCCGTGATCGGAAGGTCGTGAGTGCGCATCTCGACTGACCTAAGTCGATAAAAAATAGGTAGCAACTTTTCCTTCGCCAAGCGCTCGGAACTCTGAAGTGAAAGTTGCAGATCCCTCTGATGAGACCTTAAAAACCGAGGTCCCGTGTCAAGGGAGCGTTGGAACGATAAAGAGCCTTCACTGCTCAGTGGCCCTGAGTGCCGAGTAAAGGTCTAAATTTGAAGCACTTCACTTATATATGGTGACGTCCCTGTATGAGTGAAAACTTCTCGAATGGGACGTAAAAAAACATACAATCAATCAGTATACTGTCTCAGTTATGCTCAATCAATAAAGTTTAAATAATTCACATATATAGAAAATACCATTGTCTAATGCAACTGGTACGTTTGAAGGGTCAAATGTTTATTGTAGCGCCTGCTTTATACACCATTGTACACCGTTGTACAATGTTGTAAAGTACAGTGAAGTACGTATTTATCCAAAAGCCTACAGAACTAAAGTTAATCAAGCTGCTCTTTGAACACCTTATAAACTTCATTTACATTAATAAAATGTATGTTAATTGTTATTTAAATTTTTTATGACTAATGAACAGATGATTACGTAATATACGGTTTCTTTCTCTTAATATTTACATTACGTAAGATCAGTAAGATCAAACTTCGCTCCCTTTGATACTTACTACAGGAAATGATAAGAAAGAAAATACTGAGCAGTTTTTCACGGCGAAAAATAATTTTACAAGAAGGACTAATTGGTCATTTGCAAAATAATTTTGATTAAAAAAAAACATTCTGATCGTACACTCAAGTACTCTAAGGTTGATATTTAAAAGGTCCCCTAGTTTCTGATTGACAATATGTATGTAGTTTTTGGAGATCAGGTCTTTCTACATTTTTTTTTTTTTTAGAATTTCAATAAGTACTAATTGCGTCCCGTCATAAGCAGACCTAATTTGTTTTCATATGAGGCAGAAGTCATTCAAAAACTTCTAAATAAAAAAGAAATCTATTTCTCTGGCCTTCAATTCCACATCTAGATTTATCGACGACCCTTTATCAATTAACAATTTTCATTTTCATTCCTACGTTAATTCGATATATCCCTTTGAACTCAAAATAAAAGAAACCATAGAGTATGTTACATTCATTTCATTTTTGGATATTTTACAACAAAAGTTTATGATAAATGTGCTAACTTCAACTTTTCTATCGTCAACTTCATATATTTATGTAGTAAATAAATGTATCATTATCACCTGCATATTGAGTTTATATCTCCGAGTTGATTCGATATGCAATAACATGCTCCACTGAAAAACAATTTCTAAAATGAGGCAAGTTTTTTGACAAACAAGTTGATAATAAATAGATATCAACAATCCCGTTAAAATTCAACATATTGCAAATTCTATGGTCGATACAATGACTTTGTATTCTATTGTTAAGGATGAAGTTTACTCAGATGACAAAAAATTCCACTGATAAGAACGAAAAACCACCTATTGTACATTGTACACCTATGATTCTTTTGTTAAATTTCAATTTCAAATAACTAGGTCAATTACCTACTTTTCATACTAGTGGCCCCTGAGTATTTCTCGGAAAATACCTCAATTTTTCACACTATGACCAGTTTTTTCTTTACCCACAAAATATTACAAGCAACAAAACTCTTTAAATAATGAAATATAATAGGAATGGAACAGCGTTGCTTCATATAAATAAACGATTGGAGTTTGGGCCATAAACTTATTAATTATTACATTTCGAATTTCTCTGTCAGATTTCTATTTTCCCCCCATTTTTAATCTAATATTACAAAAATCTGAATGATAAGAACTCTAAATTATTTATAGCCTCAGTTTACTTTTGTTGCCCTTATTCTAATGGTATTAAAATTATATGAGGTCAAAGATCAAATTATTGAGATATGTTGTCTGGAATGGTTTTTGTTCATATTTTTGAATTTCTTTATTTCATGGCATTCAATTATTTGAAATAATTCATGAGCTTTAACACACATATTTGCAAAATGATGTTTAAAAATACGAGGGCCGTTCAAAAATTACGCGGACTCTGCTATTATTTACTCTTACAGACGTCATATAGAATTGAAATTACACAGGAACATATTTCTTAAAAATTCCAATAAATTCCAGGTAAATTTTTTTGATTTTATTAAATATCTCGTAAAATTATCGCCGTTTTGATACTGCTGATGGTGATGTACGGAGCACTTCAAAAATGTTGAAAAACAAACATGCGGTATCCAAAATTTTATTCATTTATTTTCAATATTTCACGATATTATTCAACAATTTTCTCTAAAATTTCTTTTTATTGTTTTATTATTCAATATTTAGATTTCTGGCGTAATATTTGAAGTACTAACAGAAATATTGTAATTTTTCTCCGATATGACCCATACGAAATCAACGGCAAAAATGACGTCTCTTGATTTGACGGAGCAGCGCACTTTCATCAAATCATGAATCCTGCTGGGAAAACGCCAATGGAGACCCAAAATAAGCCTAATGAAGCATGTAGTAAACCAGCGGAATATCCGAAACATCTCTACAAAATGTAAAAAGAATTCTAGACTGTTTTGACCTATGTCAAAAGGTAATCCGGGAGGGATGGAAGAAGTTCATCGACAAAAATACTGATCTGGGCTGTTAAGAATGTGATTGAGAACGACTGACGTCAAACTTTACTTCAGAAAATATCTGCAGTTTTGGGGTTTAACACAAACTAAAACACACAGTACTAGTTTTATAGTTTTTGAGCTGAATCAGAAATGGTATATGGATGTTTATTCTGAGTGGATAGGGTAACCTAAACTATACAGTATCAAATGCTAAGGGAAAATATTGAGAAAATGAAAGCTCCCATTTTTTAAAATGCCCGTGACGTTGAAGGTTTTACTGCGCCGTGACTTCATGACATGTCCTGTTAAATCACTTGAAATTGATATCAATTTACAATATTTTGATATGAAATTTTGATGATCATATATGATAAGATTCTTTTATATTATTTATGACTTTTTACTTGATTGATTGATTGATTGTATGTTGTTTTACGTCCCATTCGAGAATTTTTCACTCATATAGAGACGTCACCTTATACCGGTGAAGGGCTTCAAATTTTGACCTTTATTCGGCACTCAGGGCCATTGAGCAGTGAGGGATCTTTATCGTGCCAACGCCTGCCGTGACACGGGGCCTCAGTTTTTAAGGTCTCATCCGAAGGACCCGCAACTTTCACTTCAAAGTGCCGAGCGCATGGCGAAGGAACAGTTGCTACCCATTTTTATCGACATAGGTCAGTCGCGGCCGAGATTCGAACTCACGACCTCCCGATCACGGAGCGAGCGCTCTACCGACTGAGCTACCGTGAACGGTACTTTTTACTTGAATATGTCGTTAGATATATTTTCTGTGCAACAAGTCCGCGTAATTTCTGAACGGCCCTTGTACATGTTACCTTTACTTTGTAATTGATATTGCAAGAAATAAAATTATGTGACAAAAATGAAAAAAAAAAAATAATATCTAGTCCGAATTTCCTCTGCATTACCATATATTGACTTTTGTTCTTGCATATTTTCTTCAAATAATAAAATATTAAATTTTTAAATTGATATTGAGTTAAAACTTGGTTATTTTATCCATTTAGAACAATTTTTGATTTAACATGTACTTTATAGAATTTCCCTTCTGTCTTCTGAAACCTGAGTAAACGTCATCCTTAAGTCGAATGTTGACTGATGTTTTTTCAAACAAATTGTTAGGAAATTATTTTCACATTGAATTGTATACAGATTTTTCTATTTGCCCGATCTTGACAAGGAGCACACGGTAGGTGTGATCGGTCGACAGGGGATGCTTACTCCTAAATGACACCTGATCTAACCCCAGATGTTTTTGAAGGTCTTGTTCTGCTCTGCTCCCAATTTGTATTGTCCCAATGGACTTTTGAGCTTGATTACTGTTCGTTATCTCAATATTTTGTCAAAATGAAATACAAGAAAACTTCAACGATTAAATCTATATTATTGAGAAACATAGAGGTTTTTAGTCATTATTCTTTCTTTCGGAGCTGGTCTTTATCTCAAAATTATTTTTCTTTGTTTTTTTTTTTTTTTTTTTTTGTTTTGTTTTGTTTTTTTTTTTTTTGTTTTTTGTTTTTTTTTTTTTTTTTTTTTTTTTTGTTTGTTTTTTTTGTTTTTGTTTTTTTTTTTTTTCTGCAGTATGACATTGAGGTTGAGAGAACTAATTTATATATATAATGCATTGCAAAGGTAATGAGGTCAACCCCGCCGACTGTCGATGAGTTATCTCTGAAATTTTCAGCTCCGATACACAATTATCAAAATATATCACGGACTGAGATATTACTTTGAAACGTTAATTTGTTTTTCCAAGGAGTAGTACGTTATCTTGTTTTCACCAAATTCTTTTCAAAGCAAAAATATCAGCATAATATTTTCTTAGTGATGTGAAAGCTCAAAAGTAAGAATCTGTAATCAACTTTAAAGTTCCCAAACAGTTATCTAGCAATCTTTTAGGATGTTGAATAATTAGAAAATAGTTAAGCAATTCTATAAAAACTAGAATTATCTTTATAATCTATATCATTTAAGGCGTTACCTTGGAGGTTTAATAAAATAGAATACAACGTTGTTTAACATTTGTAGCACATTATCAAAATGACTTTTAGATTTCTAGAACATTCCAAAATTTCTATATTGCTTATGTAAAAAGAGTTCTTTGACAAAGATAATTAAAATTGTCACTCTCTAGCTATAGACTAGAATTAAAAGATCTAGGGAGTGAAGATGGGGTTGGATCTGTAGAATATAGGAAATCAATCCCTAGCGGTTGTAACACGGTGTTATAAACAAAATAATGAAACACAATCTGGCTAAAAAGACATTGCCTTCTCTCCGTAATGAATGACTCATGTTGAATAAATGTACCACTAGAGCATGTTTATTTTCCTACTGGAAAAATCCTAGATCGGCTCCTATAGACGTTGGAAGTTTAAAACTCTTGCTTTATAATGAACAATAACGTTGGGTTATATAGTGTCTATCTTTAGCCAATGCTGCACGTCTTGCGTGAACAGATATCTTTGTAATATAAATGAAAAGTGAAAATATCGATCAAAAACGATATTCAATCTCCAGTCAACCTAATTAGCTGATTAGATAGGACAGTTGCCTCTCTTTCACTGCAGGTACCTGCTTCTTTATGAATCAATTCCTGCATATTGTAACAAAAAGACCACGAGTGTAAAGACTTGCTTCAATCATTATAATTTTTCTAGTACATGTATATGAAATAAAAGGGTAATTAGTATTTTTCAGGACATCTTTTTTTTCAACTGTCAAACCTTTATTTTCATATAAGTGTCAAGATATTTAAAATCAAAGTATGACAATTGTGCATGTACATATGCAATTCTTATTCTGATTTAACAATTTCTGAACACATACAGCTACTAAAATATGAAAATAACAAAAGTAACCAAGCCTCAAAGTCCATTGGAAAATAAACTTCAAGCAGAGCCAACTTGGACCTCTAAAAACACAAGAGGTAGGATCAGGTGCCATGGAGGAGTAAACATCCATGTCGACCGGTACACCCACTTTGAGCTCCTGTCATGATTGGGAATATGGAAAAATCCTTTAGTTAGAAAATTCATTGTGGAAAAAATGGCCCTTACAATTTGTGTAAAAAAAAACTTTAGTCAACAGATTTAACGATAGATTGTATTTGCTTACAAGGTCATTGTTTAATTGTGAAATGTTAAATGGGATTGTTGATATCCTTGTATCATCAAATTATTTTTTTAATAGATTGCCTCCTTTTAAACATTGTTCGAAGGTAGAGTATGCTCTTACGTATTGAATCAACTGTGAGACATAAACTCCATATGAAGGTGCTCATACTTCTATATTCGCTCATTTGTTCGACCTCAGAAAATGCGGCGTTGAAGGGAATATTTTTTAAATTTTAATTATCATTAAGTTTCTATAGGAAATTAATTACAAAAAGAATTCTATACAAAGGTAAAAAAAGAGTTGATTTATTGGAATTGGATTCTAAATGTATAATATCGATTGCAATTGTAGTCTAAGCAAACGCCCTATCAATCGTGTATACAATAAATCCAATAGATAATATATTGTCATAGACACGATGGTATATATTCATTTTTCAGATAATAAATATTTCATTTTAACGAGCCCGGCATTGTTTAAAAGTGGATAAATGCTATATAAATGTTTCAACAATGCCAAACGTTTGGTTCATGGCGAAATCGCCCGCACATATTGATTGCAATTTTAGTACGAGCAACACTCCTTTCAATCATGAATATATTATCTGTACTAGTTCACTCTTTGTTATAGACACAATGATATGTAGTAATTTTAAAGATGATTAGTATTTCAAATGAACAAGCTAATATATCAGTGTTTCGACGTGGATAATTGGTTTATCTTGGCCAACTCGCAAGTGTTTAATAGCATCGTATGAATATTCTTTCTTTCAAGAGAAAGATTTTCAATACACTTAATTTTGCTTGAAATAGATCATGTGTATTTTTACTCTGCAAATAAAAGAATTAAAAACAAAACTACATATAATGAATCATGAACTCAACATGTGTAAAAAGAACAGCCATTTTGTTTTGGGTTCTCATGCAACCAATTGTAAGGACCTTATGTTGTAAAATATAACAGGAATACGTGCATCACTAAAAGCAGATGTTGCGTAATTTTGAGTTAGATCTTCGTGAAATATGTTTATCTCTTCATACAATATTTTAACTGTCGGCCATAAGGTGGGAATGTGTAGATGGTAGAGATTGTTATTTCCCCATTTGCTTCATGCCCTAGAAAGAGGCTTAATTCATTCACAGAAATATTTGCTCTCTGTGCTATCTGCACAAATATTGTGCAAAACGGTTTGGATAAAATTACTAAAATTATGGCAGAAACGAAGGTAAATTTGAAAAAAGTATGTGCACTTATGGCTGTAGATGACAGCGAACATTCTCTGTGGGCATTTAATTGTAAGTATAGAATCTCTGAATGTAATTAAAACAGAGTGTATCATTGGATCTGTATCCTATACTTCGGTTAATTTTCCAACAATTCTTAATTTTAAACTTTTTTGCTAAAAATACTTGCTTTTATTTGAGTATTAATATCCACATTTATGTTGTACAAATGTTTATGTTAATGAGAATTGTTTCAAGAATTCACTGAATACCTTCATGTATTTCCGGTAACTTAAGAAACCTTTCATTTAAAGACGATGCTACTGTCTGGGCGTATTTCTTCAGTTTCCAAGAATTGAACTGATAAATGGTTTAGGCTTATAATGAATAAAGTATCAGACACAGTTAACGTTCAGAATCTTGCTGTTCGAGAATATCCAAGGAATTCCTGAAAGAAAAGCGAATACGTACAGATCAAGAACTGTCTGAAAATACTTTGAAGACAAGGTGGTCTTAAGTAGACATTTATCTTCTACTTTCGCTAAGGAAAACATTTGCACAGAAAAAACTTTAATAAGGTTCTGGATATGGCAAAAGGTATACATGAAGACAATTCCATGTGAATGAGAACTATATACAGAGTCGAGATTTTTGTAAATTATTTATATTAAAGAAAGAGTCACTTAAAATTCTAAAGCGTGATGGTTGTGATGGTCAATTATCTAGCAATTACTGTAAAGTGAACCCTCTTCAGAGTAATTAGCCAAAGAGCTCGCCATCTTAATTATAGCCAGCTGTTTTATAAGTCTAACCTTTATCTCTCTTGATGAATTACAACAAACATCCCAATACAAGTGAACTTTTTTGTTTTATTTCACTTTGAAATAGGAATTCGACATCAATGGTGCGACCATTATATTCATTTAACCCACTGTTTCCAGATACTGTAGTAGTTGTGTGAAGCTGAGGATGCTGGACTGCAGATTTTACCAATCATTCTGACAATTCGCTTCCTGACATGTGATTAAAAAGGAATTCAAGGAATGCCATTTTAAAAAACATCAGAATTGATTAAGTAACTGACTTAATTTACCTGGTATATTTCACTGTTTGGTACAATGATAAGGAAGAATAGGATGACACTGCCAATTAAATTTATTCTATTTGGAAAAAAAGAGGAACTCAGAGAATTGAAAGTTATTTTTAGACGTTTTGAAAAAAAGCAGGAACTGGTATTTGAGGAAAAATGCTTCTATATATAAATTGGTTAAATGTAGGATCATTAAGCCGTGTTTGATGGATGATGTAGCAAAAGGAAATTTCAATTAAGCTGGAATCTTACAAATAGAAAATTGAGATTGAAGTAACTTTTTTCTAGCACCGACGATCTAATCAAGCTTTGTTTCTCATTCATTATCTTGAAAAGACCACTTTACAACATTTTTATGAATATAATCAGTACTTCCCACCACATACAGAGGTCGAAATATATGTTTATCTTAAAGAATTGTAGATACGAGAGCTTCCATTTTGAATTAAAATCTTTTAAACGACTTTATGGAACTGAATATGGTTTGTGATATTTTAATTTCATCTCTACCTCACAAATTAAAGATATAAAAGATGAGAAAAATAAATTATATGATTTTTATGATACACCACTATGCCAAATATCACAAGAAAACTTTTTTTCTTAAACGAGTGTTATAGCCAGCTCAAGTATAATTGCAAACCTGAAACGTTGTATTTGCAACCAGTAGTATATGCCACCCTGAACTGACCCAAACGGTATTGGATTGAATGCAGAGTAATCATCTGCTATGTTAAAAGTTTGAAAAACTTTAATTTTCAGAAATTGACTCATTTTTCGTTTCCAAAACAAGGGTGGGAATTTTGCAAATGTAAACTCTAGAAACCTTCGGAAACACTAACACATCAATTATTTATGCAGATTGAAATAACTTTAGAGGGGAATTTTTTTTTTTTTTTTTTTTTAAATCTTTTTTTGCTTCCATGGACACATTGATGAAGTTTGTCAAACCGTCTTCTTTTTGATGATGCACAAAATAATCCTGTAAAGTTTAAAGACGATTGGCTTGGAATTTAATGACAAAAGTGAGAATTACTTTGATACTATTGTCATGGCAGTGGTTGCCATTTTCAATAATTTTAAATGTCGAATGCACAACTTCAGTTCGTTATTATCATACCTTTGATTTTTTCATTGAGATAATCTAAGCAATCTGCGATAATTTTTTAGGTGGAACAAAACAACACGTTTTTATGATTAAACAATGTACGTTTCCTGAAAAATTAAGTTACTTAATTCTTACGTATCAAGGTTTGATTTTTAATTAATAAGTGAAAAAAAAATGCGCATAATCTTCAATAGAAGACAAATGGAGGGACCAAAGAAAAGGAGGTAGGCATGTTCACGCCAACATTTTAAAACATTGATAATCCCACTAATAACAAAGACATAGGAAAGCGAAGGAGGGAGGCTTGTTCATGCCAGAATTTTAACAATATATTCCCAAGTTCTTAGGGGTGCAAAAATTTTAAATGATATGGATATGCACAAATTAGAGTATGATCATTTTCTCTAAATATCTTTCTGCTTAAATATTCAGAAATAATGGCAGTGACTGTTTTAATCTTTCACGATGAAAGAATATTTAATAGAAAGCCTACTTCGTGGTTTTAATTAAAATGTGCAATTCTACGGAGTCAATAGCGTTCTTGACGTCGAAGAAGCAATTACTGCAAAAGACGCAAAAAGATTGGGCTATCAATATGATAGAAAAATCACGTTTCTGAGAGCGACATACCAGAATAACGCCGATATAACTTTTAATAGTCTCTCGATCAAGGTTACAGTTTCTTCCTTGTCTTACTCAGATAATAAAAAATGCGAATGTACTCAGTGTGCTTTGTGTGACTTTGCTGGATATTATTTGATTGAAATGAGGGGAATTTCTAATTTCCTTGTTTTCTTTCTCATTCTAAGTTTTTTTTCTGATGTTTACTTTTTTAGACTCCTTCAGATTTTTTGCTGAATTTATGAGTTTATGTTTCTTATACATTTGTGTATGTCTCTATTGTAATCCATGAATTGGGTTTCTTTCTCTTGTATACTAGAACCTGAGTTGCTGTTATATGTCGTGTATTAAAGTCTTTTCCCATATTTTGTCAGAGCCATGGGTGATTAACTTTTCTTTATCAATCTGTTTCTAGTTTCAATCTGTTATATACTCTATAGGTATCATAACTTTACTTGTCTCTTTTTGGCGAGGAACTGCTGATGTTTTTTGTTTGACTTGGAGTTTTCATTCGAAGGAGTTCTATTTTCTGCTGACCGTACTATGATTTTCTACTGATTTTTTTCAGCTGACATGCATTATGAATTTCTTTGTATGAATAAATAGTATACAGTTAAACTAAGTCTTTGATGTAGACACAGTTCCTGGAACCTTTTTGATTTTCACCATTATCCTTTAATAGCTTAGCGCCTTCAGATTCTTACAGCTTTCACATTTAGTATTTCAATGGTTTTCAGATCATCATAACATATTCTGAAATGTTTTTGTTTTAGATACTTTATATTCATGTTTATTATAACTTAAAACTTTTACTAGAAATATCATTAGATTGGACCCTTGTGAATGACAGATTGAATAATAATAAAATAATCATGCAAGTACTTGAGTTTAAAGCTACCACAGGGCGTGTATATATAATGTTGCCAACTAAAACGATGAAAAGAAAGTTCAATCTAAAAAGATGAATCAAAAAAATCGCTTTGTTGTGTACTAGTAAGATGAATGTAGTTCCATTTACTTCTTATTTGTCATAGCAATCAGCATTAATACCTGCTTTATCAAACACTGACGTTTTGTGCATGCTGTACAGATTAGTTGCCGTCCGTAGTTTGCTATTTGAGATATGGGCAAATAGAAAAGAGTGACATCAATACAGAATTCTGATAATGCAATGACGACATTTTCAGTAAGATTCAAACCAAGCCTAACTTTTTATTCTTTTTTTTTCTTTTTGGCATTTGAAACATGGACAAAATAGAAAAGAGTGATATCATTACGTCAGATAATGCAATAATGGCATATTCTGTAAGATTCAAACCAAGCCTAACTTTTTATATTTTTTTCCTTTTTGCTATTTGAGACATGGACAAAAAAAAAAAAGAGTAACATGAATACGGAATTCAAATTACGTGATGACTTCATATTCATTGGCTCCATTCGATAAATTACACGAATTGCAACTTTTTTTTCTTTTTAACGAGGTGTGATTGTTGCTTTTTCTAATAATTGATATTTCGATTAAAGGCATTCGCGCTCAGTATAATTTGTAGCCTTCATGCGTTTTGAATTCTGACGTAAATTGTAGAAATTGCTTTGCTCTTTAGAGAAAGTTGTCCTATAACTATTTCAGTATTATATTTCAGAATTTACTTCAACTTCGAAGCAATAAATCCCCAGTCTGTGTTTTACGTTACGGATATTTTTAAAATCAGAACAACAATGTGCATCTCGGCTTGTTAGAAATTCTTTATGAATTCTTCATAAATTATTCTGACAACAAAATAAGAATTCTAAGAAAATATATCTCATGAATAAGTAAACTTACTCAGTGATATACAGGAGTTATGCTCCTTAGATTTTTTCACTTTTTTTTTTATTTATTTATTTACATGTCTTTCTTTTATTGATTTATTTATTTCTTTTGCAAGATGGTTGTGCATGTCTATACATATATTTTTTAATTCGAAATAATTTCGTTCTATAGGCATATAAGACTTTAATGGTAATCTAACAACAAAGCTTTATGATAAACGTGATGACTTTAACTTTTCAATCGTCAGCTTCCCTTACTTATGCAGCAATATACCCTTATCACCTGCATACGGGGTTTATATCTCTCAGTTGATTCGATACACCAGAGCATGCTCTACGTATGAACAATTTCTAAAACGAGGTAAGTTATTGACAAACAAGTTGATGAAACAAGAATATCAGCAGTCTCGTTTAAAGTCATCATTTCGAAAGTTCTATGGTCGATACAATGACCTTGTCAGCAAATACAATCTATCATTAAGTCAAATGCTGACTGACCTTTTCATGCTATTTGTTAGACCATTACTTACACACTGAATTGTTGACGGATTTTTCCGTTATTTCCCGATCATGACAAGGAGCACAAGGCGGTTGTGACCGGTCAGCAGGGGATGCTTACTCCTCCATGGCACCTTATCCCACCTCTGATGTGTTAGAGGTCCGTGTTTGCTCTGCTCCTATTTTGTAATATTTAATGGACTTTTGAGCTCGAACACTGTTCGTTATCTCCACATATTTCATTCATATCGTATCGCTTCTATCTTGCACGTTCTGATGAACATGAAATATTATCACAGTGGCATCCCCCAGAATGCTAACAGTCTCTCTCCATAGAACTTTGATAAAAACGAAATATTTTACTGCGTGTATCAGTTTGCCAATAATCATACACATCTGAATTGATATTTAGTTCATAAAATTAACATTTAAAGCTAAAAATGGGCAAAAGAGTTTTTATGTTGAAAAACACTGGTTGTAGTTGTACATACATGTATGTTTTAAACGTAATTTTGCGTCGATTGTCCTTTTCTTTCTTTTAATCATACTTTGTAGAATTAGCAAAAGATTTTGATAGTTGATCTGGAGTAATTACAAACAAATGATATATAGAAAAGTTAGATTATGTTACTGTCAATACGTTTTTTGAATAACATGTTATAATTTCTGTACTTTATTTGACACGACTACATGTACAGCAGTCATTCTACAAAAACATGACCAATTAAGATTTTTTTATGTCGCTTACAAATTTACCGTTGTAATATCTTAACTATAAATTTAAAGGTCGACTTTAACTCTAAGACTTAACACACACACATGATTTTGTAAATATTCACCGATAGGGCCTATATATGCAGTTAAAGTTTTGATATGAACATAATGTAATGTTGAAAAACGTATTCCACTGCAAATCTTAATGTCGCTTCATTTATTTACAAATTTCAAGATGAAATTTTCAGCCGAAAAATCATTCCGAATAGATTGCAATGAATGTTAAAAAATGTCTTTTATCCTATATAAAAAGAAATCAACCCACTTCTTGCAAAAAAATGCATGGATCATCTTTCATGCGAAATCATAAGCATGTCGCTAAAAATCGATTAACTTTCGTAACGATTTTGTTTTATATTTCACACACAGAATGCAGATTTCAAAAAGAAATGAAACTTATCTGAAAGTGACCAGAGAACCTTATATCATCGATTCCAGTTGCGAGTCAGCTATTTAAGACGGTTACATTTTCGACATAACAAAATGAATTTGACAAAAACAGTTGTCTCTCTTAAAAATTTAACTTCCGTAACGGTAATTCTGGAAAGTTTTTGCATTAAAGGTATAATTTTTTTAGTATTTTGGGAGCGAAATGCTTCATACTTTTGTTTAATATCCTAAAACAAACTTTGATTTTAACTATTGAAGAGAATTTTAACTTTTATTGCTGGGAATTAACTTCCGTAACGATATTTTCCCCGAAAATTTAATTTAAATTCGGATTCATGCGAGACTTCAAGAATCATACTTTAGCGTTCTTTACTGAACATCAGAAACGAAAAATTGGTCAAATTCAGCTTTATTTGAAAAATAATAAGGCTTAACCAAGCATTAACTTCCGTAACATTACCTTAAAATCAATGGTATCTTGAAATTGTTGTAAAAAATTAACTATATCAGACTTGTGGACAATTCTTTATTTTCAAGTTCACTGATATGTCCTTTAGTGAATTATGATAATCATTTTGCTATTTGAAACAATTTTTTTTTCATGTTTTATACTCTGAATTTATCGTAGAATGACTGATAGATTTCTATAAATAAATGCATTCCTTCTGTCGATCTGATGACAATTTCATAAAACGGTAATATTAAGTTTTGTTCTTTACTGAAAAAGTCATTTGTATCAATAATCTTCTTCATAATAATGTTAAACTTAAGGAAAAAGTAAAATGCCACGATAATGAAAATATTCTGCTCGATTCTAAGGTTATGACGATACACCTCTTTGAGAGCTTGCTTTCGTGCGCCCTGATGGTAGTGTGTGCTTTTTTTTGTTTTTTGTTTTTTTTTTATTAAGTGCGGTTGTTTTCACTTCTATTTGGCGACATCTTTCAGTGATCAGACAGAAACACGCATTTTTTTAACGTCATCTATAAATCTAGCATTATAAAAATAATTCGCATCTACATCTGTATCTACTCTTTCAATATATGTACATCAAAGATGTCCGTTTATACACTGCAAGTCTATAAGGTCCCTTTGCTAAATTACTATGAAAACAAACAGTTTATTTTACATGTATGAATAGTCATAAAAATACAAGGCTGCATCACACGAACACAAATAAACACAAACAATTGAGTGACTGTAGCAAGTATATTCTTTGTTGTATTTTATGGTTAAATTGAGCATACAAAGGTATAAAAGCCCGATTTTTCATTTCTTTTTAGCGTGAGTTTGTTGCATTCCATTGACAATTCTTGCTCCTGTTATTTTTTTTAGGAATTACGATACCATCCATTGCATGGCAATTAAATGCCCGATTTGAACGTTAATTTGTATGAAAATCACTAAGGAATATCCGAAGGGTGAGAGTACAAAGTGGATCTCGCGTGATGTTGATAGTAAAGCTTTCAATTACATGGTCGTTTGTTCACTCTAAATCTTGCTTTCGTGCGCCCTGTTTTCCGCCCCATGTTGAAATACTGCAGGTTTAAATATAAATATATATGTGATAAAGGTTAGTGCCCTTCCTCACGAGGAAGAAACAGAGCCACGAAAGGCGGATCTGTTTATACCAATAAGTGTGAAAAATATAATTCAATCATTACTTAAAAGTGTTACTTTCTTCAACGGAGACGTGCGTGACGGTAATCTAAGGGAGCAATGTATAATTTATTTTTAAAAAAGGAAAAAGGAGAAAAATAACACTTATCTGTATCAGATGTATGAGTTACATGTATTTGGTGGCGATGTATTTTTGTCACTTATAGAAAGGTAACAATGGAATTTTTTTATGATTGTGATTCGGGAATTCGTTTACTATAACATATACAATGTATATGCTTGGATGATACGTCTACCTAAATTAAAATAATGATAAGTTGTCATAAAAAGAGAAATTGCTATCGATTCGTTCGCAAAAAAAGGGGGGAAAAACCTTTTACGACAGAAAAAAAGCAAAGCTTAAGAGCATATTACTCACAAAATCATTGATGTTACATGAAAATGAGTATTTCCGTTTCGCCAGTAATAAGTTCTCATCGAATCAATAATATGCTCTCTTCTGCACACGTAAATCTGTCACGGACAAGAACGTAACGAGGAACTGGACTGCCAAAGAGACCTTCTCGGTCCTATTTAGCAAATTAATAAATGATTTATTTAGCACTTGTAGCACATTAAGCTTGGATTTACAATAACGCTGACGGTCGTATTTCTCTAAAAAGTCAACTTTTGCGAAGTCGCACAAAGAAATCCGCCCTCAAAAAAAAAAATTGTATGCCACAAGACATTCAAATATGCAAAAAACTTTTCAGAAACTTCAATGAGAGTTACTCCCCTTACATTGCAAAGCAATTTATCATAATTAGCCTAAGGACTGCGTATTTAAAAGGACCATTGTTGCAGACACATTCCACTCTGTAAAAGTTTTCAGTACCTAACGAGAAAAAATGGCAACAGTTGTTATAGCGCTTGATGAAAGTGAAACTTCGGATATCGCTTTTGAGTGTAAGTATATATCATATGTACATAGTTTCGTACATATTTCCAGTTGTAATTTTATTCCTCCTTTATCTAAAGTAGACTTCAAAAGCCAAAAAAAAACAAACCATTTTTCCCTTATCATGAGTTTCATTTTCTGCTACTCTGTATGTTATGAAAATAAATTTTAAGTTCCTGTAAAGTAAAACATACACGAAGGATAACTCGACTGACTAAAATCAATATAATGGTCTTGTAGATATGAACACGGCAGTTCACTTATTAGATACTGACGAGATTATTGTTTATTATCGTTTGTATTTGTTGTTGTATGCTGATGATACAGTTATTTAGTAGACTCAGCTGCTAACCTACCAGCTTTTCATAATGCAATGTACATGTACATTGGAAAATGCAAGTTAATGCGCCTAAAGCAAAAATTATTTTTTCTCGCTCTAACATTAACACTGATATTTTACATTCTATGTGTAATGGTAATAAACTATAAATTGTTAAGAAAAAAATGGGATATTTTTTTTTCCAATAAAGGTACTTTTAATGATACAAAATTGCAACACGCCAGAAAAGCTAGGTATATTGTTCCTAGAAAATCCACAAAATTAAATTTACCGTTTGATATGAAACTGCGAGATTTTGGCACCATGGTTGTTCCTATTTTGCTGTATGGTGTAGGAATATGGGGTTTTGAAAATTCCAGTATTTTACATGAAATTTTGTTTTTGAAAAATGATAACGGTAGTTAAAAAGTTTATTCCTCATTGTATTTTTTATTGAGAAATGGTAGACTACCACTTACTATACCAGTAATATCTAGAAAGACTGGTTTCTGGCAAAGGATTTTGTGTGGTAAAAAAGAAAAAAATTCCTTCACGTTGTACTGAATTTTGTATCAGTTTATTTAAGATTTTTTTACAATTCAAAATGGTTCATGGAAGTTATATATAAGAATATTTTGCATGTTGATAACTCAAGCAAGATAGGTATGATAATGGTTAAGAATACATAAAGGGATGGTTTTATCCAAGGTTGGAATATTAAATGTTTGAAATTCTTCAAAATGCTTTAATTATAGAATGTTCAAGTTGTATTTTTTTAAGATTCGAAGACAGAAATTTATACCTAGCAATATTTATATGATTTCAAACACAGTATCTTTTTATTTGATGAATACCTCTGATATATATAAACTAAATAGATCTGACAAAGCTTTGTTAAACTGTTCTTAAATTATTTCAAATTTCCTACAACATAAGCAATAAAATATTTTTAACAAATGCCAGTAGTATATAGATCTTTTTATTGTTCATTTTGTTAAATGTTCACATACTGATTTGTTCCATTGTTAAATATTCATTGTACTATCATACCATGTCGAGGGCTTAAGTGAAATAAAAAAAAAGTCTCAAATATATCTAATATGTTTTTTTCTTGGTTACTATCAGAATTTTAAAAAATATATTCGTGCTATGCTAACATATTTTAAGATAGATACATGTATCAAGAACTTTAACTCTCTGTTTTCATGATTTTCAATCATTAAGCATGGAGAGATCATTAATTTATAATACAAAGTAATTAACTTAATCAACATAAAACTATATTCGAACCTAACACAAGAAATTAAGGTTATCTGTGGCATTCACTTGATTAAAATGAAAATTATCTATTAACCTTAATATTTCTTAAGTAAACTATTTGATCCGCTCCTTACTTCAGAAATTTCCGGTCAATTGCGAGCAATGTGCATGGATTCATTACAATAATCCAATATTGCCTGTTGGGTAAACAAACAAGTTTCATTAAGGGGAACCTGGTTACATCAAGTGCAACAGAGAAATTGTGAATATTCCATAAATAAGGAGCTGGATACTATCCAATAGTGACCTTTGACCTTTTTTCTGATTGCTTTAAATACCAGGAATTAATATTTAACCTCATTTAAAGCTCCGTTTGTCGTGGGTATAGAGAGATTTTTAAGTATGGCCACGGTAGTTATTTCTGTAGATGAAAGTGACTTTGCCGACTATGCATTCGAATGTAAGTAAACCTATTTTTTACACGTGGGATGAAGTTTGTAGTCATTTTTCCATTGATTTAGAGTAAACGACTTAGATATTTCATTCATAAGACGTAAGTAGGAGAGAAGGAAGTTGTATATATTTCTATTTGTGATCAGGAAATCGTGGTCTAGATTTTTATGAACAAGCAAGTGTGCACATGTTAAGTGCATTGAATTTTTTTTGTATGTCGTAAGCCATTTAAATCTATTGTCAATTGTTTTAAAACCTAATTCGTGTATTCATTCATGTTTTACAAACAAAAAATTGGTGAAGTATTTTCGCTGTAAACGGATATGTCTGTGTAGTTCAGGAAGGCAAAATATTTATGAACATGAATTTGAAATTTTAAAACATCTCTCAAGAAAACTGTGAACTGTTTGAACTTTAATACATGCAAAACCGTCTAATAACAGTCTGACCCTAAATTTTATTTAAGTCCACTCAATTGCCCTGGGTTATTTTAACACTGTGTGTTGGTCAAAATACCTTATCAGGTAGAAGTGGACATTAATTTAAGTCCACTCAATTGCCCTGGGTTATTTTAACACTGTGTGTTGGTCAAAATACCTTATCAGGTAGAAGTGGACATTAACATTGAGGGTAATATTCTGCTTTAAATCCAGAGTGATGGCGGTGTCTCGTTGTTCACGCCTATCTATTCCCAGAACCCAATTTTGCACTCGAATAAACGTGATTCTTAATAAAAATCCGAGTGCAAAGGTTTAGCCCTCTTTTTTTATTCTTCATACAATGGAGATATGGATTCTGCTTTTCGATTTACGGCATTTTCATTATACATGATGATAAATAGATAGTTACGGTATTTGATTTGCTTCTGTAGTTTTTGGTCGAAAACAGGTTTGCAAACCTAGAACATCTTGTGTATTATCACAATACATCAGTAAAAAGTTAGCAAGAAATGACAGCTTACAAGATGTACTGCTTAGCTCGCTCTATGTAAGACAGCTGTTCACAGCGTTCTCACTGCGAAGAATGCTTCACTGTGGATGCCCTGTTCAAAAATCTACTGTATTTATACCAGAGAGCACGCTGATAAAAATGTACAAAAAGTTCATCTATTGTTCCCCATGCTTTGTGTGCTAAGTGTGAAAATTGTGTCTCAATTAATCCCAGGATTTCTCTTGTGGAAGAGACCTTGACAGTTATCAGAACACAATTCTACTAATATTAATTCCCTCCTGTTTGTTAATCGATTTCCCTGTAAGCTTGAAAGTATTATTCATGAAAGATGGGATTTCTCCCGTATGTCAAGAACATAAAATTATATGCCGATCCTGAGTATTTGGCAAAGATTTTATGAGCTAACAAATTGCACAGAACATGACATTATGGGTTTTTTTTTTTTTTAATGAGCTGCTTTTTCAAATGGAATGATCTTTCGTCTTTCAATAATTCATTGCTTCAAAATTCATACTTTTAAAAAGGGGACGAAAGCCCTAGGGGAGTCGATACGCTTTGTATCTTCAATATCAGATTCTGTATTAATGACTATTATTGGAAATGGTTGTAATGAAACAAACATCTCGCCAATATTCAACTTCATGGATTGCTTCGATTGATGGGTACATGTACATGTAACAGATTTTTTTCTGGCAAATGAACTGAGAAATATACCCATATAGAGATAATATTCATGTTTAACTACGTGAACATACGCACCTGGTAATTCTACATTTTAAAGTAAACAACTGTACGTGATTGGGTTTATACATATCAGTACATTCTCTCTTCACAGCGATAAAGATACATGTATTATGTATGAGTAGCGGAATTATTGACTTAAAAGCAATTTTTTTTCATGGACACACAATTAAGTTTTTTCAAGCACATGTAAACAACATATACAAGTTAATATTCTACACTGAAACTCTCAGAAATAAATATTTATATTTTCAGGGTATGTCACGAATTTCCACAAACCTGGAAACAAAGTTATTCTACTTCACATTCCGGAGAGTTACATCAATGCCACTACAATGAGTGAGTGATTTTATTATAACATATACAAAGGCAAGGTATTATAAAACTGATCGAAAGATTTTTTTTCCCAGATTATTTATCTTGAAAGTGTTTTTGCAATAAACAAAATCAAATAGAAGTTTGTCTTCTATTCGCAAATATTTGTGGGAATATCAAGTAACTTTGCTTGATATTGCTATATTTTGCTTTATATTCATTATTTCATACCATTAATACAGGTATTTTGATGTTAAAGTATATACATGTACTTTCATAATTGAATTTCATCTCGCATGACATGTAAACGAATGTGTTCTTGTTTGGTTGTCTATATTATATCGATTTTGAAGAGAAACGGGCGCCAGATTGGGAAGGCAATAAAAACAAAGCGTTTAATTATAGTTTCTATTCATACCTATATATTTATCAAGTTTGTTCCGGAAGTTGGGTTAAAATAACTAATTTTGGTATATATGAGGATGATAATCAACCTGAGAGCCGGATTAGTATATGTTTTCAAAACATGTTTCCGAATCCTTTTTGATTTTCTGTACTACTTGCCTGTATTTTCTGCTTGTCATTTTCAAATAAAATATAGTTTAAACTAACCTGGGAGCGCGTGAAAATTTGCCGCTGCTGCGCATGCGAAATACCGGTATTCAAATTGTGTCGGTCATCACATCTTTCACATAATGATAGATACAATCCTTAAATTAAATCGTATATACTTTATCGTTGGCCCTTTTAATGTTTATATCACAGGTACTGGAAGTTAACGTAACTATATTATATGTGTGTATACAATATATAGTTAATTTCCAGTAGCCGTGATTTACTAGTATATAAATTTTCGTGAAAAACAGGTTAGACTATATGATAATTCAATAATAAGAGTTTGTGTACACTCTAAAGCCTTAACTACAGAGAGAAAAAGACAGAGAGTAAAAACTTTTAGTGTCACACTCAGTAATGTTTAAGAAAAAGCCAAAATAGTTCGCTTTAAAGCCTCATAAAATGCTGGCGACATTGAGGCGCATGATTAAATAATCGAGAATGAGAAAACATAAACTTTTTCCGCTGTAAATGTACTTGCGAGGGTAATGCTTATTCATATATTCAGCTCAGATGATGGTGAGAACACTTAAATAAATGACTTCTCCTAAAATTGTTCCAGCTTCAAAATTTGTGATCGATATTCAAGTCAGTTGAATTGTTTTGAAAAACTAAGTTCCAGTGCAAAAGCAAATGTACATGAACGAAAATGCTTCTTTTCAAAATCTTAAACTGTCTTGTTCTCGATTTCCTGTTGGAAAGTGATAAAATTCACCATAAATTAAGTTTTGGAGAACTATGAATTCATGATAAGCGAGCAAAAAAGGTAGTCAATACTTATGGAACGCCGGGACTGTCTTATATGAGGATTAAACATTATATGCAGTGTTCTCTTCATTATATGTGGTACTATTTTAATTATATGAAGTAGTTTTTACAGTATATCGTGTGCAACTTCCATTTTCTACAGTACTTCTTTCATTATATGATGTAGATGTGTCATTATATTATGTACATCTATCATTATATGAGGTGTTTTTATCATTATATGAAGTGCTTTTAACATTATATGCGGTAGATCTAACATTATATGCAGTGGACACAACAATATATTACGTACTTTTCACATTATATACAGTATATTCATCATTATATGTACATGTAGTATTTCTGTTATTATGATGATGCTGATCGTTAAATATTATGTCCGGTTCTGTTAGCATTCCGTGCGGTAGATTTTGCATTTCGTTATGATGTAGACACAGTATTATATGCGGTGCTTTCTTCTTTATGTGTATGATCTTTCGGAAGCTACCATTCGGAACCCCCCTTGTTAGATTTAGAAAGTTCTACCTTTTTTTGTTCTTAGATATGAAAATTCTTAATGATTTTGGGTTATCTATAATAATTGGTAATCAACCACACGTCAACCAAAGCATCGCGGAATAATCACATACCACACAATATTTATCCCCATATTAAAGGAATTTCGAAGTCATGTCAATACTTCAGTAGTTTACAAGAGAGAGAGAGAGAGAGAGAGAGAGAGAGAGAGAGAGAGAGATGCACTTATTACAATGTATTACTGAAATAATTTTATTGTTCCATAGTATTAATTGTTAAACTATGGCGTATAAAAAAATTGCCGAAATTGTCTTTAGTTAAATACTATGTGTATGTTATGCAATGTATCAGGAAAAGATAAACGATTTTCAGAACAGAAAATGTATTGAGTCGTGGGTTGTACTTCAAGATTTTATTTTTAAAAAGATATGTGGTAAAATTACCCAGTAATATATATATATATATATATATATATATATATATATATATATATATATATATATATATATATATATATATATATATACATATATATACACATACATATATATATACACATACATATATATATATATATATAAAATGAGAGATAAAAGGGTAATTTACATTGTGAAAAATTAGCACATCCCACCCCTAAAAAACAAACAAATAAGTAAATACATGTAGTGTTTTCTATAAGCCGTTGTTTAAGCCCTGCGTACTCGAAGGCGTAGGAATGCAGTTAGTTTTTTCAGGGGCGTCGGCAAAGGGGCGGCGATCGCCGCCCCGATAATTTTGAAAAAAAAAACACACACACACACACATACACACACACCAAAAAAAAAAATGAAAAATGAAAGAAAAATAAATGAGAAAAACAAAATTACAACATTTGTATTGGCAATATCTGTGGTCAATGGAGCGGCGAAGTGTGAAAGCTATTGTTTACACAGACGCAAATTGGGATGTACGTGTATAATTATAACCTTTACCTGGCGTTTGTAAACAATTAGCATGGTATCCATCGCTCTACGTGCAAGTTTGCTACAAATTCTTCATCAGGCCCACAGCTAGAAACGTTTTTGGAAATTCTATTTTTTTTTGGGGGGGGGGGGGGACTCTCTAAGTTGCCGGATTTTTTTTTCTTTTCAATTCTTTTGGAATTTACCCGATTTCGACCTGACAGGAAAGTGTGTATGAAAGGAGGGGGGGGAGCAGCGTCTAAGTTAATGAATTTCTACATATCGAAACTTAATTTAAAAAAAAAAACTATTCTCAGAAAAAGTGGAGAAATTGGTAAAAAAAAAATTAGAGCACCCCTTCCTGAACCCCCCCCCCCCCCCCGCGTATAACAGGCCTGTTCATTGTCTAATGAATTGGTCTATCGATGTTTGGAAATCTTTGATGAATCGAAGTTGTTTTAAATAGTATTTGTTACCCAGTATTTTAGTATATTGCTTTAATTTTAATAGGTTACAACTTCAGATGATTTTTTTTGTCATACACATTTCTGCATTTCAAAAATGGGGGGACTATGAAGGATTAGTCACCCTGTTCATTTTAAATTTCATAACTATGCATTCTTTCGGCGAGTAACAATAAATATTATACAATAATAGAAAATTATATGTATTTTAATCTTTACCTCATAAACCCTTCAAAGTTCTTTCTATGCCGTTTCGGAAAAAAAAAAAACACTAGCTCCTAGCTAATTAAAAATATTCCGTTTTTTTTAATCTATAGTGCATATAACTTAATTCACATAAAACATTTTTTTGGTTGCATGTTTAACTGTTCTTTATTAATCAGAAAATGAAAATATCAAGATTTTGGCTGAAGTCTTATTTAAGTTGGTTAGGACCCCTCCCCCTTTTCGATCCAGTTCGCCTCCCCAATGTCAAATTCTTGCCGACGCCCCTGTTTTTTTATTATCTTTTTTGACATTGATTGTCCTATATATGATATGAATCTTATTGAAAGTCATATTGTTCACAAAAAAGATAGAAAATGCCTCAAATTTTTTTCCACTCCCAAAATATTTTTATCAACACCCCCCCCCTCTCTCTCTCTTTACTTCATACCATGAAATAGAATGGATTTTATTTTACTCTATTACCCCATATCTTAACCTGTTCACGGAGCATTAATTGTTATATTTAACAGAGAGTTCCGAAAGGTAGCTTCCGAAAGATCATACACATAAAGAAGAAAGCACCGCATATAATACTGTGTCTACATCATAACGAAATGCAAAATCTACCACACGGAATGCTGACAGGACCGGACATAATATTTAACGATCAGCATCATCATAATAACAGAAATACTACATATAATGATGAATATACTGTTTATAATGTGAGAAGTACATAATATAGTGTTGTGTTCACTGCATATAATGTTAGATCTACCGCATATAATGTTAAAAGTACTTCATATAATGATAAAAACACCTCATATAATGATAGATGTACATAATATAATGACACATCTACATCATATAATGAAAGAAGTACTGTATATAATGGAAGTTGCACACGATATACTGTAAAAACTACTTCATATAATTAAAATAGTACCACATATAATGAAGAGAACACTGCATATAATGTTTAATCCTCATATAAGACAGTCCCGGCGTTCCATAAATACTGGTTACTAACACTTTTCTTTTGATGATCACATGACTAAAGAAAAAAAGATCCCCTAACAATATTACAGTACCTGGAATTTTTTTGCTCTCTCAGGTGAACTATTGCTACCTGTTTTCGTCCATTGTCGTGCTGGTATGCGTTGTGCTCGGTCGTAAACTTTTGAACAGTTCCATCTCATTCTCTTGAACCACTGAACCAATTTCAACAAAATAAGGTATAGATGGATAAAAGGAAACAAAAATTGTGAATTTCATGGTACCTACCCCAGGTGCTGAAAGGGGGAGGGCAAAATCTCAAAAAATAGTACTATCTTCAAAAATCCTTTTCTTTACCCTTTGACATGAACCAGTTAAACTGTTAGCATCATTTTATAAAGCAATGCGTCCTTTACCAAAAAATGTTAAATTCGTGGCCCCAGGGACAGGGATTCCGGTGTTTGGACAGGATCTAAAGATCATATAGTTAAAATTCTTCAAAAATCTTCTCTCCCCTGTATATTTAGCAGACAAACTAAGTGCGTGGTTATGAAGCATGACCAGTGCCTCTTCCAGAATTGTGAAATTGATCGATGGCCCCAGGGTCAGGAATTCTTGTGTTAGGCACTATTGATCATATATTGAAAATGCATTATCTCTTTGATAATATTCTTCTCTGCTCCAGCTGGGTATAACTATAAGACAAACAAAGTGCAATGTTATGATGAGGAAGGGTGTCTCTTCCCAAACTGTAAAATTCATGGCCTCTAGGTCAGGGTTTCTGGAGTTAGGGGCGGGGCCCTTTTGCTCATACAGTGCAGATGCACTATATCTTCTCTGCTCCTGGGTATCAGACAGACAACTTAAGTGCATGATTATGATAAGCTAGGGTGCCTCTTTTAAAATTGTAAAATTCATGACCTTGGGACAGGTGACAGGGCCCTATTGATCATATAGTGAAAAATGCATTAACTATTGAAAATCTCTGCCTCCGAGTATTTACCAGAAAAACTAAGTGGACGGCTATGATAAGCAAGAGTGCTTCTTCAGAAATTGTGAAATTCGTAACCCATGAGACAGGGCTCGTGGAGTTCAGGTAGACTTATAAATAATAGATAAATAGAAATGAGACAAAATACCTTACAAATGAACATTAGATCAAGAGAAACCAAATACCTGGAGGCACTTTGCAAATACCGTGTAAGTTTTAGAACATAATTATATATTTCTCCATCAAAGTTTGATTTGGGGAGCAAATATTGGTCTTTACCGAAAATATTCCTTTCATATTACACCTGTGACATATTCACAAGCAATAACTTAGCTCACATTTTGCGTGCATTCAGGACATTCCTAAATCAGCTACTGCATATTTTTCTTGCACGTTATCTCTAATTAATTGCGCGGGAAGCTGCAGAGCGGATTTCTATAATCACTAGCACTTGCACAGCATACACCTCTCTGATGAACCGATGTGTATTCATTCCATGATTTCAAGGTCAAAATTGATTCCATGGAAACTTCTTTAATAATTTGTCAAGATTATCTTTTTAATTCCAAGGTCAAAGTCTCTCGGGTAATCCACGGTTATATGTACAATTCTTATATCAAATGATCAAATGTAACTGAAAACAAGAACACGATTTTGTACCAACTGGAATGACTAATGACTTAGATACAACTCAAGGTCATGTTTCAGAGAAGGTCAGAGGCTGATTAGATTACAAATACTTATTAATATGTAATGGATGTAAAAAAAAAAAAGTCATCACAATGGATAAAAGCGTTTAGAAATGTTTTAAAGCATAATTTTAATCATATCAGAAAACTATCCTTCATGAAAATTTCGTCAAGAATCAATTCCTTTAAACCATATTGCTGTAAAATGCATTTTTAGAGATTTTTTAATTCTATATGGCATGCTTTTTGGATGATAACTAAGCAAAAGTATATGGTTATGTTAAACCCATTTCTATGGAAATGAGGAAGTCTTTTTAATGTTCTATAGGGTTACAGAAATCGGATTTCCCTCTAAGTAGTACAGACGTTCCGATAATGTAATCCATTTTTGAGGACTCGGAAGGCAAATAGAATTTACAAAGTCCTCTCTGTTACTGCATTCATGGCGATTGATTCCCGATTTTTTGTGTCCACTAGATTTCCTCTGGGAAACATGGCAGCGAAAATCAATAGCTCTTTTTCAGATGCATGATTGTTTAGTTTTTCTAGAAGAAAATATCAGACAATGGAGTGGAAAATAGTTCGCAAGGATCGCTTTTGTCAATAAAACACAAAATATCGCTTTCCAAAATCACTGGTGATTATCGCATCACTGTGACAATGACCTTCTATATAAAATAATTATATTTGATCAGTTATTGTAAGACTGATTTATCAGAGATAATGGTGTCCAGTAATACTGACTAAGCTGTATCCATAGTTATAGGAATGATTGATTGATTACTTCTACGCTCTTTAGTCAGGATCTTTGAGATCCGTAATATTTCATCCAAATGTTACCAATGTAATCATAGACTGATTGATGAAACGATTAGGCGAAATAACATCTCTGTCAACATATGATCAAAATGTCTCGGTGTAACGAGAGCAAACAAAAAACTTCGGCGGGATTTTAACAGCACTGTTATTATAACTCAGCGCTGTTAATTCTGAGTTTGCTGATAATTCATCCAAATATTGCAGTTGTTAACTGGTGTAAACTTAGACTGATTGATGAAACACTTAGGTGGAATAACGTCTATATGTTAACATACCATCAAAATGGTCTCGTCGAAGCGAGAGCAAACATTGTGAATACATAAATAACTTCGTTAAGTTTGAGATGAATTGAATTGAGTTGTGATAGAATTATCGCAAAATAATCAGGCTTCATAATGCTACAGTCTATTTCATTAAAGGTTCTTTTTTGATGAGTTTGTTGACCTATTGACCTTGTTTCCTTATTTACAGGTCCCGGCAGAGTGATGGAACTACAGAGGGAAACAGACGGGAAAACAGGGGAACTCAAACAGAAATTTATTGACAAAGCAAGCAAACTGGGGGTATAAAATTGTCTAATAATTATCTTTTTTTATAATTGGTTTATTTTACAGCACTTCTTTGATTTATATAGCCGGGGTAAATTTTATCGGGGGAGGGGGGGGGGGAGGCTGCTGACCACAAGCACTTTTTCTGTATCATGGTTGATGTGATCAATTCAGGGTATGATCCTATACAGTCAAAAGGGTACATGTAACTGATAATAAATTTATGTGAGTAATGATTAATTTTAAATTTTTTCTCGTACCTTCTTGGCAGATTGAGGCGGAATTCAGAGTAGAGAACGCCGACAAACCAGGACACGCTATTGTAGACATCGCTCAGAAAGAAAACGCAACCTTTGTTGTCACAGGCACTAGAGGAATGGGCAAGTTCCGGAGGACAATTATGGGCAGCGTCAGTGATTTTGTCGTCCACCATGCCCACTGTCCAGTTCTAGTCTGTAGACACAAAGATAAATAGACTGATGATATGTCCTCAACATTGTACGAAAGCATCACTCACCTTAACTATGCGCACCTGTAGCCATGCGCAGTCATGTGATACATGTAGAGTGAACAGTTCTATCAATGTACACTGTATTTAAGCATCTTGTATTCATCAATTCTGTTTATAACTTTTTCGATTCATATGTTTGTATAACCTATTCAAAACAGGGTTGATGCGTGTGAACATTTTTTCGAATTTTTTTTTTACATTGACTGGTTAGACTCAATTTCTTTATTCATAAAAAAATTATAAGGAAATTAAATCTTAACATCTAAAAAAAAAAAGTCGTATTCAATTTCAACATTTTGGCATGTTAGCAACATAAAAAATGAGTTTTTCTGAATACAATATTTTTTTTCTAAGTGCAGTAAGTCCCTCTTACAAACTAACAATCATTCTGCCGTAGTCCTTGGGCGATCTGAAAACAGCATTTAAAGACTCTGTTATAATTTTCTCTCTGTATACAGAACTGTATTGTGACTATGACTGGATGTTGTATGAATATGGAAATCGTTGTTTCTCGATGTCGTGTCTGTCCTATACCACTATCTAACAGAGAATTGTTTTTCTTGATCGAATATCTCCTTTTGTAGCATAGAAATAAGCACGCAAATATTCAGTTTGCAATTTTCGCAAATAAGATACGACACATTAAGTGGTACTATTTTTCACTTTGATAAAACGTTACGATTACTCAAAAATCTTTGAAATAGCCAGAGGATTATATATTTTATGTGCTTATTTGTTAGTGAATTGTTAATTTGTTATACTTAGAGAATTAAAAGACCATTACTTTGATTTGTTTTCAAAGATAGAAATTGTACATGTATACTATGGAAATATGTCGGGAAATAAAAGTGCTTCTGTGAAGAAGTAAGAAATCCTTAGAACGACTTTTGAAGGTAATGTGCAAGTTGAAATTCTGCAGAATACGTGTTTATGTATATACAGTAAAACACTCTTATAGCGAACACAGTTATAACGAATTGACGTTTACAGCGAAGTTATTTTCATTTCCCGTGGCTTAAAAATATATTGTGAACTTAAAGAATATAACGAATTACGTTTATAACAAAGCAAAATCGTCCATCCCTGGCACTTCGTTACAAGCGTGTTTTACTGTATTAGAAGCTGCTCGCACTTCATCCATAAGACCACCGTGACAACAAGGTGAGTGGTTCTGGTCATAGTAGGTATTTTTGGCTGTGAAATGTTGTACATTGAATATACCCTTTTCAAAAAATAGTTTTGGACTCGGAGCCGGAATCATTAATTTGAAAATCATTTTATTAGATCAAGTAGATTTTTTTTCAATATTTTTTTTTTTCATTTTCCTTATTAAAAGAAGTAAAATGATAGGCCACTTATCCGTTGCTGACTTACATAATACGGAATGTCAAAATTATGTTTGTTTTCACTCTGATAAAGCATAATAAGGTGTCTACCGAATTTAAATCTCGTCCGTACTTAGCACCAAGACGTTCACAACAAAGCTCTTTTACGACTAAAGATTTATGTTAGACACAAAAGAAATGTAAATATATAAGGTCGGTATCGTATCCTTCAGTATACTTGAGTCTGACATGGTTCAGTTTACAAAATATTTACATGAATGTTTTCGACTGGATATCAAAAGATAATATAATGTAGGACTAAATTATTTCAATCTTTTATCCCACATTATCTTTCGATATCGAAAACATACACATATAGTAATAAAAGATTTAGTCCTTCAAATCCAAATTATCAGAGAGCTCCATCATTTTGGTGACTCCTCATTTCAATCGTTTCATGGAAACTAGTACAATTCTGAAAAAAAACACACTTTTTTTCTTTTCGATGGAGTAAGTCTAGTATTTTGTTTGGACACAATAATGTCCGTCTTTATACAACTTTTTCGAATATAGTAAGTATTATAGTATAAAATGATATTTTGTTTGGGCACAATTTTGTTCGTCTTAAGACACCTTTCTCGAATATTTTAATTATTCGACCACTAACCCATTATACGATCCTGCTCAACAATAACTAATTATAATCGCGTTTATATACCAGAACTTTCTTAAGAAAGTTGTTATCCTGGTCTGTCAGTCCGTCTGTCACACTATCTCCTGCCACAAACTCCTCTGAGACTTAAATTTTAAGCTGTAGCCAATCTACTTTTGGAATATAATTGATGGTGTCCAGTAGATGTGCAAAAATGTTGAGGAATTTTCACTTTCACCATTAGTACGAAGGGTGATCAAAAAGTTCGCCAACTATCTCTATATTTACAAAACCACAATTCAGATCAGAGTGAAATTTGGCACACATTTAGTCATACACATTTCTATAAATAGCAGATGTTAGGTAATGTTTTGCTCCATGTCTGTGACGTCACAGGTAAAAATGACGTCAATATGTAGATGACTTGTGACAAAAAATGGTTGACTCGGTCATACTCGAACAACGAACGGCTGTAAAGTTTAATGTGTATCTTGGAAACTCCTTTGTAGTAACATATAATAATGTGTACAATATTTGTGAAGACAAAAGACTTGCCAGAATTAAGTTTAATCATTAATTGGATTGATTCTTTTAGTGAAGGAAGGGAGGTGGTTAAAAATGATGTTTGTTCTGGTGCCCAGTGAAAGTAAGCTGGGGAAGAGATGTGTCCTTAGTTGGGCAATTTGTTATGAAAGATCGCCAAGTTACAGTTAGAAAAATAGTTGAATATTTTAACAGTAATATAATTATTTAACCCCTAAAGTATCATTGACTTCAGACTTTAAAACATATCCGATATGATAAAAAGAATGCGCCCATACTTTATCCATATTGGATAAACGACGCACCCAGGACAGAGGACTCGGGTTATGATGGTCACCATGCTCGGAAAAGATATCCCTATCAACCCATCCTATCGCCGAGATTTGGTCATTTACATGTATGACAAATGGACTGTTCTTGTTATAAAAAATAAATTGTATAATACTTGGAAAAATCTTTAAAAAATTTTTACTGGGTGGTAAATTCTAGGTGAGGGAGGGGCTTATTTTGTACAAGTGTGAATGCCTTGATGGCTTGCAGTCTACCTGTGGTTATTTGTCTCCTAATCCCTATACACAGGAAGTGATTTAATACACAGTAAAATACCAAGAAGTCAAACTTTACCTGTATTGGGATTTTGAGACGATTTTGAATTAGAAATAAATAGTTGTAAATAAAGTATATATTAATTTGTATTTGAATGTATGTCAAACCATCCCCATCCATTAAAAAATATTATTATTTAAAGTATTTGTTGAGATTTGAAAAAAGGGTTATTATATTATCATGAAGAATATCATAATTATTTCAAACTAAAGGTATGTATATATATGATATTATCAAGCTAAAAATTTCATGATAGTAATACAGCTTCTTTGTGCGGTAAACATCAAAGGATCAAAAGTGAACAAGTGCTAAACAAGGTGCACAGGGTATACCAGGTCTTCCAACAATCTATTGGAATTTCCATGGGTACCAATTGCGCCCCGTTATAAGCAGACCTTTTTTTTTGTATTCATATGAAGCAGAATTTGTCCAAAATCTAATACGTGAAAAGAAGAAAACACTTGCTGTGGCCTTCAACTCAACACTTAGATATACCGACGACGTATTCTCAATACGTTCTATTTCCACTATGGAAGAGTTATACTTCTTAGTGCGCTCTTTTGTGAAAAAGTCTGTAAATGTACAAATCTCGCGGGATTTCAGGGACAAACGTAACGTAAACATGTAAACAGAATGTTGAATGTCGATGAACAAATCCTTAGAAAATGCAAATGAAATATTTTATTGTTGTGGACTTTATATACATCAAGAGTAGGAATGACAACGATATTAATTTATATCTATTGTTGATCGTATGTATCTATTTATCGTATGGTACATCTAAATACAATACACATGCCTCGGAAATGTCGTATTTTTTTTTATTAATGGATGATAAATTTAGGGTTCTCGCTCTCTTACATTTGTCTTTTAGTTCTTCTATTCTTTAATTGGAATGACAAATACATTTAACATTAAAAATTGGATTGAGATTGGCATGTTTTGTATTATCCGCAACGCCATGCTGTCCCTGTCAGACGACCAAACGCGCCTCTAATTTTGAAGAGTTCACTAATGGAAATATAACGTATTAGCAATGGTTATTTCCATTCTTATATCGAAACGATATATCCCGGTGAGCTTGAGATAAAAGATACTACAGAGTCTGACACATCTGTTTCATATTTGGATATTTTACTTGAAAAAGACGTTAATGGTAATCTAACAACCAAGCTTTATGATAAACGTGATGGCTTTAACTTTTCAATCGTCAACTTCCCTTACTTATGCAGCAATATACCTTCGTCACCTGCATACGGGGTTTATATCTCTTAGTTGATTCGATACGCAAGAGCATGCTCTACGTATGTACAATTTCTAAAACGAGGTAAATTATTGACAAACAAGTTGATGAAACAAGAATATCTACAGTCTCGTTTAAAGTCAACATTTCGTAAGTTCTATGGTCGATACAATGACCTTCGCAGTACAGTTAAGGTGCCAAATGGAAATATCGGCGAATATTTTGTATAGAAAATACATTCTTTACAAGGATGGGCGTTTCTTTTTAGGACTTTACTATTATCGGACAAATGCAATGTGGTTGAAAACTACATGTTGATGACGATTAGATTTCTTATTTAGACTTGTCGCGTGATGTGGCAGTCACGTGATTTTAGCAAATATACCTGAAGTATTGAGGTCATCTATAAATTCTAATATTGCAAGGGCATAACCAAGTTAAAAATCTAAGTTTAACATATAATTTTTTTCAACACTCTTTGTAGTTTGTGAAAAGTGCTGCGAACCTATATAGATTCTACTATCTAATTGCTAAAATTACATTTGTTAGACCGTATGTTGAATATTTTGCTGGTCAAGTACATTAAATACAGATATAATTAATTCATTTGCAAGATTTCAACAGGTTCGCAGCACTTTTCAAATAGCTTCATACTTCTTGAGTTTATGTGTAAAAGTTAGTCATAATTCATTGAGGGTATGCCCTTGCAATATATCGATTTATTACGACCCTTCTATTACCCTTCAATGAATCTGCATACAAATATATACGACGGTATCGCTTGTCTGGGGAATGTACGGGAAGTATATGAATAAAATCATAAAATAGACATTGCATCCAAGTTAATGGCCTTTTATATATCTACAATTTATATTTTATTTAATTACAAAATACATTTTTCATTTTATAAATATAACTTGATCCGCCTCTCACTGCATAAAAACTGCGTCAAGTTTTACGATATGACGTCACATTGACAAGTGCATTGCGATCAGTGAATTGTTTATATATTGCTGTGTGGGATTTAACCAACGACAATAATGCATGCACTAGTTAGTATTGATGTAGTTTAAAGCTATTCAACAGTTTAAAATAGCAATTCATTTCATTTTGTGGTAATTTGAAGAACTTATATTTTTGCGTGATGTCATAGTAAGCATTTCCCGTATAAATTAGGCCCCGCCTCCTTACTGCAGCCTTAACTGTGCTGCTTTGTCAGCAAATACAATTTATCATTGAGTCAAATGCTGACTGACGTTTTTCATACTATTTGTTAGGCCATTTTTTACACACTGAATTGTCGACGGATTTTTCCGTTATTTCTCGATCATGACAAGGAGCACACGGCGGGTGTGACCGGTCGGCAGGGGATGCTCACTCCTCCATGGCACCTGATCCCACCTCTGATGTTTTGGAGGTCCGTGTTTGCTCTGCACCTATTTTGCAATTGTAATGTTTAATGGACTTTTGAGCATGAATACTTCGTTATCTCCATATATTTCATACACAAGGACTACTAGTTTTAGGTAAATGTCAATCAAATTGTACTACCCAATGATGTAGCTTAATGCATTTGATTGACAGGGGTACACAGACCAGGTATTTTAGAAGGCGGTGCTCAAAATCTCTGCTTAAGCTTCTGTGAACAGAACGCTACGGAGCATGTCACGTGACCGCCTGGATCACATGATTCGCGCATGGACAGAACGGTGGCAGATGTGCATTAAAATCGAAGAGGACTACTTTAAAAAATAATGAACACTGGAACATAATTTTATTTTTTATGGAAGTAATTCAATTAGTTCGCGAACTTTTTGATCACCCCTCGTACCCACTGAGGGTTGGAAAACGACGGGGTTTTTTCTTACGAATACCTAGTTCCCTGAATTTCTCCTATATTTAACGCAGTAGCCAAATCATCTTTTGGAATATAATTGGTGGTATACTGTAGATGTGCCATAAGGTTTCAGAATTTTCATTTTCATTCCCGAGGCAAATTTGTTACTAAAAGCGACGTTTTTCTACGAATATCTTGTTCTCAGAACTCGTCATATATTTAACAGTAACAAAATCTTTTGGAATATGATCGCTGATTTCCTGAATATGCAATAAGGTTTTAGAATTTAAATACATGCACACTGGAGGCCTTTTTGGGTCGAAAAATGATCATGTATTTCTACAAAAACTTGGTTCCAAAATTTTTTTTACACTTTAAGCAGAAACCCAATCATCCTTTGAAATATGATTTGTGGTGTTCTATAGATCTGCAATAAGATCTTATAGATGTGAGATGAAAGATTCTTTTTCATATAGAGGCTATCGGGGGACCAATGTCATCTTTTACATATGCAATAAGGTTAGAAAATTTTCATTTTAATACAAGAGTCCAGTTGGGGTCGATTTATTTTCTTAAGCAAAAAAATCTTTCCAAAAGTACTTTTTAATCCGAATTTACTAGTTGACCAAGTATGAAGGAGATTGAATTAAGAGACAAACACTTAGGTTAGGTATTATCGTTTTATGGCAGCATCTAGGTACCTGAGACAGTAAGAGTAAAGTTTTTATTCTCAATGTGTGTTATCAATACATTTAAAAATAAAGGTAATCAAAGATGACAAAAGCTTCCAAATGTAATTTAATGAAATTTTTCCAAATTTAATGTAATCATTAAGCAAGGCAAACAGGCGCAGATCCAGGATTTTTTTCCAAGGGGGGGGGGGGGGGTTCAACCAGTCAAACAATTTCCAACTCAGAAAATTTCTTGACAAAAAAATCCATACCAAAACGTGAGAAAACCGATTTTGTTGTGGTGTTGGTGGGCTCCACGCTTTCTGTGAGGGGGATCTTTTTGCTTCAGTACATGTATATACTTTTAATATCTCAGCAACCTCCCACCTCCCCTCGCAAAATCACATTATTGTCACCTGTACAAAAATTGATATTTTGAATTATCCATACATTCTTTAGCAAGGAAATCTTTATTACAATTAAAATCATGATTTTACCTTCTTTGACTTAATATAATGTATCCCTTCTACTCATACAAAAATGGAAAAGTAAGGTTTTTGTATACATTATTTAAAAACCATTGACTTCTCCAATTTTCTCCATCTTACATGTAGCTATTTTGCATAAATTTAGAAGCTTGAATGTTCAGCGTCTTTTACCCTTCATTGAGATACAAATGTAATTGCAAAGTAAATAAAGTTTGCTTATACATCCCTACTGATGGTATTGCAATTTAAATTCGGGACATATGGCCTCTTTGACCTATGCAAAGCTAGGTTGTAGGTTAGAACTATTGCTATTAATAGTAAGTCTGTTCCTATTCAATTTATAACATAACACGAGAGTCTGCTAAGTACTATCATGTACATTTTGAAGTTACTGGATGGAAGAAAATGCAAAATTTACCATACATGTACCTCCACCCAGTAAATCCAAACTTCACAACATAATACTAGGATGAATTTTAAACTACACATACATATTTGTCAGAAAAGAAAGTTTGTTCCATGAAAAAATTTATAAATAAAACTGTAAATATGATTATTGAATGTTTAAATGAATATTCTAGAGGGATTTGATTACATTTTGATCCATGGATATCGTTTTGTGGTGATCGAAACTAAAACGCAATGTAACTCCTCTGCGTATCATCTCCATGTGCCAGAATACGGCACTACTTTACAGCTATAATACTTCCATGAATAATTGACAGTCTAGGACAATTTTACCAGGTATCGAGAACTACGCGTGTATGGTGTTCCAATGGGGCGACTCTCGCCTTTTCACTTTTTCCTTTAGGTTGAAGATGCGAAAAATGCAAAGACACAAGGGTAAAGATGCGATGGCGAAATTGAGAAACTAAAGATCATTCTTTTACCTTCGCACTTTCGCCATCAAAATCGATCAAAGAAAGAGAACTGTGAAATACTACGAGTCTACATCAGACAAGCTGGTATCCCAGCAACCTTATTGGATCTTTTCTACATAAAATAAGGAAGCTCAAAACGCTCACTATAGAAAAGATGTACAGCTTATTCAAAAAGCTTTGCCGTCTTTAGCAACAACCTTAAACTGTATTCACCTACCAGGCCGTATTATTTTTAAGTACTGTAGTTCTTGGCTTTGAACTTTTTCAACAACTTTTTACAGACATTACCCATACCCATATAAACGAAGGAGAAAAAGAATAAACACACATTTCAAAGTTTGCATGCAGTAAAAGAACTAGCTGTTTATCATAAAAATATAGGAAAAAGCTTTATAATAGTTGCTATAAAAAACTAAAGAGTAATTTTTATTTACTTCGATTTTCTGTGTTTGTTTTGTCGATTTATTTTAAGATTGAAAATCTTGAAAAAATGTTAAATTATGTGAAAATTAAATCATCAGAAAATTATCTCCCTTGCCTGGCACAACTTTCAACCAATAAAATAGTTGAAAATTTTCACATTATGCATTTTCTACCAATAACAGAAGAGAGGAAGTGCATAGTCCAAAGATTGTAAAATACTTTAACTCTATCAACCGTCTTTCAAGGAAGACTATATAATAAACACACACTTCAATGATTGCATGTAGAAAAAAAGAATTTTCTGTTAAGCATGAAAACATAGAGAGATTTAAAAATAAATCGTCTAAAAAATATAGAGTATAAGCCTCTTTTTTCTGCAATTTTCTTGAATTCGTTTTGAAACCGACGGTTCAAAGAGCAAGATCCACTTAGGGCCTTGTTTGGCCCTGAGAATTTCTGAAAAATCGAAACTGCTCAGTTTTGGTTGAAAATTCAGTATTCATAACTTGGACCCTTGGTGACTGTCTATCTATTGAACATGACGTAATTTTTCTCTCTAGTCAATGTATTATGACGTCATAAAATGCGTCATTTTCCCCATATCCTGTAAATTCCCTTAAAAATTGCCAAAAGTTGAGGTATTTTTAAAATATTTCATATAGAGCACAACCTCTGATCCAAAATATGCAATTATATAATGAAAGATCTGTTTCTGAAGATCACAAAACATGTTACCTCTGTAATGATTAGAAGAAACTTGAATCTACAATATATACATGTAAGTAGGCTTAATTTTGCCAATACTGTTCTTGAGAGGATTCTTTCCTGTTTATATTTTAATCTTGATGCCCTAGGCCCTTCCTAGCCCTAGGAACCATGATTCCTACAGATTCCTACAGTCTTGATTAAACAATGCATAGACTTGAAGCCTGTTGTTCTTAATAAGACTTGTGGTGAGGGGGGTGTTACATTTCCAAATAGACTAGTCAACTATAGCTCAATCCTTATCCGAGGGACCATAATTGTATGAAACATAGCGATAGTGCACGTTTAAAATAATAACAGTTGTTGCATGATACACAGTTGATCAATCAAGTTCAATGTCTCCTCCCCGTGCTGCTAGTATGTACATTTCCCTTATCTCCCTTACACAGAAGTCATGAACATCAAAAACATTTATTGATTGAATTAAACATTGTGTTATAGTTATAAAAAAACAACATTTCATTATAAAAATCATTACAATTACTATGTATTCATTTTATATAAAGAAATTATAATTTAGCATTGTGACGGAATCGTTGAACTTTAAATGGTGACATGTCGTATGAAGGCGGTTTATTTAAGGCTAACTCAGCCAGCACTTTCCCTACCACTGGAGCTAACTTAAATCCATGACCTAAAATGTAAGAGAAATCCAATACATATCATTGAACTTTTGTTTTTCTTTTGATAACGATTTCAATTCATTTATTTCATTAAAAAGAATTGATATACCCGAGAACCCAGCACCAATGACAATATTTCTCCAGGCAGGATGATGATCAAGAATGAAATTTTCATCTTTAGACCACTGTAATTTTAGTTGAATGACGTCAAATATTGAAATATTCGATTTTGTCCATTTTCTATTGTTATTGTGCTACGTACTTTTCTGTGTTGTTAAATGTTGTTTTTATTCTATGGTTGTCATTTTATACTTTGTATTTGTATTCCAAATTTACCCATGTAAATGTTTTATTTGAAACGTATTTTATAATTTTCCATTTGCATTCTATATTTATTATCTATACCATATAATTTCTATTCGAAATGCACATTACATCATTTGTATTCGTCATTGTTTCAATTTGTATTGTACGTGTATGAGAATCTCATATTCCAATTAGAGATACAATAAGGTTTATCCAATACAAATGTAGATCATATCCATGTACAATACAAACTGTTGACATACATAAATTGAGACATTACAGAATGCAAATAGTAAATTATATGGCACCTGATCCCACCTCTAAATTTTGAGGTCCGTGTTTTCTCTGCTCCAAATTTGTATCGTTTCATTGGACTTTCGAGATTGAATACTGTCGTTATCTTCATATTTCACAATACAATGCACATTATTAATAAAGATATATTGAATAAAAAAAATGATAATATATAGTATATAAAATAAACAATTATAATGCACAAATAGAAAATTTAACAGTACAAATTGAAAATGTACAATACAAATGATCTACTCAAATGAAAATTATAAAACAAAGAAATAGAAAAACATAGAAATTAAACAATGAAAATGGACAATAATAGAACAAAAATCAATAGAAATAATGAAATACTAAACACAAACTTACAAAAAATTAAATGGAAAAGATCGAATATATCGAATATATAATTTTCATTTTCATCGATTTTCTGTGTTCGTTTTGTCGATTTAATTTAAGATTGAAAAACTTGAAAAAATGTTAAATTATATGAAAATTAGATCATCAGAAAATTATCTCCCTTACCTGGCACAATTTTTCAACCAATGAAATAATTGAAAATTTTCACATTATGCATTTTCTACCAATAACAGAAGAGAGGAAGTGCATAGTCCAAAGATTGTAAAATACTTCAACTCTATCAACCGTCTTTCAAGGAAGATTGTAATAAACATACACTTCAATGTTTGCATGTAGAAAAAAGAATTTTCTGTTAAGCATGAAAATATAGAGAGATTGAAAAATAAATGGTCTAAAAAATTTAGAGTATAAGCCTCTTTTTTCTGCAATTTTCTTTAATTCGTTTTGAAACCGACGGTTCAAAGAGCAAGAGCCAAGAGAAACATAGCAAGAGCAAGAGAAACATAGCGATAGTGCACGTTTAAAATAATAACAGTTGTTGCATGATACACAGTTGATCAATCAAGTTCAATGTCTCCTCCCCGTGCTGCTAGTATGTACATTTCCCTTATCTCCCTTACACAGAAGTCATGAACATCAAAAACATTTATTGCTTGAATAAAACATTGTGTTATAATTATAAAAACAACATTTCATTATAAAATCATTACAATTACTATGTATTCAGTTTGTATAAAGAAATTATAATTTAGCATTGTGACGGAACCGTTGAACTTTAAATGGTGACATGTCGTATGAAGGCGGTTTATTTAAGGCTAACTCAGCCAGCACTTTCCCTACCACTGGAGCTAACTTAAATCCATGACCTAAAATGCAAGAGAAATCCAATACATATCATTGAACTTTTGTTTTTCTTTTGATAACGATTTCAATTCATTTATTTCATTAAAAAGAATTGATATACCCGAGAATCCAGCACCAATGACAATATTTCTCCAGGCAGGATGATGATCAAGGATGAAATTTTCATCTTTAGACCACTGTAATTTTAATTGAATGACGTCAAATATTGAAATATTCGATTTTGTCCATTTTCTTTTGTTATTGTGCTACGTACTTTTCTGCATTGTGAAATGTTGTTTTTATTCTATGGTTGTCATTTTATACTTTATATTTGTATTCTATATTTACCCATGTAAATGTTTTATTTGAAACGTATTTTATAATTTTCCATTTGCATTCTATATTTATTATCTATACCATATAATTTCTATTCGAAATGCACATTACATCATTTGTATTCGTCATTGTTTCAATTTGTATTGTACATGTATGAGAATTTCATATTCCAATTAGAGATACAATAAGGTTTGTTATCCAATACAAATGTAGATCATATCCATGTACAATACAAACTGTTGACATACATAAACTGAGATATTACAGAATGCAAATAGTGAATTATATGGCACCTGATCCCACCTCTAAATTTTGAGGTCCGTGTTTTCTCTGCTCCAAATTTGTATCGTTTCATTGGACTTTCGAGATTGAATACTGTTCGTTATCTTCATATTTCACAATACAATGAACATTATCAATAAAGATATACTGAATAAAAAAAAATAATATGTAGTATATAAAATGAACAATTATAATGCACAAATAGAAAATTTAACAGTACAAATTGAAAATATACAATACAAATGATCTACTCAAATGAAAATTATAAAACAAATAGAAATTAAAAAATGAAAATGGACAATAATAGAACAAAAATCAATAGAAATCATGAAATACTAAATACAAATGTAAAAGTTACAAAAAATTAAATGGAAAAGATCGAATATTGCAATGTAATTTATTTCTTGAGTGTATACTAGTATCGACTGGGAAGAGAGACTGGGGCCAAAATGAGAGAAAGTGTTTAATTAGAATTTCTGTTCGTAAATACATACTTATATTTTATTTTATCAAGTTGATCCAGAGGCGGGCTTTAAAGGTAAAAGTGCAAAGTACATAAGTAACATATTTATATATGTGTCTATTTTTTGTTGTGTATCAGGATTACAACCTACATTAGACCACATGATAGTTCTTATGCAAATTATCACGTGGTCCCATGTCGTTAAACATCTAATACACACCGGAAAGTAGATACATATCCCTTAATATTACCTGGAATGAAATAAAATAATGCAACTTGGATTTCAAATCACAAAATGATACACGTATATAGGTCCCTAGGTCCCTATAGGACTGTATAGGTCCCTGAATGATATTATCGTTAATTTACCGTATACATGCATGTTTCAGAGATGACTGGTTCCGGCTCTATGTCCGGGAAATGTTTTGATATGTATTTCTTCATCGTATTAAGTACCCATGTGTCATCTGCCTTGTCCCGTGTGTCAGGATCCACCTCGGGTCCCCAATGGAGGCAAATCTGGCACATAGTAAAAGGTATAATCTAACACCAAATGCTCAAGTAGAAACAATGGAAGAACAATTTTGTTTCACTTTTAAGATTTGGAATTTTGCGTCAACGGAGATGGAACATTTCTACTACAGAAATACATGTAGTGTCTATGAAATATGAGCATATGTCGTGTTGTGATCCTGACCATATGTCGTGTTTCTTTAATTCATATACATGTACATTGTACATATTTTTCTGTAAATATGATTTCTTTAAATTCTACCATGTACACTGTACCAAAAACAGGCGATACAATTATTACCATTGGTCATAAATATATTAATAGCAAATGTTTTCAAACATTTTAATGACGTCATTGTTACCTTGACCAATCCTGGATATTCTTCACTAGGCAGACCGTAAACTGCGTAACCATTAGAAGCATTCTCTTGTAGGAACACTGGGAACTTGTCAGGACTGTATCTACCCCTGACCTTCTCTTTCCAATAGAGTACATTTATCCTCATGACCTTCAACGTATACAGAGAACTTCAGGTAACTTGAATGCTGCGATTGATTTTATACTTTTAAAATTTAAAATGCAACTGTATCTGTGATCATTTTTTTAAAAGTATTCAAAAATAATACAATTATATTAAAAGATCTCATCACAATGTTTATACAATATTTAATTTTCGTAAATGTATATTTTAGCGAAGGGAAAGTAAGATGTTCAAGCACTTTAAGTTTACTTTGTTATGATCTATATAATTTTTCTCATCTGCAAAAATTTACATATCTTCTTTAAAACTGTACATTGTCTAAATTGTATAATATACCCGTATATTATTGGCAGCTGAACTTGGGTTAAATTGTACTGTTGTATGTTCCATATACTAGTATACATATGTAACACAACCTTTATGGCAAGTGAAATGAGTTAGGTTGTATTATACAATGTTTAATTTATACCCTTATTGGCAGGTGAACTTGAAGTTTAGGTAACACTTTTGTTGCCCATGCCCCTACAGTCAGTACGACAGAGCCTGCCCTGTATCTACTGGTAGCAGTCCGTAGCTCTACCGTCTCTCCTGGAACAATCTCTAAAACTTCCTCGCCATCTCGTATTGTCCCACCGTAATAACGGAACATTTCCTACGATACAAGTTAATGACATACTATGATCTCGCTAATATCCTTAGTATTTCTTTTTTCAAAAAAGGTTGCAATAAAAATGGACAAATTATTAATAATAAGAACAAGCATTCTGAGAGTATTGCATTTATTTAACAATACTAGTCCCTTATCGGCAAATGTAATCTGGTTCCCATTAAAAATTATTGGAACACCGGTTGGGGACTAATAACGTAAAATGAAAATACTTTACTAAAAGGAAGTATTAGATTTTGATTTTATATACCAGTACTAAACGCTTAATAAAATGTTCTTTTGAAACTTGTTCTTTGTAAACGTACGTGGAAGGACATTAGCGCTTTGTCCGCCATTAGAATACCTCCGCTCTTATCGACGACAAACGTAAAATCTCTTGGAAATTCGACCATAGGGTAAGTTTTCTTCATCTGATTGTAATCTAGAACGGTGTGTGGAATAGCGTGACGTTGAAGACATCGGATAGTTCCCATTGTAAACTTGTCGTCTGCTGATCCCATTGTCAACATCCCAGTTTTCCTATTCAAGACAAAAGGTACATGTTCTTTTAAAAATTGTCCAGGAAGCAGTGTGCCTTTATAACGTTATTGAAATCCAAATTGTGTGAGGTGTCCCATCCTACTTGAAGATCGTCCGTCCTGACTCCTTTTCTAGAGTTTCCCATAGATTGTATGCCTCCTTCATCATCACAGTGAAGTGTTCCATCTCCCCATAAGCCTTCCTGGTGATCCTGCTCTGACCATGGGAGCTCCCCCGCGAGTGGGGAAGCGGAAACTAATATACACAATTGTTAGAGAGTTTAGTTGTATAAGACGTTAACATACTAGAAGTTTTATTTGGAACTTCAAGAGCTGAAGATTAAATGCGTTTGTGATACATCTGCTACATGTAACATTCTTTTTAATTAGAAACTTTAATGTGTAAGGAATGCCAATATCTAATTTTTTTAAACCTGTTCTAACAGCAGCGTTTTCCTCCCATGTTTTGCCAAATGGTAGGCAGTCGACGATCCTTCAATACCAGCACCTACTACGATGACGTCATACATATCCATGGGTTCTGTCCAAAAAATATTAAATAAATGATAATGAACACAGACATGTATATCCTTATTAACATAAATGATCTAATATGCGCATAACCCTTTGAATATTATAAAATTTCAGGGTGTCTATATTTAATATTTATATATGTTCATCCAATGCAAATTGTGTCCCTAACACTCATCCATACTAGAGATTTTACTGGTCACCGCCCATCAACACTTTCTCCGATCCAGTAAACACTGGTGAAAGCGTCATTTTAAATTTGCATTTTTCCAACCATTTGCCTTAGTTAAATATGAAACATAACATGGTGTCCTGCACGTTCAGTAGAGCAGTCAGTCAGGAGAACTAAAATTTCTGCACCGAATGTAGTAAACATCTAGTATCAATTGTTGTGCAATCTCTGAATTTATATACTAATTTTGTTATTCATCACAGAATATATATAATTTTTTATAAAAACAATTGTATTAAAAGGTATTAATGACTTTTAAAGATAACAATGGATAAAGATATTTACTTGCCGGTACTTTTGCTAAGAGTTCCACATTCATGTATGGATGTACATTCGGGTACAACTTCAATATAACAAGAACCTACATCAAACGGCAATTATATCTGACTGTATCAAGGGAAAAAAATCTCTGAACTAAAGGTCCAAATAAGAAACTGAAAAGTAATTTTTCATTATTGTGCTGGAAATATTTTTTTAATGTAATAACATGTATTTTTTTTTATATTTGCTAAATTTCATATACAAACCTGTTATTCTCAGTGTAAATGTACATGTATGTCTGCAAAATTGTACAGGTAATCATTGTTTATTTTTTTAATGTCAAATGACAGAAATAGCTTAGAACTTTAAAAAAAAATGATTTTGATTTAAAAATTTTAAAAAAATTAAAAGCTCAGAATTTTCCCAATTCTAATGGGAGGTCTCCTTCAACTCGCATATATATGCTTTAATTTATCTGTCTTATTAAGAAAAAAATTAAAGGTATGTGCATTTTAAATATTTAATTCACTTAGCCATACTCTACGGCGTAAACCGTTACCTAGATTACCTAGGTAAAACATATTCTCTCAGTTTTGTAGAGGGAACATTATTAGAAATAACGAAATTTATAGGCCTAGGTATATACAGTAAAACTACTACTTGACTGTATATTTTGCAAATACACCGTATTTTCAATATAGGACCAAAATAAACCTGTCCCGATGGCATATGTTTGATAAGTTTGTAAAATGACAAATTTGATTTCAATCAAAGAAACAAATTATTAATATGTTAGATTTCATACAATCGCAAATATAGTACAAGTCAAAATCTAATTCTGAATCTGAACAGCTTTGCCGAACCCCTACCAAGAGACCTGGACTCTCACATTCAACATTGTTTCTTTTCATTATACACCTGGTTAGTATATCCTCTAGATGATCAGAACACCTGCACTAAGCCAAAGGTTACGATCTGTCCCTGAAAGGGGTGTAGAGACGTTATAAACTGATCGTGACTGTAGGATAATGAAGATGCCAGGAAAATTAGATAGGAATTTTATGTCATCATTAACTGTGTTTTAACCTTTGAGCAGTATCCCAAATAGCTTCAAAACAATGATGCTAGTTACAAGAACTTTTAAATTGTTGATTTCAGAGAAGGTAGCATCCATAGCTTCTGAATTACACAAGTCAGCCATTTTAGAATTGCTTCTCTGGGTGAGCACAGTCTATATATGTACTTGGTGCATGGTTCACATGAGATTTAAAAAAAAAATGATTCTACCCAATTCCCTTTTAATTATCCTTCAAAGTTCTAATCGTACAAATTAATCAAAAGTTAATTTCTTTCAATAATCAATTTTCTCTGCTGTTTAGTCTTCTACTTGTACAAGTATCTAAGGTGAGTATTTTTTTTAAATCACTAGAATAAGTATTGTTTAAAGCTTCCACACTTGTTCTTTTCCTTTTCAGTGGAATGTCTATTGACACAGAACACAGTCAGGATTTGAGTCTTCGAAAAATTATGAATTGATGACAGTGGCTTTTTTTGAGGTGTTTTATTTTGTTTTAGTTTTTATGTTTGTTTTGTTTTTAAACAGTGTTAAACTGTTCAAACAAGCTGAAAGATGGAGAATTAAAACAAGTATAAGATTGAGTGTAGATAAACATGATATTGGTTGTTTACGTTCAAATTAAAATGTTCACCGATTTTGAATTTGAATAAACCCACGTTTCTATATAGTTAAATTGACTTTAAACTGTGTCTGATATTTAAATGCGGAGTCGGTAAATAAATCGGTTATTGTTTTAAATTTCTAATATATGTGAAACCCGATTAATTTAAATTGTGTAATTTACAGGAAAATCCTATCTTTATATAAAGTAATAAATCAATTGCAAATAGAAAGATCTTTTTATAGATTTTAGTTAGTCTGAACTTATCAAAAATACGCCATATATGACTTTATAAATGTTTAAGTTTAGATTTTTAAAGTTTTAAGTTTAAGTTTAAATATGTTTAAGTTTTATTGTTTATTATCAAGAACCACTGATACATTTCATAGGTTTGAAACATGAAATCAATTAATTTGTACAAAAAATGTGTGATCATTTTCATAATGACATAAACATTAGACAAAGTAGGATAGTACGGTAGATTATGATGGCTATGCAGTGTCTATTTTTAACCTGCAACAAGCCAATGTTTGTCATTATCCAATCATTGCTAATATTATAAGCACAAAGGATTCGAAGTGTCAGTGAATGGAATGCAATTCATATATACATGTAGCATTGACAGGTTTCTTTTTTTTTCTGGATGCCTTCCAAGAGAAAATGAACGAATCAAACATTCCATCGAAAATGATTAGAAAATATATAATATGCACAAACGGTATGTTGATAAAGATGCTGAAAAACCAAAAGAACTTACGACTAAGACCAAAAACTTTAGATGATTGTCTTTTTAAAATGATTAAAACCATTTTCAAATTAATGTAAAATGGAGAGTAATGAGCAGAATTAAATTTTGGTCTTAGTCCTAAATAAGTTTTTCTGTAACAGGATAGGGTGGATATCTAACAGCAAAAAATCCGAGGTGGAAAGTATGGAGAGACAAAAATACTTGCATCGTCGGACAACCCACGGCTGATTACGCTGATTACGTGTTAAGGATGCCAACAAAAATATTACCTACAAACAAATTTTAAAATTTCCTCGCAGAAAAACATCACAGGCGCAGCAACTCCTAAAGATAATGGGCACTTTTACACACCTATACATGTAGATAGGCATATTATGCCTATCTCTATATAGGTGTGTATAATGATATAGATCTACATGATAAAAGATTGCAGCTTATAGCTAGTAGACTATTCACTAGACTGTTTCATGATCGTAAATTTACCTTTAGTTTCAGTTTGATTTAAAAAAAAAAATGCAGCCGGTTTGTGTTTTATAATGTGCCTTGAAATGTTAATAAACATGTAAACTAGAGTTACCCGCCCACTAGCAGTGCCACGCCGAATTTTCTCGATTACACTAATCGACCGCTGTCAGCTGTAGAGGATAACCAAAGAAAATGGCCACTGTTCTGATTGCCATAGATGAGAGCCAGTTTGCAGAAAATGCCTTCAAATGTAAGTTTATTTTAGTAATTTTCCCGTAATATATGCAAATAAGCCTTCGAACGATTTCGATATTGTTAGTAAACAGTTTTAAGCATCTATGGCGCGCAACCATGGGACTTTTTAGCTGTTCTAGCTTAGAGAATATAAAAAAGAGAAAAGTACGTCTAAATAAATAAAAAATAAATAAATAAATAAATCACAAATGTGTATTACATTGTCATCTCTTATAGATACCGTCTGTTTAAGGTATTTTAATTTGCATGTATGTCATCTACCTGAATTTGATTGCAATTCTATCCTTCAGTAGAATTCGGTCCTTTTGTATGAGTATTTTATGTAAATTAAGGAGCATAAATGTATTTACGCTCTGTAGTAAGTGTCTATTCTAGGTCATAGTATGCACAGACCCGTTACGTGTTTTTGTTGTCCAAATGTTGTTGTTATAAAGATAATAGTTCGTTTACCTCCATTCAGTTTAGTGATAAAAGCGTCTGAAGGTTTATATATATATATATATATATATATATATATATATATATATATATATATATATATATATATATATATATATATATATATATTGTATTCTCGCTGATAAGGTTTTAGGGATAATACGGGATTCAGGGGGGTATGTGTAAAACACGAAACGAGAAACAAGAAACGAGAAACAATGGAATGTCAGATTCAGCATAGAACACCTAATGACCTTAAAATGTCAACAAAGGGGGGCAGCTTGTGCTTTTGATTTCGTTTTGTTAGATAACAGATGCAGAGTGAAATGAAATATCTAACTTAGGTCAGGTTTATCATCGACCCGCACAACTATCTCAAACACACACAAAAAAAATGTAACACAATGAGCGTACAAATTATAACTTTAATTAATATATTAAGTTTGTACATTGAGTTTATTAATATTTTTAATATTGTGTTTTGAATTATAATTGATACTATCAGTGTGTAGAGCGACGGACAGTAACCTCCTAATTATGAACTTGTTTACAAACTCTGGGAGATTGGATACAATAAGTGAGCGTCTTCATTTGATGGACAATTAGTTTTTACGATGTGTTGTTCTCTAACATTGACACTTCCAATCAGACTTTGTGCAAAGCTGCAACCATCTAATTAACTGAAAAATGTGCAAGATACACAATGTTAATGTAAACAGAGGACATTGCCGTATCCTATAAGGATATGCAGTGAGGGGCGGACTATATCAATATTAATGAAGTGACACTCTTAACTAATTGTTGTTACCAAATATGTGATCCCTATGATACGGCTTCTTGTACAAAAGATGTGCGCGCTGAGTATCAATAGCTTTTTAACATATTAGCTCTAAGACTGAATATGTGAGCTTTCACCACCTTAGCTCCGAGACCGACAGCCATTGAACTTTTCTTATGTACCATTGTTTTGCCTTTGCTGTGATTTTATAATAAAACTATAAACTTACAAAAGTCTTCTTAATCCCAACACATTGAGTAATTGTGTTATATAATGGATTAATTGTTGCCGTGGAACAGGACACAGAACGGGAAGTCTCCCAACGCTGGAAAGAGAAAGACATTCAAGACTACTGTAAGTAACTGTTTTATTATACCTAGATTTTTTAAGTATGGACAACCAAGACATTGGGAATGGTTTTGATTTGGGAGGTGCCTTTATGACCTTGTCGACTGTATTAGAAACTAAATTTGATGGTCTTGATTCTAGAGTTAAAGGTTTATCAAATGCAATTGGTACTAATGGGATTTCAAATGAAATAACACCATATGAGGGGGATCCTGGCAAATTCAAAGATTGGATAAAATCAATTGAAAAGTATTCTTTCATGAACAAACTATCAGATGAAAAAGTCAAAATTGTGGCTTATGGTTCTAGTCGTGGGGCAGTTTCAGACTTTATTCAACGAAGTCTCACGAATAACCCAGGGGGGGACCTGGAATGATTTGAAAAATGAGTTATCCACAAGATTTGCTGAAGTAACAGATCCTCAACATGCATTCATGTTATTAAGAAAAGTTAATCAAAAACCCGAAGAAAATGTTCAGATTTACGCTGAAAGATTATTGTCATTGGCTGAAGAAGCATATAAAGGTCTCGAAGGAGGACCTTCAGTTCAACGTTAATTGATTGGAATATTTGTTGATGGCTTATTACAAGACAAATTGAAATTCAAGGTTATGCGTGAAAACCCTGCAACTCTGCAAGCAGCTATAAACTGCGCAATGGCTGAACAAAACCTGTATAAGCGATTCGAACTCAGGTCGGGTAGGCAAACCCATATACCCATGGAGGTTGACCATTATAGATCTAAACGCCCTTCAAAAACAATACCGAAGAGAAAAAGTATTTATTCTGTAAATCGAGCCACAAACTATCAGAGTGTTGAATGTTGGAATTGTGGAAAGAAAGGACACATTAAACGAAATTGTAAAAAGCAAACTAAAAATCAGTTAAACGAGTAAACTCCTTTCAAAATAGGGCCATTGTAAGGAGTAAACATTTGCATGAATCAAAGAATAAAAACATTCCAAATTTCAAAATTAATATTGCAGGAAACCCTAATTCTTGTATTATTAAGATTAACGGTCAGAAATTTCGCGCACTTATAGATTCTGGTGCAGAAGTCTCATTGATTCATTCAAAAGTTTTTAGGTCCTTTCATAACATTCCACATTTATCAAAAGAAAGAGTCAATTTACAATCTGTAAATGGTGATGCATTGAAAATCAAAGGAAAAGCAAATGTCAGTTTTCAAGTTGGTGGCATGACTTTGAATCATCCATTTTTTGTCATTGAAGAAATGAATAGAAATGTCATATTGGGGCGCGATTGGTTGATCAAGAATGGTGTGCGCTTATACTATGATTTAGGGTCTTTTAGAATAGGGAAAACATACATTCCATTTCAAGAAGATATTCATATCTCTGCAATTGTAAGAGCAACTAGAAAATCTGTATTCAAACCTCAAACTGCGCATGTTTGGTATGGAAAACTGAAAAGAAGTTTTCTTACATATTAGCTCTAAGACTGAATATGTGAGCTTTCACCACCTTAGCTCCGAGACCGACAGCCATTGAACTTTTCTTATGTACCATTGTTTTGCCTTTGCTGTGATTTTATAATAAAACTATAAACTTACAAAAGTCTTCTTAATCCCAACACATTGAGTAATTGTGTTATAAAAATAATAAAATGTTGACAGATTTAATTAATACAATACTATTACCGGAAAGAAATGCTTACTCTGTTTTTGCTTAGAATGATAATGTTATCATCAAATGATACAATTTCATTGATAAACTAATTTGATGTATTTCCGTTAGGATACTATATATAATGGTCCAAATTTCTACATCAGAACTCTAACTATACCTCTGTCAAAAAGAATCAACTGTTACTGATCATTAGCTTTTTACTACCACAATGATTTAGTAGTTCTGGTAATACATGTATTATTGGTGAAATTTATTGTCAATGTTTATATAATAGTTTTCTTTACTACATATATAACAAAAATATAAATATATTATTTATAAATAATTAGTTATAAATATATTATTTAACATTTTGTTTAGCATTATGTTCAACATTTTGTTGATTTTGTAAAATGCAGAAAATAATTTGAAGGAATCTGTCTCTTACCAATTGTGTACTTTTCAGCTGTTGATATTTAATTAAATCTGTCATGTCTTTATGGGTTAGCAGTGCCGGATCACTGATAAATCTGTCCTGAGTTGTATGTTTTAATTTCACTCAGCACTTGTTTTCTAACAAAATGAAATCAAGGCAAAAGCTGCCCCTTGGTTGACATTTTTAGGTCATTTTTATGCCCCCGGATCGAAAGATCCCGGGGGTATATTGTTTTTGTCCTGTCTGTCTGTTTGTCTGTTTGTCTGTTTGTTTGTCTGTTTGTCTGTCTGTATGTTGTCAACTTTAACCTTGCCCATAACTTTTGATTGGTTGGAGCTATGACTTTCATTGTCACATGTGTATTCCTTGTGACAAGACCTTTCTTTGGGTACCATCATATTTGACCTTTTGACCTTGACCTTGGAGTTTGACCCACTTTTGCAAAATTTTATGAGACTTTAACCTTGGCCATAACTTCTGAACAGTTGGTGCTTGGGGTTTCAAACTTCACATGTGTATTCTTTGTGACAAGGCCTTCTTTTGGATACCAACCACTTTGACCTTTTGACCTTGGACTTTGACCTACTTTTGAAAAACTTTAACCTTGGCCATAACGTTTGAACAGTTGGTGATTAGGCTTTCAAACTTCACATGTGTATTCCTTGTGACAAGACCTTCCTCTGGATATCAACCACTTTGACCCTTTTGACATTGACCTAGGAGTTTGACCTACTTTTGATAAACTTTAACCTTGGCCATAACTTTTGAATGGTTGGAGCTAGGACTTTCATACTTCACATATGTAATCCTTGTGACAAGACCTTCCTTTGAATACCAACGACTTTGACCTTTTGACCTTGACCTAGGAGTTTGACCTACTTTTGAAAAACTTTAACCTTAGCCATAACTTTTGAATGGTTGATGCTAGGACTTTCATACTTCACATATGTAATCCTTGTGACAAGACCTTCCTTTGGATACCAACCACTTTGACCCTTTGACCTTGACCTAGGAGTTTGACCTACTTTTGAAAAACTTTAACCTTGGCCATAACTTTTGAATGGTTGGTGCTAGGGCTTTCATACTTCACATATGTAATCCTTGTGACGAGATCTTCCTTTGGATACCAACCACTTTGACCTTGACCTTGACGTTTGACTTTTATTTAAAAAACTTTAACCTTCACCATAATTTTTCAACAGTTGTATCTAGGTCTTTCAAATTTCAGAGGTGTTTTCCTCGAGACAAGATCTTTCTTTGGGTATCAACATTTTTTATCTTTTGGCCTGGATTTTGACTTGCATTTGAGAAACTTTAACCTTCGACATAAGCTACCATACGGGGGCATAGTGTTTCACAAACACATCTTGTTTTTCTTATGCTATTGTTTCTCGTTTCTCATTTCTTGTTTCTCGTTTCGTGTTTTACACATACCCGGCTTAGGGTGTCTGTCCCTTCGTCAGTCCACAGTTTGTATATCCATAGACGCAAGGTTAAGCTTAGCGTTATAGGTCACTTTCATGCTAGTCACAAAGATTATCAGTACAAAGCATATTTGCAGATGTGCATTTGCTGATAATTAGAAGCATTCCCTGATTGTGCTCCCACATATGTAGAGAATGCATGACTTTGATTCTGATATTCTTTACCAATTAACAGAGAAGAAATATCGAAAGAAAACCATTGAAACTGTATATTTTTTTCTTACACCTGTTAATCTATCTTAGTTGTAAAACTTTTAGTTGGTTTTCGTACTTAAGAACATCATGAGTCGAAATGCTCTCGAACAAGAAGATTTCACATTGGAGGTGAAACAAACTGAATCGTATAAAAATAAAAGAATTCTCTTTTCAGGGTATGCTGCAAACTTTCACAAACCTGAAAACAAGGTGATTTTGTTGCACGTCATAGAGAACCTCGGTATCACGGACATGAGTAAGTAATGTACACTTCTCCATTGGTTTGAACATATTTTATTGTAATTTATAAATACAATGGGATTGGGCACAAGTTCTGAAAACTTATTACGCCCTCTCCCTGCATGTAAATTACACATTTAAATCGTCACGGTTAAACATGAAGTTTTAAAGTATACAATATTTGCAAAAGTTTACAAATCGATGCATTTCTCTCTCCATTACAGTCAGGACACTCATATATTTTATAAATTTCTGGGCCCCTTTGTCCCCGAAATTACAACCGTTTCACAGGGATCGAGATTTTTCTAACGTATTGGGTAACACGTGTGATACATAGAGGATATTCAATGTTTTGTAGATGAATATGGAATTTATTTCACGAGTGGGACAGGATTTTTTGATATTTTCACGAGTGTCTCACAAGTGAAAAAAATTCCATATTCATCTACAAAACATTGAATTTTCTGTTTATTACATTTTCTTTGATTTTCTCTTTGCCTCTGTCTTTTCTTAACACAGTGCCATAGGCTTGATGTCATAGCTGAGCGGTTGAGACGTCATAGCTTAGAGTTGTGTGATTGAAAACATTACATAGCATGGATTTTAGCAACATATTTGGGAAGAAATTTGCAGTTTTAGCTCTATCAAGATACTATCTCTGTCTTATGATAGGCCAAAAATTATTTTTTACTTACTTTGATATCCTTTCACACTGTGAGAGAATATCATTTTTGGTATCCTTTCACACTGTGAGAGAATATAACTTTTATTCAATAAATAAATCACGGTATTTCACTGAGGAAAATGTAATAAATACTGTCATACACTAACATTCACTTGTGATCACTTTTTAGCTTTCGAGCTTTCCAGCTCCGACGAAACTGTAGAATGATCTCTAATAACTATTTACTATGTATCTTTTATTGAATAAAAAACAAAATCGAGAATATTTATCATCACTCCTAGCTAGAGAACCAGCATATACCGTGGTGTTGCCATGAACTCTATTAAAAACTGAATATAGTCACCTGGGTCTAAGGTGTATTGTAGTATGTGGCCGTGCACTTAATTAAGTTCATTTTGACAAGGTCACTGGACGAAGCATTTTTCATTTTGTAGGTCATAAAATGTACCAGAAATATATGATAAGCTTGTATGTAACATGGAAGAGCTCGAGGCTTATATGTAAAAATATTGCATAATACATGTACTCAGGTGACTGATGCTGAAGGGAATCTTTTTTTAAACATGCTAATGATGCATGAAACTACATCATTATGACATGCATTGTAAAAAATATAAGATCCACTGTAATTAACAACCGCTATTCTACATCGTCAATGTGAGAAATATATTCAAGAATATAGTTTTAATATTCTGAGAGAGACTGAGAAAACTCTTTTCGATAATCAATAGTTGCATACCCCTGTCATTGCATCTGTGGTATACACAGTCATAGAAAACGATTTCATCTCAATTTATTTTTATGTTCATGCAATTTTTTTGTTTTGAAACACGAGAGAATGAGCTTAAAAACTCCTAATCAGGTGAATTTTCAAATACATATCGTTTTCAATAATAGCCTCGAAAATTTATAATTCGATTATCCACATTTTATTTTCTTGTTGACGATAGCCATATCTGTATAAATTCATGAAGGTTATGTACAAGCATGTACAGAGTAGGACATTCTCTACAGGTCCAGCCCGGTACATGGAGTTACAGAGGGAGGCCAAACAAAAAGCCGAGGCCCTGAAGGAGAAATACGCCGCCATGTCTCGGGAACTTGGGGTAAAGTATTGCCAAAAAATAAAACAAACCCGTATTATATAGTATAATTTATATACCTGTAATAAAACAAAAGAATTTCACATGTATTAAATTACATCATTGAGTGACATGCATATCCAAAAAAAGATGGAATTTTAGGTAAAACATTGTTTATGACCATACATAAACGTATTTTAAAAATGATGTTGCCTTGTATTGTTTTACGGTTATCTTACAGTCCTAACTTTTACCTTACTACACCGGTGACCTACTTTAGTTAATCTGGGTAATGCACATTCCTGGTGTACAAAGATAATTTTTTTATAAGGACGAAGCAATGTCATTCTGTGTTATCAATGCAAACATTTTGTTAGCTAAATAAGTCTGAAGCGAAACTGTTGGTATTAATTTATTCCTCAAGCCATATGGTCTATCAGATCGCATTATCATTTTACATGTACAGAGTAAGGAATATAATAACATAAAAGTAATGCATTATATATATATATATATATATATATATATATATATATACATATATACAATGTATATATACAATGTGTATATATATATATATATATATATATATATATATATATATATATATATATATATATATATATATATATATATGCACTTGGTTTAACATAATATTGTTTACAAAATTTTAAACAAGAAAATTCTTGAGGTAAGAAACAAAGAATGCGGTTCTGTTTTCTGTAGAAATTTCCCTACATTATACATGTTCTAAGTTCATTGACATTTTTAGTTATATTCTGCCTAGATAACAATAGCACTTTTTAATAGACAGAACTCAAGAAAAAGTGAGTATTTCAAAATAAAATGCTCATCAACCTCCAAATTACAAAAATTAATTGATTCTCTCTAGGAGTGTGAGAAAACTTCACTTCTCAATCATTAATAAATGTGCACTTAGCAGTTGAATATACTTGGCTGAAATTAATGGTTTCATTAATAAGATTTAATTAAGATTGCAAACACAACTTATTTGTTAATTATCTACCAAAAACACTGATGATAAAAAAGACATCACATTCTTGTTAAAAACAATCAGTCTTTGTTTATTTAAAAATATTTAAAAACAGATTTTTGTAATATTTCGACAGTACCAACCTTCTCCAACCCCAATGAAAGCAGTAATTTTTTTCTACATCAAGTAGCCAATTAAATTTTGTTCAAAAACGTTTCACTTCTTTCATGTATATTCCTGTAAATTCTTTTTATAATGTAATTCCAATAATTTCAAATAAAATTTCATTATGCAATTTTCCTTAAGATAAAAAGAGAACTTGTACTCTTAAACTGTAAAACTAGTACTTAGAGCAGTTTTAACAAGATGATGTCATATTGCTATGCAGTTTTTATCTGGTTAATTAAGAAATGGTAATTGGAATCAAAGATGCTTAAACCTAACTTTTGATGTTACGTACATGATCTGATAATATCAAGTTCAACTGAATAAAATTTTAATGATCTATTTGAAATCCCTTGTACACATAGTTACACAAGCTTGTTCTGGGCCCAGTGCTTAGTTGAATTAAATCAGATTAAAAATATATTTTTCCTCCTACAATGAATAAAAACATGCAGTTAGTTTTCAAGATTGATCAGATTTAAACATTTATAAATATCATGTTATGCTGGTATTCAAGCCAGTCATTAAAAAGCTATCATTACCTTATGGTGTTCATTTATCATATACAGGTTTTTGTTATAGATCATCCTCAAAAATAAAAATGAATTTGAATTACCATACCTTTATTAGATTCCTAATCATATAAAAACCCTTACAAAGATACATAGCGGGTTCCAGTAAATGTTCTACAAAGCCTCTTTCTTTACTTCTCACTAAAATATTAACAGTAGTGAAGGAGAAACTTCAGGAGTACTCTAACTTTATAACAATACATTCGAGAAGTGGTGTAAATCAGATGTGGATGCTTAAAAAAAATAGCTAACTTTTAAGAAATTTGAAATCACAAATTTTTACCAAAATCAATACTGTACGACTTTTCAACACTTTATACATCCATCACCCACGATAAATTAAAATCCAGGCTTTTTGACATCATAGACAGCTGATTTTTTTTTTAATATAAATGGAACTCGTAAATTTACTTACCTTGTCATTCACAAAATTATTTTGTTAAAAATCATTCAGATTGTACACACAAGTACTATGAAGTTGATATAAAAAAGATGCTTGAATTTCTGATTGACAATATCTATGTAGTTTTTGGAGATTAGGTCTTCCAACAATCTGTCGGAGTTTTCATGGGTACAAATTGCGCCCCGTTATTAGCAGACCTACTTTCGAATTCATATATTAAAGCAGAATTTATTCAAAAACTTGTACATGAGAAGAAGAAAACACTTGCTGAGACCTTCAACTCGACGTTTAGATATATCGACGACGTACTATCAATTAACAACAGTTACTTTCATTTATATGTCGACTCAATATATCCCAGTGAACATGAAATGAAAGATACAACAGAGTCTGATAGATCAATTTCATATTTGGATGTTTTTCAGGAAAAGAGGTTAATGGTAACCGAACAATGAAACGTGATGACTTCAACTTTTCTATCGTCAACTTCCCTTATTTAAGTAGCAATATACCCTTAACACCTGCATATGGGGTTTATGTCTCTCAGTTGATTCGATATGCAAGAGCATGCCCTACGTAAGAAAAAATTCTAAAACGAGACAAGCTATCAACAAACAAGTTGATGGAAAAAGAAGATCAACAATCTCGTTTAAAGTCATCATTTTGCAAGTTGTATGGTCGATACAAATTATTACCTTGTCAGCAAATACAATCTGTCATTATGCCGAATGTTGACTGACGTTTTCCATACTTATTGTTAGGCCATTATTTACACACTGAATTGTCTACGGATTTTTTCCGCTTGCCTAATCATGACAATGAGCACATGGCGGGTGTCACCGGTCGACAAGGGATGCTTACTCCTCCATGGCACCTGATCCCACCTCTGATGTTTTTAGAGATCCATGTTTGTTCTGCTCCTGATTATTATTTTTTTCTCTGGACTTTTGAGCTTGATTACTGTTCTTTATCTTCATATTTGAAAACAAAACCACTGATGATAAAGAGGGCATCCTTGATAGGTCAGGAGATTTGAAATTTCTAGCATAGCCTAGTATTTTCAGATCATATTTGTCACATACTTTGCTTGATTAAGAAATCTTTGTAGTTTGAAGCGGATATCCATATTAAAACATCAGACAAACCGGAACATGCCATTGTGGACACTGCTGAAAAAGAGAAGGTTACATACATTGTTTCCGGAAGTCGTGGAATGGGCTTAATCAGACGGACGATACTGGGCAGCACCAGTGACTTCATCCTTCATCACGCCCACTGCCCAGTCCTAATCTGCAAGAACCAGTAAATTAGAATCCTTTGTAATCATCTGCATTGTAAGCTTATACATGTGTATATTCTCTCAGATTGGAATATAGGAGAATAAATCGGAAATCAGTTATCTTGTTTGTCCAGTAAGTTTTAGCGTTCCGAATGCTTGAAAAGTTATGTGTTATCTTTTAAAATAGGATAAACATTCCTGTACGTACACAGTTTCTATTATTGCATTAAAATGCATGAAAAAGATAACACTTACCTTTGTTTTATATTTATGTATTCAGTAATTTACGAAACACAAAAGATTTCAAATTATATGCTTGTTTCCTTTAAATTTGTTCCAAAATTCAGATCTTCTAGGAACTTGGAGGACTATACGGGCAAGCTGGTGACTTAGATAATTGTGTTGTGAATTATATATGTATTTATATATATGAATTTGTTAAAAACAAATGATTGTTTAGACATTGTTTTGAAACATTTTCTTTGCATAATTAACTCAAGAATGGTCAAATCCTTATATTTTACCAAAGATTATATATTATAAATATATACATGTAAACATTGTATCCAGGATCAATGAATTGCTTCTTTGTAATGTGTAAATATACTTAATCAGTGATTTCTTGTTAATGATACAGAAATAGAAAAATTTCTCAGCTTTGGTATTCCAATGGTTACAGAGTTTTTTTATTATTTTATTTGTCAGGTTTTATGCTATGGAATAAATTCTATAAAATTCTCATTTTCACTCAGGAAAAATAGTGTTTTCATCTGCTTTTTTTAGATTGGCCATGCATCGTGAATTGTATGTAAACCTGGACTTGTATTGATATTTAAAATATTTGTGGATACATAAATTGCATTTAAATGACGGGGAAAGGCCGCAAACAATATTTTCTGTATTTTTAAGTGAGGTAGTTTATTTTTGGAAAATATTTTCCATCAAATGTTGCTACTCAATCCCAATGATTTTATTTTAGTTCAAGATTGTATTATTTTACTCTCTCAATAAATGTGTATAAAATTACCATTTCTTCTGTGTGTTTTTTTCTCTCTCCAAAGAAATGTAAATGTTCTTTAAAATTACAACGAACATTCACTAGTAACAAACACAAACATGACACTTGAACGAACTTTGTGCTTTAAATAAAGAAATGTTTTTTAAATAAGTCTACCTGAAACATCGCTCTCTCGTATTGCCAAGGACCCTTCATAGCCGGGTTATTAAACACATAGAAGGCCATAGACCGGATTCTTTTCTCACTACACATTATCTTTCTTGTCTCGGATGACCTGCAGAGGACATCGATATTACGAAGACCTGATGACTGGAGTTGGGCCTAGCCGAGAATCGTTACCTACTCTATGTGTTCCAGTGCCGGTTATCAAATGTTGGCCTGAAAAGTTTATATAAACAAAACATATTGCATCCAAATTGGAGCCACTCTTTCACTTGAAATGTTAGGAGGATGCTATCTCAATATCGATTTGAAAGCAAATTTATGACTCGTTATATAGATTACTACTAGGAGATTATCTGCAATGTGTAACAAGTAAAAAGCAATGAAGTTTAAAAATGTAAATAATGACCCAAATTGAAACACATTGAAAATGTGCACTGAAGAAATTCACTTTACATTTAAAATTTTAATCCACTAGCCAATAAAAAATTCAAAGCAAACTTGTGTCCTGTTACGGGTAAGGGAGCATGAATAGAATAGGTACGGACAGAAAGGAGACCAGTCAACCATGTACTGCGCTTGCAATTGATAATAGGTGCGAGGTTTAAAACGACAGTGAAGTATCTTGCTTGATTTTGAAGTAAAGTCTGTATGGTATGATAATTGTTCATGTCTGCCTCTGCATTTACTTCAGCTGTTTTATTTGTCCCTGTGCTCTCTATTCTTAGTATTTCTTTCGAAATTAACATAAAGGCATGATTGATGTCAGTTACCACCTTAGCTTGGGAGTTATTTTTGCCTGACTTGAAAAAAAAAATGAAAGAAAAAAAATCTTTAAATTATACGAAACGCACGACAAATTCCGATTATCTCTGTCGGACTTTACAAACAGAGGTACTTGTAAATCAACGCAGAAGGTGGTTTGAATACCTTCATTTAAGAGCTTTTAACCTCTAAAATAAGTAATTCGAATGATGTAAATGGTATCCTCAGTGGTAACAAGTGCCGATTTGGTGTCTAAATTCGCAGCCTATCACCGGTCATTGGTGGTGTCCCGGCCAGCATGAGTGAAATATTCTTCAAGGGATGTTAAATGCTGAGGTTGACAATGGCTTTTGAAGGGTGAAAATTTTTAATATTACCCTCAACTGCATGCAGTATTTATTATATTATACTAAGTTTTTATACAAATACAAAAAGGTAAAGCGGTCCAGCATACACGTAGATTCCGCGCAATCCCATTTTTATGTCACCTGAGTCACTCAGGTGACCTATTGCTATCCGTTTTCGTCCGTCGTCGTGCGTTAACATTTGAACATTTTTAGCTTCTTCTCTGAAACCGCTTAACCAATTTCAACCAAGTTTAACATATAGCACCTATGGGTGAAAGGGACCAAAAATTGTGAATTTCATCGTCTCGCCCCCCCCCCCCCCCCGGGCCTGAGGGGTGGGGCTTAAACAACCAAAATTAATGCAATCTTTAAAATTCTTTACTCCTAGACATCAAGCAGTCAAACTGTTGGCATGATTGTAATAAGCATTGAGCCGTCTACCAAAATTGTGAAATTCATGGCCCCAGGGTCAGGGGTTCTGGTGCTAGATAGGGGCTATATAGATCACTTAGTGAAAGTGCATTATTTCTTTGAAAACCTTCTTCTCTGCTCCTGGGTATTAAAAAAACTAAGTAAGTACATAGTTATGATGAGCAAGAGTGCCTCTTCCAAAATTGTGAATTTCATGGCCCCAGGGTCAGGGGTTCTGGCGTTAGGACAGGGTTCTATTGATTATATAGTGAAAATACATTAATTCATTGAAAATCTTCTCTGCTCCTTGGTATTAAATAAACTAACTAAGAACATAGTTATAGTGAGCATGGCTGCCTTTTCAGAAATTGTGAATTTTATGGCCCCTGGGTCAGGGGTTCGGGTGTTAGGGCGGGGCCCTATTTATTATACAGTAAAATTGCATTAATTCATTGAAAATCTTCTTCTCTGCTCCTGGGTATTAAATAAACTAACTTGGTGCATAGCATAGTTATGACGAACATCAGGTTGCCTCTTCCAAAATTGTGAATTTCATGGCTCCTGGATCAGGGGTTCAGGTGTTAGGGCGGGGCTCTATTAATATATATATAGTGAAAATGCATTAATTCTTTGAAAATCTTCTTCTCTGCTCCTTGATATTAAATAAACTAAGTATATAGTTATGATGAGCATGGCTTCCTCCTCAGAAATCATGAATTTCATGGCCCCTGGGTCAGGGGTTCTGGTGTTAGGGCGGGGCTCTATTGATTATACAGGGGAAAATGCATAATTTCTTTCAAAATATTTTTTTCTTCTCTGGTTATAAAGCAAAGAAACAAGTGTTTAGTTATGATTAGCAAGGGTGATTCTTCCAGAATTGTGAGTTCATGGCCAATGGGTCAGATGTTCTAGCGTAATGATGAGGCTTTATTTATTTAATAATATTATAGTGAAATGCATTTCTTTGAAAATCCTTTTCTATGCCTCTGGGCATATTCGAGGCAAACAGAGTAAAAGTTTTAACATGCACGGGCATTTTTACCAGAATTTTGAACATCTGGACCATTTAGTCAAGTGTTCTGGTCTTGGTCTGGGCTCTATTAACTTGTATTCTGCTGAGCAAAGTTATTCCCCTTTGCCATTCACCTTTGATAATTAGTTACTTTAAGTTATATATTTGAAAGGTTAATAGAATAAGAGAATTATGCAAGAATATTTATTGTATAATACAAAAAAGTACTTTCATTGTTTTAATGATCAGGTAGACTTGGAAATAATAGATGAATAAAAATGAGACAAAAAAAAAACTTAATATCTTTTTAAATGTTTTTCAAAGGCCAAAAGAGGCCAATGTGAGAAGTTAAAATATGGGGTTAAAAAATAGACATTTTGTTAATAGTCTGCATAGTAATAGTGATAAATGGGGGACAGATGGATACTAGACCAATTATTTTGTTGATGCTAATCATACTATTTTATTTACTTTTGGGCAACAAAAACGGATCCTCTAATTTGTTGTATTGTACTCAGGTGACCATTAAGGCCCTTGGGCCTCTTGTTTTGGGATTACACCCGTCTTCAAGCAATGTTGACTGTTGCTAAGTTCTATCGAGATGGAGGGTGTGGTTCATCATTCAAAGGGTTAAAATATGTTTTTAAGAAATGTTTCTCGACGGATCAAATTCAAGAAACATATATGAAAGTATAATATTATCCTGTAGAACGCAGGGGGGGGGGGACCACTTTTTAATAGTTTAGTATTTTGCTACAGTAAATTTTCCTTTAGATGCTGTTTGCCTCTTCCCCCCACACTTTTTGTTGCTGTAAGGTCGAGCACTGGCAAATTCCAAGATATGGAGGATACATGTAGGTAATTAGGTCTTTTTTTGCTTGTCAGATTATTTTGAGAAGTTGCTTCCACCCACCCACCCCTTTTTGGTCTTTTTTAGGGGGGGGGGGGTAGCAGCAGGTCTGTATCTCGCTTGTCTGAAAAAAAAATTAGGATGGACGACCCGAGAGCTACAGTGCCACCCATTGAAAAAGGTGTATATTTATTGCGCACAAAAAAGTGCAGTGTTTGTCGATTTATTTCTCCGTATTTTTAAACTACAATCTCAAAATATTACTGACCTTATGTTCTTAACACATTCTTTCACTATTTCACATCAAAACATTTCCCTCCTGGGCCTGAAATTGAGACCATCCAAAATTTCGCCTGTTCATCCTCCCATTTTAGGCGTCTAGAAAATTCGGTCAAACGAACTTTCGTAAAGATGTCAACTACGAGAGTAGTTGACAGAGGTCTATTGAATTTTTGGAAATCGAGCTTTTGTGCAGTTGAGGTAAGAATTTTGAGAAATAAATCGAGAGTCGAGCGCAAGTTTTGTGCGCAATAGATATATACAGTTTTTTCAGTCTATAGGTGGCACTGCAGCTCTACGATCTGTCTGTCAATATATTTTTTTTCGGAGAGCTACATTTCTGGAGCTATTTTTTGGTCAGTTTTTTTTTTTTTTTTTTTTTTTTTTTTTTTTTTTTTTTTTTTTTTTTTTTTGAGGTTGGTTCCCTCACTTTTGAAAACGTTGTTACTGGCCTGTAATACGTATTGTTACACCTTTAAAAATTGTTTCCTGTATAAATCTATACTAAAAAAGTCTAACTTTTCTAATGTTTTACTGAGCAGTCATAAATAAATAGATGTCTAATCGTGGAGTGAGATATTGGACCTGTCGATAAGATAGTGTACCGCTTACGTCACACTGTGGGCGGGATCAGCTAAATCTCATTTGCATTCTTTGGTGTAACAAATTTAATAGCATTGCAGGTAATTTCTACATCATGGAAGCCAGCACAAATTACATGTATGTTAGATAAAAAAATTAAAGATTCAACAAAACATTTATTGATTGTGTTCTCGGGCAAAATGCGTTTTGTCGATCACAAAACGCTTGTTGTTTTCGAACAGTTAATATACGTTTATTTATTTACATAAGTTTATATACCTTTTTTTTTTTTTTTTTTTTTTTTTTTTTTTTTTTTTTGCTTTTTCTAATTATTATTATTATATTTGCTCGTTTGTTTGTGTTTTTAATCATCTTTGAAAAGTGATTTGGAAAATCCCTTTGATTTGTACACATATAACTCGAATATCTTGTTATTTTTCTGTTCTTAGAGGATTTTGGCATTTTGTTGACAGCGAGATTTCTAATAAAAAAATAAATGTAAATATTTGTTAAAGTTAATCTTATATCAAAATTTATTGGGTATATGAATGCTTAAGTTTTTATGTTTTACAAGTCGCCATTTTTTAAAGGAGCAATTTACTTTTTAAAGACATTTTTAATTTCGATATTCTTTTCCAAAGCTACTCCGTATTTTAGAGCATGCCATAAAAGAGTAATGGAATGTTTTCCCACACTGTTGCGACCCTGTAAAGTTGAATAGACACAAACTATTTTATCGTCCAAGCAGTTCGATTATACCCAGAAGAACGCTCAATATGGCCACGGTATTTGTAGCGATTGATGATAGTAAATTTGCAGAAAATGCCTTCAAATGTAAGTACATTTTAATTTTTAACAATTCTTTTATTTTACATTAAATGATTGATTAAAGTCACCTGCGTTAGGGTTACAGGTAAATGTTCGCTAGACCGTGAGAAAGATAGCGAAAGGTTAATAGGTCGAGAGCCCCATGCAAATAAAATGCTTGGCTATGAAAAAATTCAATCCGTCCGTACATACTCATTAGTATTTCAATCATAGTCATACTAAATGAATCAAAAGCAACTGCACGTGTAATGTATTTTTTTAAGTTGTAGTTTTCTGCTAGAATGAACCATTATTCATAAGGACGTTAAGATGCGGTGGCCGTGCACATAAAATTGATTCTGCACTCTCTGAGTTGATTCATATACATCTGCGTAATTGTAAACCGTCTCGAGTAAAACATAAAATTCAGAAACAAGGTTGAAATAACGCTACAGTAAATGAGAGGCAGGCACTAGAAAACAGATGTTCAGGCATGATCTTGCTCCGAAGAACCTTATCTTATTTACAGAATTAGTATGTATTTGTGAATGGTGCTTTGGAATTATTTTTAAACTTTGAAAAACACATACTTAGGGAAGACGTACAGGTGCGGTTCATGTCAGTTATGATTTTATCACTTTATTAATTTTTTTTTTTTTTTTTTTTTTTTAGTTTAATACATTTAACGCATTTATTTCCATATTCCAAAACGAATATTTAGTAGACTGAGGAACAGTCAACTAGTAGGATCCATACGTGTGTTTGTTATTTAATGAATGGATTTAATAAGCTACCGAAGTTGTATTATAGGCTACTGTTGGGTAGGGGCAGATAACGCTTTCTAAACCGCGATTGAAGCGGTATGTGTTGTTATGTACAAGTACTGGTTAAGCACATGTAGTCAGTTAGACGTCTCTGTCCTCTCCAAGGTGCATGTATTACGAATATTTTCAGAGTGATTAAATTTTTTTTGTTCTTTTTTTTGTTTCGTGAAAAATTTACAAATATCATAAACTGACGTACAAAAAGAGTAACCTGTATTTTATTTTGGTTTTGATTATTAAGTATGTCTTTTACAATGTACAGTGAATACTTGCATCTAGTATACCAATTACATGTACTATGGGAATCCTTTTTTAAGCTACACTGTATCATATTAGCTCCTTTCAAAAAGAATGACTATTTTCTATAGGGGACATCATATTTTAAAAATACTGAGTTGTTAAATATGTTCAATTTTTTTTAAATTTTATTTGTATATATTCTTTATATTAAAGTATCAAATTTGAATACATTTTAGGTTACGCAGAGCATTTCCATAGGCCAGGGAACAAAGTAGTCCTGTTACACGTCATAGAGAACCTCGTCGACTACAGAGATATGAGTATGTGTCCGCTAGACTGATTAGTCATGGACAAGGAATGATAATGTCGATTGATGGGAAAAAAAACCACAACCATACCGTCCAAAACTCTATATTTGTATGGAAAATGAAGTGGGGGTGTAATAAATGGTTCTATTGGTAGTTGTCAGTTATCAGTTTTAAAAATTATCAAACTCAAGAAATTTTAAAGCATGTCGAGATGTCATTATTGGAACTCTTAAATATTAGGAAGCTACGTTGTCATTCTCTATCCAGAGTTGTCTTCCGCTACGCTCCCGACATCTCTGGATAGAGAATGACTACGTTGCGCCTGACCTTAAAATGCAGTTAACTATGGCATGTCAAACGTTGCAATATTCGATCATTTCCATTTGTATTGTATAATTTTCCATTTATATTCTATAATTCTCCATTTATATTCTATAATTTTCCATTTGTATTGTATAATGTTTATTTGTATTCTTTAATTTTCCATTTGTATTCTATAATTTTTCATTTGTATTGTAAAATTTTTATTTGTATTCTATAATATTTCATTTGTATTGTATATTTTTTCATTTGTATTGTATAATTTTTATTTGCATTGTATAATTTTCCATTTGTATTCAATAATTTTTCATTTATGTTGTATAATTTTTCATTTGTATTGTATAATTTTTATTTGTATTGTATAATTTTCCATTTGTATTGTATAATTTTCCATTTGTATTGTATAATTTTCCATTTGTATTCTATAAATTTCTATTTGTATTCTATAATTTTACAATACAAATGAGAAATTATACAATACAAATGGAAAATTATACAATACAAATGGAAAATTATACAATACAAATAAAAATTATACAATACAAAGGAAAAATTAAAGAATACAAATTGAAAATTATACAATTCAAATAAAGATTATGCAATGCAAATAAAAAATTATACAATACAAATAAAAAATTATACAATACAAATGAAGAATTATTGAATACAAATGAAAAATATAGAATACAAATAAAAATTTTACAATGCAAATGAAAAATTATAGAATACAAATGAAAAATTATAGAATACAAATGGAAACTTTTGCAATACAAATGGAAAATTATACAATACAAATAGAAAATTATACAATACAAATGGAAAAGATCGAATATTGCAACATTTGACATGCCATAGTTAACAAGGCAAAAATTATTATTTTCAGGCCCTGGGCGTATCATTGAACTACAAGCCGAAGCCAAGAAAGAAGCCCAGACCTTAAAGGAAAAGTACTCAACAATGGCCAAACAACTAGGAGTAAGAATATATGTACTAAGTATTTGTCATAACACCCGTAAATGTTTTTATTGTATAATTCTATATTTTATAGAGGAATTTCAAAATTAAGTAGAGATGTAAAAGTTATTAAAAATTTTATCAAAATAATTAAAACAGATAAAGCACTTCGCAATTTAAGTGTGGTGAAAAACTTTCAGATTCATGCTTAGAACTGAAGGTCTGTTAAGTATTTGAAATGGGTGGACATGAAACCTTAAAAGCGAACATTATGGTGACTTTCTGTGATTCAGGTGGAAGCGGAAGTTAGAGTGGAGACGGCGGAGAAACCAGCGCACGCAATTGTGCAGATGGCAAACAAAGAAAATGCGACATTTATAGTAACCGGAAGTAGAGGAATGGGAGTTGTACGACGAACCATTCTCGGTAGTACAAGCGATTTCATTCTTCATCATGCCAAGTGTCCAGTTTTTGTTTACAAAATGGATCAGAAAAACATGTAATTTACATTTTTGAGAATTTTTTCTACCTAAAAACACAACTTTTCTTGAATTTCATGTACATCTCAAAGAGAAGTATTAGATTCTGTAATACTCGTACTCCAGAACATGGTTACAGAATTATTCTTGCATTGATCCAATAGTAACAGGTTTAAATAGTGTCTGTGCCTTTACTTGACAAACAATAAATTTACGAGGGATATATATATTTAAGACGCGTAGTACCAGCCCCCACCCCCCCCCCCCACTTCTACTGCTGTAAATTTAGTGTGATTTTTTTTTTCATTCAAAGGCTACTTCCCCTTTTTTGTTGAGGTATGGTAGAACACTCAAATATTATTTTATTAATGAATCCCCCCCCCCCCAATATTTCCCAACCCCTGACTTTGAAAAAAAATCGTTGCTGCAGATTTGTATTTCTTTCTTTAGAAATTGCATTTTTGTGCTCTTACTTTAACAAAAAATATCGTTTAAGCCGTGGTTTTTCATGTAAATTTTTAATGTATACTGATTATATGATATTAAGAATATATGAAGATATTATGCATCGTCACTACTCACTGCTCTTTATGAGTTGAAGCGGATTTTGAAATTAGCAGTGAGGACCTCCGCTGTTTACCTTTGCTGTATTTGTGTCTTTTGCATTAAGTTGTTTTGTATCTATACTTTATATATAATTATTACTTTTAAATTTATGTATATGCATATTAATATAATGACCAGGGTGAAAATGTAATGAAATGTTGGATATTAAGCAGTATACACGGTTGACACAAGATGTCTTTTATTTTTTATCATGTATATTTTAGATTACATATTTTTTCATCTTATTTTGAATATCAATCCTACAACATATCTTGTATTTATATTTCTACATATATTCACATGATGAAGAAAAATAAAATGCATAAAATACGAAGTTTTTAAAGCTTTTACAAATCGGTGTTTATTTCAGTTTACTTTGGCTGGAATATCACTAATAAAACAGACAGAAAGGTTACGAATAAAATTGAGACGAACAAAGATTCAAATAAAGTACCAATTAATGCCTCAGGGACGTGTTCATTTTTCATCCAAACTTATATACAATTGCTGTGCTTATGTCGGGGATGGGGGAGGGGGTAAAGATTGGAGCTTATAAATATTACATGTATGTCTATTTTTATGTAAATTTTTGCTAAATGTCGAAACATAAATCATAGTTATAAATTCTTGGGTCTCTCTGAGAGACATTCGAATTTTTAATGTTAAGAGTCGAAATTTTTGTGTTTAGAGTCTGATTATCTTTTGAATACTTATCATTGAATACTTATCTTCTTTTTTAAGGGGGGGGGGGGGAGAGATGCGTGACGATACTCTTTAAAGACGTATAAAAGACCTCATCCAGTGGTTTTGATATCACTGCATTTTTATGCAGAAAGATAGGTTTTTAATCAAGATATAGAAAATGTCCAGTCTATACTTAGAACTGTGATTAAATCCAATAGATTCTTGGCAAATATAGAAAGATTTTACAAAATTCAAGTCATATAAACCCAAATTGCGGACGCTTAACATAGAAAAATCTTTGGATGGTCTTAAAAGAGTAGTTGTAACTCCATTTCGGATAGATCTCAGGTCCATATGAAGCAATTACAGTTGATGGGCACCTAACATATCAATTTTGGGAGGGAGTCCTACCAAGCAAAAATTCCTTAAAAAAGGTCATCAGACGTTATTATTGAGGCGACACAAGCATATAAAGTACAGAAGCTATGTTTTCTATAGTATACATGTACTACTAAAGTACTACTATAGTATACTACATATAGGCTAAATCCCCCCCCCCCTCCGTTTCCTAAGGCCATGGATCTAATTCAGACATCTCAACAACATGATACATCAATTCAGGTTTACGCAGGCACAATTCAATCCGTGGTAATGAAATTTACAGGGATGATAATGAATGCAAAATATATAAATACAATGGACACTTGCCTATTGTGTAACATACTTTATCGATAAAAGAGTAAAATATTGAGGATTACGGTGCGGATAACCGAGAATTAGCTTCTGGACCAGGGGTTAACTCATTTGACTAACGCACGGGGATAAGTCCATTCACAGCGATTTCTAGGAAATGATTAACAGTTGACGATCCAAATTTTATATAGGAGAAATCAGTAGAGGTATAATAAAATAATTCACTTTATCTTTGCTGAGTTTTCCTTATATAAAATTAGCTCGTTAGATATGAAATATTCCCCAAATATCGATGTGAATGGCCTAATCCGTACGTTAGTCAAGTGAGCTTATCCCTGCTTCGAAAGCTACGTGTGATTCCCAGTTATCCGTATTAAATCCTCTAGATTTTACTTTTGTATTGTTATAATATGTAAATGGACTAATTTCCATGTGTTAGTCAAGTGAACTAATGTCTGCTTTAATTGAAAGTCAGTTCCCGCGGCAATCCGTAATCCTTTAAATTTTATTTTTGTATCAGTATAATAAAACAATTAAAAAGTATATCTTTGAGGGAGCTAAGAAGATTCCAGTTCCCCTCGAACAGGACTATTTCCCTCGGCTTTGCCCCATTTACATATTATAACAATACAAAAGTAAAATCTATAGGATTACGGATAACCGGGAATCAGCTTTCGAGACATGGTGAATAAACGTATTTATATATAATATATCAGCAGGATATATACCTTATATCAACAAAATTATTGGGGTGGGGGGGGGGGGATCGGCGGAGGGAATGGGCACGACTCCCCCCCCCCCCCCCCCGGTTCATCAGTACGGCTATGGATTTTGCATATTTCTGCCCCCTACATGCAAGATAAATTATGTCAACATGCAAAATAATTATGTTGACATACAAGTTACAAATCTTTTAAGACAATATGAAACAACCGAGAAGGATGTTGAACAAAAGAACGATAACTCTACATTGTTTACAACGAGAAAAAAAAATTCTGCGACGCCATCAGGCCTAGTCGTCTAACTCTGTGTCGAGCATGGCTACCATTGTTGTTGCTGTAGATGAAAGTAAATATGCCGAGAATGCATTTCGATGTAAGTTCAATCTGTTACTGTCTGTTACTGTCTTTTTTTCTTTTCTTTTGCTTACTGTGTTTTTATTAATATAATTATACGTCTCGAAGCTTCCATTCAGGTTTTTTTTTTTTTTTTTTTTTTTTTTTTTTTTTTTTTTTTTTTTTTTTTATCCGTGTTGTAATATGTGTTATTTCCCTCTATGAATATGATAAATTGACTCATTGAAGACTGCTGGTAATATATTATAAAGATAAGTTCAATTAATTCACAAAAGTTAAGTGTAATACATGGAAAAAGTCAATAGGTCATGCACAGTAATATTTGCAAATGAAGAGTTAGTACTAATAAATACGTGTACAGTCATAGGGATACCTTTAATAGTTTAATGTTGCTTATGTTTTAGGTTGTTCACAAATCAATGTGTTTTTTATGTATTCATCAATAAAACGATGTATAAGGACTACTTCAGAGTTGTGTATTTTCTGTTTACTAAGATCAACAAAAAATTGCAGTCAATTTAAACTCGATATATTTTCATCAATCAGTAAACTTTCTTGAAGTAGTAGATAGAGCAGATTTTTTATTGTAAATAGAATTGAAAATGTATAAAACAAACAATTCATCTGCATGTCTTTTTCTTTCTTTCAGGGTATGCGGCACACCTTCACAAACCTACGAACAAAGTAATTCTACTTCACGCCATGGAAAACATTTTTCTCCCCGAGATGATGAAAAGTGCATCATTTCCAACGACAATGAGTAATTATTTCTTCACAATGAATGTTTTATTGCACGCTTTGTAAAATATTCCCAGTGGCACTAAGTCTAGAGAAATTGTAAGCGCTTCCTTCAGTCTGAAGCAATTGGCTTTACCACGGAGTTTGGTTATGTGTTAGTTATGTAGGTATTGATTTTCTATTCCATTGTAGTCTATAGTTCAGAAAACAACACGTAAAATACATTGACTGATGCTAGATAGAAAAAAGTTCGATATACAGACTCTAAATGTAATTTTATAATGATGCATATGCAAATACGGTATTAGTTTAAGCAAGTACATGTAGCGTGTTTGTGCGTTGATAAAATGAAAGCTTTGATTTTTGTTTGTTTGTTGTTTAACGTCCCTCTCGAGCTTTTTCCACTCATATTGAGACGCCTTAAAGCTTTGTAGCTTAATGAAAAGAAAAGATTTTGAAACTCACAATTTATTGTATCTATTAGACTAGCTTTTGTTCTTTGTAAATTATTGAATGAAATTACTGCATGAATAAAAAATAAAGGGTTTGTTTAATATTTTATTTTAAATCTCAAATTTCAAATTGTCAGGTCCCGGAAGGATACAGGAACTCCAAAAAGAGGCTGACGAAAAGGCGGCAAAACTGAAGGAAAAATATGCAGTAATGGCTGCTGGTCTTGGGGTAAATTAATAAAGTTGTCTGTTGTGCACCCTTCCATTACGTTTACAGAAATTGACAAACAATTAATGGTGTAAACTGATTGTAGAGGGGTTAATGTTCTGTTTAATTTACTTCAAAATATTAATTGAAAGGAAATTACCGGGGTCTTTTTTTTATTAAAGTCTTCATATGCATTGGAAGACAGTTTACAGAGCTGAAGTATTTTATAGTCGTCGGACTATGCACTTGCTCTATTTGTGATTGGTAGAAAATGCTTGATGTGAAAATTTTCAATCATTTCATTGGTTGGAATGCTGTTCAAGGCAAGGGAGATAATTTTCTGGTGGTCGAATATCTTTTTTAAAAAAACGCCGAAACGAACAAAAGAAAATTGTAATTATATTAATATAAATGAAACTGACACCCTATTTTTTCTATAGCAACTATATAAAAAGTGTTTCCTAATTTATTTGTCATGGTAAACATCAATGTTCTTCTTTGCTTGTAAACATTAAAATTTGTACTTGTTTTTTTTTTTGTCCCCATAATCGAAGATACGGTGGCACATAATTTTTGCCCTGTCCGTCCGTTCGTCTGTCTAGCTGTCTGTCTGTCCGCAAAAACTTTAACCTTGCCCATAAATTTTGATTGGTTGGAGCTATGGCTTTCATTTTTCACATATGTATAATTTCTTGTAACAAGACCATCGTATCTTACCTTTTGACCTTGGAATTTGACCCATTTTTGCAAAATTTTATGAGACTTTAACCTTGGCCATAACGTTTGAACAGTTGGTGATTGGGCTTTCAATCTTCACATGTGTATTCCTTGTGACAAGACCTTCCTTTGGATACCAACAACTTTGACCCTTTGACCTTGACGTTTGACCTACCGTTGAAAAAACTTTAACCCTGGCCATAACTTCTGAACAGTTTGTGCTAAAGCTTTTATACTTCACATGTGTATTCCTTGTGACAAGACCTTCCATAGGATACCAACAACTTTGACCTTTTGACCTTGGAGTTTGACCTACTTTAATTTTGAAAAACTTTAACCTTGGCCATAACTTTTGAACAGTTAGTGCTAGGGTGTTCATACTTCATATATGTATTCCTTGTGAGAAGACCATCCTTGGATACCAACATCTTTGACCTTGACCCTGGAGTTTGACCTTCTTTTGAGAAACTTGAATCTTGGCCATAACTTTTGAACAGTTGATGTTAGGGTTTTCATACTTCACATGTGTATTCTTTGTGACAAGACCTTCCTTTGGATGCCAACAATTTTGACATCCACCTTGACCTTGGAGTTTGACCCACTTGTAAAAAATTTAACCTTGGCCATAACATTTGAATATTTGGTTCTAGGGCTTTCACATTTCAGGATCATGTGTATCACTTGTGACAAGACTTTCTCTTGGGCAGCAATTGACCTTGACCTTGCCATTTTACTTACTTTGAAAAAAAAAATACCTTTGCCATAACTTTTCAACGGTTGGTGCTAGGGCTTTCATATTTTATAGGTATATTCCTCGAGACAAGACCTTTCTTTTTGTACCAACATTTTTGATCTCTTGACCTGGAGTTTGACTTGCATTTGAGACACTTTAACCTTCGCCATAAGCTGCCATACGGGGGCACCAGTGTTTCACAAACACACCTTGCTTCTCTTTGTTTTGCACTGCCTTTTTTATGGTAGGGATTATGGTGTCCGTAAAAGCTATTCAGTTGAAGTTATACAAAGCCAAGAGCTACTCAACAATAATACGATCTGATGGTTGAACTAAAAAAAAGTACACAGCTTTGATTTTGCTCGTCATAATTTTTTAATCTAAGGAATCACCTTAGTTTTTGTTGTTTTTTTTTATTCATCAACTGCTTATTTCATGGATTAACAATGCAATGAAAAAACTATTTTAAAAATCTGCAGCAAAAATAAAAGTGTGCACTACATTGCATTTAAATAATGTTTAAATGTACCAAAACTTCTCTTGTTTTAAACAGATTGATGCAGAAGTCCGCATAGAACGAGTTAACAGTAAACCAGAGTATGCCATTGTGGACGTCGCAAGCAAGGAAAATGCTGCTTGTATCGTCACCGGAAGTAGAGGGATGGGTCTAATAAGAAGAACCATTCTAGGCAGTACAAGTGATTTCATTCTTCATCATTCAAGCTGTCCTGTTGTCGTCTGTAAGATGGAAGACTAAAATAAGAAGTTTTATTGTCTTCTTCACCGGTTGTAAAATCAAACTTATTGTTTTCAGCTTATTTTTGATAATGTGTTCAATGAGGTATTAATGTATTCTCAAAGGTTTTGTATACCATGCTTGCACTTGTTCGTGTCTTCTCATACAGGTCTGTTTATGTACATCTAAAATACATGTAATTCATATGTGGTATTTATGATTATTTTAATATTACTTTTGATGAGTTTATTTCAGCCAGCGCAAGTGTAAATTTTATATTTCTTCAGGGTACTTGTTGGACTTATAAATCTTAAGGTAAATATATGTTTTGTAGTACATGTAATTGAACAAGTAAAATATTGAGAAATGGTACATGAAATTCAATTAATTAATTTCTAACAGATTTCTTAGTGATGGAGACCCATTACACACTGCAAATTACATGACACGAATGTCATTTTTTATGCGCATCAGCTACATTGTAGAAAATATTATTTTCTTTCAATCCATCCCTCTTACAAGCTTTTTGTGATCGACTAAACTATTAATTCTACCTGAGGCATCCGGCAAAATACAAATATAAATATCTGCTCGCACATGACTCGACATCTTCGCTAGCCAAGGGTTTCCGATCCGAAATCTACTCTACAACCCTTGGCAGATTTAGTCCCACCAAACGGGAACTTTAATTGCGCCGCCTATCGCCGTAATTGAGTTAAGTCCCTTGAAGCTCTTTAATATTTGTCCAATGAAAATAGCTGTAACATACGTAAATCAATATGACGTTTGAAACAATATGGCGACCTACATGCAATCTGATGTGGAATATAACCCAGCAACCTCATACAGCTGTTGGCACACCTCAAAAGTGGTACAAAATATCGTTCGTCGTGATTTTTTGTCAAGAGTTTGACAACACTTTCTACATGTTTCCGTATCAATTATTATCAATAAGCCGTGACATTTGATTGGCTTAAATTGATGCACCTAAAATGCGGAACACGGACTTATGTGGTCCTTTCAATAATTCTTGAAAACGTATATAATCAAAAGAAAAAATTTCAAATTAATTACTCCCTTGTTTTTTTTTTTTTAGCATATATCACGTCCTAACTTTCATCCCTTGTAAATAATACTCTTCTTTTGCATAAAACACGAACAGACTTTAATTCAGCCGAAAATCGTCGATTAGTAAAAACCTTGCGTAGACTGGGACTTCGCAGCCAATCAAATTCGTTTGCACGAGTTCTAAAATTTTCAGCCAAATCTGCCAAGGGTTGTAGAGTAGATTTCGGATCGGAAACCCTTGGCTAGCGAAGATGATGACTCGACGACTTTTTTGTTTACTAGATGCTTTTTCAGCTTCCTGTAAATTAAAATATTATGTATTGAAGAGCTTCCTTTTAATGCTAATCGTATTTATTTTTTAATATTTATATATACATTTATATGCTGACTGTGTAAACGTTTTCTCTAAGAGCAAGAATTCCATTCACTGTAGAAACGGAAGTACATTTAAATTTTGGCTCACCTCGGTTATTATCGTGGTACTTCAGCCAAGGTGTGCCGAGTGACACCTACATATGTACCAAATTGATCGGACGGTTAACAAAATTAGAGAAAAAACGGGGAAAGCTAAGGTTTGAATGCATATTTCAGGTGTTTTCAGGGTCCTCCTCACACATTCAACTTTAGTATATTCTACTATTACTGAACACACAAAAATGGTTAGGTGTTGAAATATTATTCGCACTAATGTTTTTTTTTATAATTTATTTCACAAGCATTAAGGTTTTTTCCCCTCCGAGTGCAGCAAATTTTATTTTCTTTCCAGACGTAGTAAGATTATTAAGTGCTACATGTACTAGAATACAAAGGTCTACTCTGCTTGTATTGAAAGAAATCGACTCTTTTTTCGGTCATTGCACACCGTATGTCTATTTTTTAAGATAGAATGGCTCTCTTTTAAGAATAATTTTACAATGACAAACTGTCAATCATCTATAAAGCGTTTGCAAGACTGTATATAATTATTATATAGAGCCCCAAAGCAATCCCAGGGAAATTGTCTGTGCACAAACTTGCAAAATAAAGGTATTTTTTCTATATATACGTCAGAGGTTAAGCGCACATTTAAGACTTTACAGAATATACAACCAGAGACTTCCTAACTTTTCATTTTGAAGTCTCTGGTTTTACCGTACACTATAACCCTAACCGGAAGTTGATGTATCTTCTGTAAAAGTCTTAAAATGTGTGGAGGTAATATACTAGCTTTTAATTCTGAAGTCTCCGGTATAATAGTACACTATATCCCTAACCGGAAGTCGTTGTGTCTTCTGTAAAGTCTTAAAATTTCCGAGGAATAAATGAATGTTTCGCAATGAAGAGACTCGACGAAGGTCGTCTGGAAATAGAAAAAAATCTCTCAAAGCGAACTATGCCATGTTAGGTTAGGTTAAAATTAATGATTAATATATTAATAAAATACGAGCTTGAAGTGGGGGAGGCCTAAAACTGAGTTAGGTACATGTACTTTGTAGAGAGAAAAAGGAGGGGGAGCCCTGTATACGAAGATTTACACAGTCATTATATTAAACATGAACTGCACAAATGAATTCTTCGCGAAATATTTTTTAAAAAATGAAGACCTTTTAACTGATTCAGATTATTTTTTAAGCACAGATTCACGTTGATAAAAACATTGCCTGTATACGTTACTTAGATAAGATATGCATTTATCTCTTATCCAGCCCTTACGAAATAATTATTTTGAGAGAAATAAAATGTACGTAGCTACCCCTTTTCTAAATTTCTTTTACACCTCCGTTCACATTCTTTAAATTGTTCAACAACTCTAGACAACAAGCACAGGTATTTTTTAGTGTGATTTAATAAAGTTAAAACCAGTTCGTGCCTTTTTTTAAATGGTGCACACGTAACAGTGTATTGAAAACTACACCTCCATACTTAACATCCGTGACGACATAGAAGTTCCCCCTAAAATGGCTACGGTTGTTATTGCTATCGATGAAAGTAAATTCGCACAGTATGCATTCAGATGTAAGTGCATTAACTTATGATTTACTTCATAGAAAGTAAAATATATTACGTGTAAGATAAATATATTGATTTTTTTTTATTGTTTGCCAACGAATTTTCCAGAACTTGTACAAAAATAGTTATTTTAATTGCAGTCGACGAGTAAAACTCATCTAAAAATACCATGATTCATTTAATGTCCTTATTTAGGCCTGATTAATATAATTTTGAATAATGTGACAATGTAAAAAGTGCATGATAAAGTATATTTAAGAACATTTATGTTACATGCTTAAATATATTCGAACATGGGTGTTTCCTTGATAAATAAGCTGTAAACCTAAAATTTCAGGGTATGCAGAACATCTTCATAAAGAGGAATACAAAGTCGTTTTACTACACGCTTTGGAGAATTTGTTCATGAAAGATATGATGGGTATGGATCATTGCAAAATGATATAAATATTATTTTACTCTCTATTTTAATCATTTATATCAAAAGTGCTATTGTTAAATATCTTCAACTTTAACTACATGAAATATTTTCTTAGCAACAAGCATAGATGTATGACAAGTCAGATGAGTTCTTGTTAATGTTCAATCTCACTTTTAATTAAATAATAATTACTTATTTGGTGTTAAAATAACTCCACGTTAAGTCTTCTTTTTTGCAAGTGCGATAATGTATCTCTTTCTCCTACTTCATGCATAGATATTATGTAAGAGACTTGACCTAGATATGCCAACGTTAAAACTCAAAAACCGGAAACTAGCTGTATTACCACTGATTGTCATCTCCCTCGGGAGATGACACATTAAGTTTGAATCACCGGAAGTGAAGTCCTAGTGTAAGCTGCCATTGATAAGCTGGTGGTCTGGCAAAGGAACTGACGATGACACGATTTCTAAATATAGAGATGTTAACAAAATTGACCAAAGTCTGTCTTATTATTATTAAACAAAATGGTCCGTCTTAAAGTAAAACTACACCAGTGTTCATTAAGAGTAATAGGGGTAGGATCACTTGGGTGGTGGTGGGTCTTCATTAACGGTTTATACACATAAACATTGTATCTAGGCTATTGCGTAAAACGATGGTCAGCGCGCAGGGATCAAAATACACAAAACATGGCATATTGAATGTATAAGTCAAGGCGTGGATCCAAGATTTACTGACGAAAGAAAACAGTGAAAACATTTAAATAACAACTCACATTAAATGCATATATACAATGGCAAAAACTTTACTTTTATGTGCACTTTAGTCAATCGATAATTAATGCCGTATATATATGAAAAATAAAACAGAACTTATTCAAAAAATAAATAAATAAATAAATAAATAAATAAATAAATAAAAATAAATAAATAAATAAATTTCGAAGAAAAGAAATTTTACCTAAAAGCACAATTTAGGCAGAAACATACTTGTAAATGTCTCTGGTTTAAGTAACTCAGTGCTGCAGGCATTGGAATAAAGATCATAAAGAATCATTATATGAGTATTTTCTCGGATATGTGCACTTTATTCTTTTTTATTTAAATTTACCCCTGTAGAAAAGTATAAGAAAAGATAGTTTTCTTTACCTGGCCCAGATTTAAAGAATTAATAAACAAAGCAACTGTTATAATTTTCTTTATGCAATTCTAATTTGCGTTTTTTGTCAATGAGAAAAGGTAAAAAAAAAAATCATTCCTCGTATTCTTGAAATAAAGCCAAAATTTTAAATTTTAAATGTGTGTCTCATGGAACAGCCTATAAAATCGATGTTGGTAGATTGGGGTTCTTTTCGGTGTGTTAATACTTAATTTTAAATGGTAACGTTTTAATTTTATTACCTTTCTATGCATGATTTTTTCCCAGGAGCGTATATATGTACATGTACTTATATTATACATAATATAGCGTTAGAACATGAATCTGCATGGGCAGCAGAAGGGCATGATGCAGGAGTGTCTCAATTTTTCCCTTGATATTCAAAGTGGCTCGATAATCAATCAAATCCCAGTGGCTCGTTGGCCAAGTCACTTCATAGGATACGATTAAGGAAAATAAGGAAAGTCTTGGGAATTAATTCAGGTTCAGATTAATTTAAGTTGGCGCTTTAAAACTTCTTTGCTGCCGTAGTAGGCGGCTAAGAACTAAAGTCGAAAGGAACGCTGTTTTTATCCATCTTCTTCCGGAATAATTGTTAAAGCTATATATGACGTATCTGAGCTAAAAAATAAAAATACGAGATTGGGTGTAGCTAAACATGATATATGTTATTTACGTTGAAATTAAATTTTTCACCGATTTTGAACTTGAATAACCTCATGTTTCCATAGTTCGACTGATTAAAAAAAAAATGTGTCTGTTAATTAAAATCTGAATCGGTAAATAAATCGGTTTTTGTTTTAAATTTCTAATATTTTTGAAACGTGATTGATTTAAATTGTGTAATTTACAGGAAAGTCCTATTTTTATATAAAGTAATAAATCAAATAGAAAGATCTTTTTAATTTAGGTAGTCTGAACTTTAAAAAAAAAAAACGCAATATATGACTTTAAATAATTCTTACGAATATTTCTCAGTGGTTAGAAATTTTTACAGACATTATACAAAATATATTTTAACTGAATAAAGCATATTTACAACAGGTAAAATAATACAGGCACATAGCACCAAACATTGAAGAGGCGCACCCTTGACCCCTCTTCCACCTTTTGTTGCAGTATGGTACGTCGATTCATCCCATTAGAATGTATTATAATTTAAAATATGTTTGTCGGAAAAGTTGTAATCCCTCCTTCTCTTCCAAGAAATGAAAATGTTGAGTTTGGATAGCCCCTTTTTCCCCTTGTCAAAGATTGTTCAGATAAATCGTCGATTTTTTTTTGTCCTCCACCCCCCCACCCCCCCCCATTTTTTCAAAAGCGATACTACTGCCTGTAATAGCTGAGAAAATAATATAACATTCCACTGTTTATTCTGTGACATTAATGAAGCCAAAGAGATGACATTTCAGGCTTTCTGGAAAGCCAAACTTGTGTAATGATTACTATGTCGATCACTATAGCAACATGGCGAATTCCGATTAGACACATTTTTTTTATGCCTGAAAAAGTGATAACCTACATGAATAGGTTTGTATTTGCAGAGTATAAAGATCAAAATTTGTCAATCTGTCAGTAAGCGATGGATCGCGTGGAATAGACGACTTTAATATTTTAAAACAAACAAGATGTGTTTGATAAATTGGGCCATTTCTAACGATAAACATATTCGACTTATAAACTTTTCTTCCAGTGACATTGAAATTCCCCAAATGATTGTTGGTCAAGGTCCTAAACAACCTTTCATTAAAAATCTTTGTGCAAAGAACGATCTTCCAGTGTTTCTTCATTACAAGATTTCACCATAGGGCAAGAATTATACATGTTTCAAAAAGAGATCTTGAATTTGCCAAATGTTTTTGTTCAAGGTCATGATATGCCATCTGGTCATGGGTAATCTTTGTGTGAAGTACCTACTGTTAATATTTTTCCATAAGAGTTTTATAGACTGGAAAGGAATTGTACATAATTCTGAAAGTAGCCTCGAACTTGAGCAAATGTCTTTGGGTCAAGATCGTACATGTAATACACCCTCAAGTTAGAAGTAATCTTTGTTTGAAGTGTGAATTTCCAATGTTTCTCTATGAGACAGCTATGGACCCGAACCGAGTTTTACTTCCTTTTTCTGCCAGAGACATTGAACTTGCCCAAATGACTCTAAGTCTAAAACACCCTATGGTCATAAATAATTTTTGTTGTAAATATTATCTTCCATTGGGGAATTATGGACCAAACATGAATGATACAATTTTTCTATCAGCAGTGACATTGTGTGACACTATCAGATCATAAGTGATTTTTATGTCAAGTTGGAGCTTTCTCTGTTTCTTCATTACAAGACATGGAAAGGACAGGTTTACATTTTTGAAAGAGATCTTAAATTTATCCAAATGACCTTTGTTAAAAGAAAAACCATCAGGTCATAAGTAATCTTTCTTGAGGTGTGAACTTCAGTGTTTCTTCATTAAAAAATTATGGAATGGGCATGAATTTACTCTTTTTTGGCCAGTGCATGACCTTGAACTTCCCAAAATGATATTGGGTTTAGGTCTCAGTCACAAGCAATCTTTGTGTTAAATATGAGGTTCAAATGTTTTCTTATTTACCAAGTTATGACACTAACAGACGGACAAACAGACAGAAAAGCAGACAAACATGATGATTGTAAAATATTAAAGCTCTCATATTTTTCTATCATTTTGCAAAATATAAGGTCTTTTACTTGTATGGTTCAAAAGTTATTAGGAAGGTTAAAGATTTTGACCTCGGGGCATAAAATCAATGTTCTAAGTATGACTAAGTGAAAGTGTGCAAAAGGAGGAAAAAAGCAACTTACTCAAAATCCAGTGTAATGAAATGCTTTATGAATTATGTTACTTTTGAAAGCAAGTCGCTGTCTGTATTTACTTATTTTACAAATTTTGAGATCGGTATCATGAAAAAAAATGAAAATATTCAAGTTGGAGTAATCTTTAAATATCACAGGCTACTTCACACTCTGAATCACAATATTCATTCATAACTTATTTTCATATTGATGATACAACAGATGATACAACAGATGATACAACAAAAGATGGATGCCTGGATTGATATATATTTTTGGACCTATTTTCATTGTAAATGATTCAAACATTAAATATCTAAAATATAAAGAAATTCAATTGAACATTAAATATCTAAGATATAAAGAAATCCAAACATTAAATATCTAAAATATAAAGAAATAAAAAAACTTTCTGTATAATGTTCACAATTCTACTTTTTTGACCAAACCGCATGGATTTCTGTGCTTTACAATTAAAAAATATGAAATGTACACCTTCAAAGAATAATTTAAGCAATTTGCATGCTTGAAGGTGAAATAATTTAGGACAATGTCTAGAATGTAGTAACTTTACCTGTAGAGGTTATACATAATATACATGGCCAAAATCACTAAATTGTTCAGTAGCAGAGCATAATTTTGAACATTGTTAGAACTGTTCCTAAAACCTTTTAAAAAATAAATTTTGTAGAATGAATTTTAGGTGATAAGCATCTTTGGTTGAAACAAAGGAAATTTTCAATATTGCAACTCTCCTAGATTTAGAGGAGAGGAGACTCCACAAGGCTGAAGTAGAATTTGAAAGTCTTTACCGGGGACATTTAAACGACGTAATAAAAATAGTGACAATGAACTCTGCAAAATTAAAACCATGGGTCCTGGGGAAGCAATTCAGGTGGTAAGGAAAAACGGTCATGTAATAAAGAAGACAAAATTGATGAGTCAACTTTAATTAAAGATAATTGCCTGGGATCTGTCAAACAAGCTGGGTGAACATCAATATTGAATTATTAGTCCGGTACTAAATTTGTGAAAAGTGATTTTACCTGGGTCAGGAACGCGGATTGTGCTTATTTGCTAATAGTTAAAACTGCATTATACTAAATTAAATTTGAATACCTTCCATGCAGGTTGTTTCAATTATAAAGAGCTCTATGCATGAAATTGCAAATGTTCTGGCATCTGGTTTCAAAGTTCATAATCCAGGGTGAGCTTACATAATCGTTTTCTGAAAATGTAATATTAAAAAATCCTCTTTCTACCTCTGGACATCTTGCAGTCACCAAGTTAAGTCCTTCACCAAACCTGTGTGGCCAGGGTCCTCTTAATCTGGGTTCCAAGGGATAAATCTAAAATACATTATGTCATGTACTTTGTAAGTGCCCCTTGTTGATAATTAATCATTTTAAGCTGAGTAAATGCTCTGTTAATTTAAGGTCTTCGTGGTCCAGGTCAAAGTCCAGATTTTAGAGATGAACAACGTAATGATGCACTAAAAACTTTATAAATCTATTTCCCTTCTGAATATTTGACAGGCAGAAATTTGGGTGATTGACGTAAATAATGTACCATGTTTCAAAATTTTCAAATTTATGCTGTCTAGGTTCAGGTCCTTAAGTAGGAGTTTGAGACATCTGTTTGTCTTCCGACATTGTATTATTGTTAACAAACATTAACTTCTCCCTCCTTCAATAACAATTACGGGTAACGCATACATTTATCTCCATCAGTAACAAACTTATATTAGATGATGTCAGAAGCAAAGAAATGTTAAATCAATTCTCTGAAAATGAAAGTAGCTACCAACGTGCTGTTCTCAAAGTGTGACATGATCCAAAGATTTTAGGACTAGATCCTGGCTGCAACTAAGTAAAAACATCACAACTCAATCTCAGACTTGAATCCCAGGCCATTGTGAAAAGATTAAGGTTGCTTCGAAATAAAAATGAACATATATTTTAATTTACCAGAACCAGATTATTGTTTTTTACAGAACATGAAAATATTGTTTATATTATAACAATTGGCTGATGGTGAGAGAAAAGTTGCTTCATTGATTGCAGATGATTCTGATGCTTTACAAGTCTTTTTACGCCTGAAAAATCTTAAATATAGTTTAACAATAATTTAAGTTAACATACACTCTCGCAGTATATATTGTAATCAATCACTAGTTGATCTTAAGAAAAGAAAATATCCTAAGAGTTTTGTTAAATTATTTCCTACATTTTTTCTCTCTTATGTTAGTTTTAAACTATAAAAATTATACTAGTATATAAACAATACAAGATATTACCCTGTTCTTTTAGCGATAGAGATGAATTGTTTCATTTTACAATTTTTTTCTTAAAATGCAACTTTTGACCAATGCATGTCATTTAAAGATATGAAATATATATAGTTTGTAGATTTGCATTTCCTTATCTTTTTGACTAGGTCCAGGACGACATGAAGAGTTCAACATAAAAGCTGAGAAAAAGGCCGTTGCTTTGAAAGAATTGTACACAAAACTTGCTCAGGAATCTCAAGTAAATTTTGATTTTTTGATGACAATTCTTCATAAACACAATAACTAAACCTTTTGAAATCATATACAGATTTTTTTTGAGGTCCTTCTCAATTTTAGGCATTATATTTGTTGCCTTAATGAATACAAAAATATATTTACAGCTAAAACGAATAACATGAAAACATATTTTAAATGGAGTCATATTTTTTCACTATGAACTAAGGAATAATGAAATATTCGTTTAGTAAAACAAAATCCGGATACTCGTATAATGAATTGAGACAATTTTGTTTCCCGAAACTTCACAATTTTAACTGCAAAGATAATTATGGTTGTTCTTCTCTTACAACAGTTTTTCGTAAATTACTTACATTGTATTTCATTAGTTCTGCTTTATATCTATTAAGCAAATGACATTCTATATTTTTTTAAAACAGGTAAACCCAGAAATACGTGTTGAGAGAGTAGACACGAAACCCGAACATGCAATTGTAGATATTGCTCATAAAGAAAATGCCAAATTTATCGTAACTGGAACTAGAGGAGTTGGTGTAATTAGAAGAACCGTTCTAGGAAGCACTAGTGATTTCATTATGCACCATGCTCGTTGTCCAGTTGTCATTTGCAATATGGACTAAATCTTGACAACTTTTTATCCTCCATGTACATATTCCTTGACTAAAGACATTGGTACTAATGCACATGAAATAATTGTTATATATTAGATTGTTTCTTTTTTTCTTCACGCTCTTAAGTCTCTCAATAACACGTTAACCATCTGACGAAGAGTAAAATTTTGTCATACATGAGTAAATAGTCCAGGTATTCTTAATATCTTCTCCTAATCATACGAAATAAAATCAGCGTTATTATTTAGATTTTTAATTAGTTATATAAAGAACTTTACTAACTGAAGTCTCATTCATGCTATTTTTCTTGTATATTGTCTTTCGTTCTTTACTTCACAGATTTATCTTGAAAATATATGTTTTGGAGTGTTTTGAATCATCCTCCTTATAGATGTAGAGCCGTCTTTCCTCATTAGATGATTGAAACTTTCAATTCAATTAAAATAGAATTTAATTCGCACATTGTTTAGAGTCCTTGCAAAGGTCACAGGTTTTATTAAATTTTATAACTTTAGTTATTGTTGGTATTTTTTTCCGGTGATTTGTTTCCAGAATAAAATAAAATGAGATTAAAAGAACATGGATTATGATGAGACTTAACATTTGCTTTAACTGACAAACTGAAATGGTTTACGAGCCAAACCTCAAGAATATGCATGTACATACAAACACATTTTCGGTCAAGCAAAAGGAGGAGCTATATATATATATATATAGCAATTTTTTTTTTAATAAAGAAAGTGTGAAAAAATTGTAAAAGGAAATGGGTTAGTACCGGTAAATTTATATTTAGAATATATTCTAACTTTAATAGGTTTTTGCAGATGTCCCCGAGGTGGGTCATATTCTTACTTAAGGTCATGCCTCATTGGTCAAGGCCATTGCCAGACTAATTTTTTTTATTTTAAGATCATAATATAAAGAAAAGGAAAAGATAAAAATGTTTATATTAGAATGTCTATAATAATGATTGGAACCATCTTTGCAACAATGATATGCTATTTGTAAGCAATTCTACTTTCATTGCAGTCTTTGTACCTATCTACTTCTAGTAAATTAAAAATGAAAAATGATCATACAAAGTATTTGGAAATTTCTAGGCACACACATTACCCCCAGAACATGACTTCGGTTTATAATCTAAGATATGGGTTACTAAAGTTCTAAGTTAGATGTCAATGGTCATTTATTTTTAATTTATCGTAATTATCTGAACACTCTCATCAAAATAAAGGAACTTTTCCGATATCCGTCCTTGTAGGAATTCGTGTAAAATTAACTATCAAAGAGAAAAAAAACATAGTAAATACTATGGAAGATTGATTTACTTTAGTAAAAACGTTGATATTTTGATTAACTATATAGTTTAAATTTGATAATTGGATTTACTATACTAAAACAAAAACGATACTTTGGTTTACTGCAAGTCTATTTTGTTTATTTGTTGTTTAACGTCCCTCTCGAGAATTTTTTCACTCGTATGGAGACGCGTACGCCGCCGGTGGAGGGCTGCAAATTTAGACCTTACTCGACACACAGGGCCATTGAGCAGTGAGGGATTTTTTTCGAGCAAGCAGTTTATACGGTCCCATCAGAAGGACCGACTGCAAGTCTTTAGTGAACTATAATGATAGTTAACTATAATGATATTCTATAGTCAAACTTAGTGAACCTATCTTGAAAACTAAAGTGAAAATTTTGAATTACTTTAGTTAAAACTTATGTTGACAGCTGCTTTTTCTATAAAAATGGAACTCGTAAATTTACTTACCTTGTCATTGGTCATTTGCAAAATTACTTTGTTAAAAAACAATCTGATTCTAAACACAAGTACTCTGAGGTTGACATAAAAAGATGCTTGAGTGTCTGACTGACAATATCTATTTGTTTTTTTGTTGTTTTTTTTTTTGAGACCAACACCAACAATCTATTGAAATTCCCATGGGTACCTATTGCGCCCCGTTATAACAGACCTATTTTTGTATTCATATGAAGCAGAATTTGTTCAAAATCTTTTAAGTGAAAAGAAGAAAACACTTGCTTTGGCCTTCAAATCGACATTTAGATATATCGACGACGTATTGTCAATTAACAATGGTTATTTCCATTCTTATGTCGATACGATATATCCCGGTGAGTTTGAGATAAAAGATACCACAGAGTGTGACAAATCTGGCCCCAAAATCATAAACTGAGAACAGACTTAAGTCAAAATTTAGATTTTAAATATCTTGATTTTAAATTCAACAAACATGTTTTGAAAGTTGCAGGTTTGTAAAATATTCAAATACAAACACTTACTGAAAATTTGGTTTTATTTTCTTGATCATTTCCAAAGTTATACAGAATTGAAAATTTGACTTAAGTTTGTTCTCAGTTTATGGTTTTGGGGCCTGTTTCATATTTGGATATTTTATGAAAAAGGTGTTAATGGCAATCTAACATCAAAGCTTTATGATAAACGTGATGACTTTAACTTTTCAATCGTCAATTTCCCTTACCTATGCAGCAATATACCCTTATCACCTGCATACTGGATTTATATCTCTTAGTTGATTCGATACTCAAGAGCATGCTCTACGTATGAACAATTTCTAAAACGAGGTAATTTATTGATAAACAAGTTGATGAAATAAGCAGGGGATGCTCACTCTTCCATGACACCTGATCCCATCTCAGATGTCTTAGAGGTCCGTGTTTGCTCTGCTCCTATCTTGTAATGTTTAATGGAATTTTGAGCTCGAATATTGTTTCCACATATTTCATTACTAAAATTAACTATAGTAAAAAAATGCTTATTATAGTACAGTTAATTATAATGAACTAAGTTTAGGATAGTGTCAAAATACACATTTTGATTTCCTTTAGGAAATATTGTGGAATTTACTTCATAGAAAATACATAAATTACCGTAGTGAAAACTTCTATACTTTGATTAACACTAGTAAATACTATGGAACTTTGATTTACTATGCAGTGAAAATGATGCTTTGGTTTACTATAGTTTTACTACAGTAAACTATGGTTTACTATAATATATTATAGTATTTTTATGGTTTACTGTACGTGTACATAAATTAGCGTATTCCTTGTTTAGCGCAATCACTAGGTATAGAGTTATTGGCGTATTCATGAATTAGCGCTACACACCTCTGCGCCGTATATTTTAGGGTGTATTCGATTAGCGACACGAGTTACACGAGTTACTAGAGTTGTAAATAAAACAAGACATCTTCGACACGGGTGACCAACTCGTGTTACGCGAGTATACTCCTCAGTTTACCTGGAGTAACAGGTGAAAAAAAATGGCGGGAAGTGAAGTCGCAATGAAAATGTGAAAACTGTTTCTGCATATATTTGTCAGTGTTTGTATTAGAAATTTACAACGTCCATGAAAAAAGTCTACAGCATAATTTTGACATCTTTTTTTCCTTGTTTATTTTTCAGATTAACCTCATCAATGTACTATTGTGTTATCATTGACAGTATTTAATTATTTTTTTTTAAAGAAGTTTATCTTTTTTTTTTTTTTGACTATGCCTAATTATTGGATTATAAAAATGTCTATGTATATTGATCAATAAAATTATTCCTGTAGATTTAACGATCGTAACATAGATATGTCGTGTTAATTAGTTATATAATTCAGTTTCAAAATGATTTCAGACTCCAATGTGAGAGCAAGGGCAGTTACATATACATGTAATAATCTTATAAATATGGAGGTCGCATCCCCAGAACCAGCTGCTTTGTTGTTTACAATAAATATACACTTAAAAAGGTTATACCTATATGGAAATACCTTGTCAGCCTTCAATCATAATATTGTACCATTACGTAAGTAATTTTTTAAAGATAAATTTAGTTTAAATATTGAACATAATTTTTACAGACTCAAAGTTAAAAGCCACAACCACGTAAGACCTCAAAAACCATTAAATCAACTTAGCTCAAGGTTTATTTCCAACCGGCGTAACAATTTTTTTTGTGGTATAGATCAATACAAATTTAAACAAGTATATGTCTCTCACAACCTATGACTAACACTGGATTAATGAAAAATGTCAGCTATAGTACTTTTCTGACCAATTGTTAAACCCCATGCAAAAAGTTACAGGAGGTATAATATGTAATATTTTTGACACTTCTGTATTATTCTTTATTTGCTTAATACATACGTATTATCAAAATTTTCTTACAGTATACACAGAAAAATCAGAATGGTGTGGTATGGCGCTACAGCCCCTTTATTTTAAAACAAATTCGCTTTGTATGGCGCTTCTATACATGATGAATATAACAAATATTGTAACATATAATAAATTCATATATACAGATATAAAGAACTTTTTTTTATTTCTTAACTTAAAAGCTAAATGCAAAAAAATTCCGAAATAACAAAGCTCAGAAAAATTTTGGACACTCAGTTATTGAACTAGTTTGAATGCGGATGGGTTTTTTTTCCAGTTATTAACTTCTCAATCTTTGTATAGAGGACAAATCAAAAACAAATGAAATTCATCTTCTCTTCTATGTAAGTTTTACAAAATTCACAAAAATTTTCAATTACAATATTTCTACGATGTCCAGTTTCAGTTGCAAGGTTATGTGAAGACATTCGTGTTCTACTTGTTTTTTTTTTTTGTTTTTTTTTTTGTTTTTTTTTTTTTTTGTTTTTTTTTTTTTTAAGAGGAGGTATTGACTTTCTTAAATAATATTGCAAGGTCAAATAATCTTCAATTGTGTCTGTAAAAAAATCCATTTTGTTGAACAATTAATTTCAGTCATTAGGTTTTGTATGAAATTATCTGTTATTGTTTGTTTGATAATGGGAAATTGTTTATTAATCTTTTGTTTGTCCTGTTCAAACCAGATAAATCCAAGTCCATTTTAAAAAAGTTTTTCTTTGATATTTATAACCAGTTGTCAGAGTGTCTGCTGGAATATTCACATGCATTGAACAATTGTCGGTTTTTGTTTTTTGTTTTTGATCTGTTTTTATACACCCGCTCCGAAGGAGAGGGGGATATACTGTTTTACCCGCCATATTTAAGGAGGCTGGGGGTCAACAAATTAACCACAAATTAACCACCAGATTTAACTTATTTTTTTAGATATGATATCTTAAGCTGTCAACTATCATTTGGCAAAGAAAAATTTCAAAAATTTTAGTTTTAAAATTTGATCATTTTCTATATCTTCATATGGAGCTCTTCTTCTAAAGGAGATCAATATAGTCTAAAAATGGCCACAACCCCCCAGCCTCTTTAAATAAACACTGTACAACACGAGATGTTTTATTTTGATTTCTAGAGTTCAACTAGTAAGCATGCGCGTATTGAACACTAGTTTGACACGGGTTGTCTTAATCGAATACACTCTTATTTACATGTATATATGATTTCTTAGCGGTATTCATGAATCATCGGTGTCGGCGCCAAAGGCGCTAAAATATGAAGTCCGGTTTTTTTAAGTACACATACAGTATTTGCTCCTGTACTCAACATGAATTTTGAAAAAAAAATACTCGGAGTTTAACTTTTACCATTCGCTCAGCAAGAGGTGAATTAGATTCTATCTTTTGGCAATTTTTTACTGTATGTTGTAAAAATTCTACGCTGCTAAAATTTCAAAACTCGTTAACCTCTCTAGGGTACCAAATGCGATGGTTTTAATTTCACGCAATAGGTGAGTGTCATTGGACAGATACCTTACCGTGTATCTGAAAACTATATTCACCATGGGTTTAATTCCATGGAAACTATCGTGTTAATCTCTTTATCTAACTCCTAATCTACAGTATTCAATAAGAAAAAAAGTACAGAGTTCTTTGGCGCGAAAACGATACTCTCTTGCAAATCAATCGGGTTAAGAGAACTAACTACAATTATAAATTAAAGCAGCATGAATTTACATTACGTGAGTATGGAGACTATTGATTTATGTATTGGGAGGGCTGAAAAAGAAAAAAAAAGTCAAATTCAGAGTAGGATGCATAATATATTAAACAGTTTTTTATGGAATATGTAGATCGTTTGAGTGAACGTATATACTTTCTAGCTTTGCAGCAGAATGTTTATTCATACAGATATACGTTTTGTGTGACTTCTCTATATGTAATCAAAAGATAAAAAACTTAAAAGTAAGTAAATTCAAAACATTCTATCCAGAAGTATAAAAAGAATTAAATTCTAGGTAATTGTCCTAAATCTGCAATCGTTTTCATCTGTACTGTGTTCTATAGCCCCAGGAATTTGTCCCGATGAGTTCTTGACAATAAAACATGACCAATGGAAATGTTTGCAATCTTTATCAACATATTTCATATATTTTGAGGGAGACATCGAAGAGGTTTATGAATACAAACTGTGTTTCTGTTGAAGAATCCCCACAGTCTCAATGAAATGCCTTTATCGTGAATGCTCTTAAATAGCAATATTTTTAACCGCCATTTTAAGAGACGTTTTAGATAAAGAAGAAAGTGTCTGTGCTTGATGTGTTGTTGAAATTGATTAATCTTTTGAAACCCCTTCAAAAAATCAAGGTGTTTAATTCTTGGTCTCCATGTCTAGAATCAAGACGATTGGATATTTCTATCAAGGAAGAAAATTTGGTCAAATATAGTTCTAAAGAAATAAGCTTTCAAAAATATCGGCAATGTTTACCATGTACACTGTATGTTATTTGATAAAGTACCAAGGGAATTTACCATTTTTTTATCTCTTCCCTGTGTGACGCATTTTGTTTAAATATCAATTTAAAAATTGACCTGCATGGGCGTCCATATATTAACAGTTTGTACCCCGAGGTTTATGTGTGCAGTTTAATCTCATCATAATATTGATTATTGGGCGTTCAAACTTTTTTCCATATCTCATTATTTTTGTTTTCAAAAAAATGCGTAATTAATCTTCCTTGTTTTTAATATTCAGTTTTTAACATGGAATAATGATTGTCAGGAAGGGTGTAAAGTAATATACTTTGTGGATTATTCATAAAACATCATCCATTTAAAATGTGTTGATAAGAGGCAATTTTCAATTGTTATTAATGATATTCAATTAATTTTGTCTTCTAAATTATGTTCCATAATCAAATTTTCTCAATATTCACGAAACATAGAAATGGATGTTTGATGATTTTGTATGCTTAACTTTCCTCTGAGAACATTTAACTCTTGTTTGGACGCCACCAAGTCAATTGTCGTTTTTTTGTTTTTGTGTTTATTTATTGTTTAACGTCCCTCTCGAGAATTTTTCACTCATATGGAGACGCCACCACTTGCCGGTGGAGCTGCATATTTTAGCCTATACTCGGCACTTACGGCCATCGAGCAGTGAGGGATCTTTTTCGTGCCAGCACCTACTGCGACATCCGGTCTCTTCCGAAGGACCGTTCTCCACAGTGGGATTCGAACCTGCGACGTAAGGATCAACTCTTTACTATGCGGCTCTAGAGCGAACGCTCTAACCGCTGCGCCAGTCAATTGTCGATAGGAGGCTACGAAGGGAGATTGAACAATGAGGGATCTTATACATGCCAGTATGTACTTAAACAGAGGACCTTGTTTCTTTAAAGGACCCGTTACAACGTTCCGTAGTGGGAATCCGACACCCTCTGTAAGGATCCACTCCTTACACCGCAATTTAAAAAGAAGCTAAGGTATGGCACGCCGATTGCTTCAAAATTATTTTCTGCACAACGATCACGATTTTATACACGAGCTTGATGAAAAATATACACGAGTAAAATAAAAATGCACGTATCGGTAAAAATTGCACATAGTTTGAAAGATTTTAACACAAACATAACGAAAAATACACGAATCCGAAATTTTTTACACGATTAAGGGGTATAAAATGCACAAACGTAAAATCAAAAACTGCACGAGCAGAGGAAACTAAAAATTACACAAACAATTTTACTGCGCATACAGCTGCGCATATCATTATTATGCACATAGAATATTCATTGTGTTCTTGGTTTTCTGTACTCTTTATCTCTTCATGAATGCTGGGTGTAATCGAGAGAAAAAGGCGTTGACGATGATATGCATGTTTGTTTGCTTCTTTATTTCTTTGCTAAAACTCGACCCGATTTCTAGCTAATGCCAATCGAACGAATGAAATGTTTTCTTGTGAACTGTGTGAAAAAATTTAAAAGTTGTTCGGAGATATTATATTTTTCTTATATTGACCGAGATCCTAGCCAAAATATGGAGGTATTATATGATGCCGGACATAAATTGTGACAAGAAAGGAATTGCATGTTTGTGTTATAATGCGGGGAAAAAAAGTACCATTGCATATGATGCACTCGACTCCGAACTAAAAGTAACACGCTCTATGGTCTTTTAAAATTATCTAACTTATAGATACAACTTTAACGGAAAGTACTTGTATAAAATAAAATTAACAAATGCGTAATAAAACAATTAATAACGTGGATTCTTCATGAAAATGATGGCAGAATTATTGCTGATTATAATTATTAAATTGTAGAATTTATTTTGGTACTTCTCATTTGTACTAATTATGAATTCATTTGGGCAGATTTTTTTCATTTAGGAATAGGAAATTATTCAGTTGGCTGGATATATTTTTTATTTTCAAAAAGATTAAAAAGTGGGAATTACCTGACCTTAGATATACACAGTATGTTTTTAAAGTCAAACATAAAAAATATTTTTAAATTATTTCTAATTGTACGTGTATCTTTACTTATAAAATATGAGAATATCAATTTTGGTTGGACATCTGTAGCCTACACTGTTATGAATTCCTTCCATGATATCGCATATTTTCAGTCATAAACTACTCAATAAAAAACAGGACATTCCTAAGGGTAAGCGTTACCCTCATTCGTAATGGCGATTACTTGATAAATGTTTTCACTTTTAATAAATAGGACCAGATAAAGGGAAAATATATATACTCTATGTGCTTTAGTACATGCGGTTTTGTGTTTTGTTACTTAAAATTTGTCCAAATGAAATAATAAAACTCTACTCAAATGATCCTGGCACCGGTAAAACATATCATCAGTGGCGGATCTGGTTCGTGGATTGATAGAGTAACAACATCTGAATCTATGTACTTATTAAAGTTTCAAATCGTTGGACCATAATGACACATCAGAAATTTTAAAACATAGTGAATTACTAAATACATCTACGTACAATGTTATAAATAAGAAAATGGGAATGGATATTATAATAAATAGAAAGAACAAAGAATGTGTTGTATCACTCTTAAATAATGCAAATAAATCATGTTCTTTATGGAGCTCGAGGTTTGACAAATATTTTCCAAGAGAACAATTTCTCTATACATTTCGAATTCGTATGCATGAAATTTTAATTATTTTCCGAACACTAAGTTTTTGTAATAGGCTAACACTTTTTTACCCAAATCTATAGTCATTATAAAAAGAACATGAGTGTATAAATATAAAATGAAAATTTCAAGGAACATACACATGTATTTGATACAAGATTCACTTTTTAAAAGACTATTCATGTGCATATCTAACGTTTTTGAAAAATCAGATTATGAGTTAAAAAGCCTAATCTATGCAATTTGTATTTTGTACGTATACATGTACAAATAATTAAAAAGTTTGCTTTATAGCAATATTGTACATGTGTATCAATGGCATCAACCAGGTCTTGTTTTACTTCGAGCATGACTACGAATAAATATAAGAAAACATATGATGAATATAAACCTCAAGAAATCTTTGTTTTATTACCGTGTGTTTATTATTGTCAAAATCTGTATTGAAAATAAATGTGCATGTGTAGCCAAGTCCCAGCTAATTAAGTTCATCTTGTATGTCTTCTTGAATTTGGTCTTACAATATCGTTACAGTTCAGTTGAATTGCAATCCTGATTTCGATAGACTATTTTATGTACCCTTAAATTCTTAGAAAATATTTCAGGCACGTAGCATCAGGAGGGGTCTGCCCCCCCCCCCCACTTTTTTTCCAAACATAACCTACTTCTATTGTAAATTTCCACTGAAAAGCTGGTTGCCCCCTCCCTTTGTTGTAGGATAGTTTAAATCAAAGTAATTTGGTATTATAATGTGTTTCGAAAATACTTGTTCTGTTTTTTTTTTCAGGTAGGTTGTCAAAAAAAAAAATCTGACTCCCCCCCCCCCTCCTTCAAAAACGATACTACTTGCCTGTATTTTATAATTTTAAATTTTCTTAACCCCTTTATATGCATTTTAACTATTCAAAATAGACTACCGCCGATACATTAAAAACAACATAAATTAAACTTTAATTTACATAAGTAAAACGACTGTATATTTTTATACATTTTCATGGAGTTTTTATGAAATCACCACACGTTGCTCAAAAGTTAAGACTACATGTACTACATGCACTTTGTTACATACATATACCAAAAAGTGAGATATGCGTTTCAATATTAAAATTTAAGTTGCACAATTAATATTTGCTCGATTTTCTTTACTGTTGACTTCCAAAAAAGTTTTCGGTCAAATTCCACAACCCAGATGATCGCAACATTGCTTCAAAAAAAAATTATGAATTGCTAGTAATATAATCTTTAATCAAAAGGTATTATTGGTGTGTCGAGTAGCTATAAATCGATTAGCGTACATGTGTCTTTGTTCCAGAACCAGCAGGGAAGGATCTCTGTATGAAAAGGTCACGCATGCACATGCTTGATTATTACCAAAAGTACACACAGTAGGTGGTGGAGGAGAAGAGTTTGATTTGTTGTTAACTCTCCTGTATTATATCACATGTTTTTATTTATTTTTATTTAGGCCTATATGTCATTGCTTTATAATTTCAAAAGAAATTGCTATATAGAAGAATGACATACTTTTAAAAATCCAACAATTAAACACACAACTGGTAATATGCATCCCCCTTTTTTACGTTATCTATACAAGTATTCTGTGAAGAATGTTTTTTATTCGGGGTTGTTCATATACTACAAGTTTAAGATTGTGTGCCTGTCAATTTATCTACATGTATAATATACGTTGTACATATATTCTTGAGAGTCTAGCGGAATTTTAAAGGAATCTTTTTTTAAAAAAAAGATCACCAACTCTTTACTCCTCCTTTTGTAAAAATTTTATAGTATGTTTCAAGCATCCCAACCACATTGAACTGTTCTCTAATGAATATTAATGAAATGTGCGCAATGAGGATGCGTAGCATATTATGTCGATGTTGTATTCTCACTCGTGCAGTTTTCGTTTTTTACGTTTGTGTAATTTCCTCACTATATCGTGTAAATATTTTGTTGATTGTGCAGTTTTTCTATAGTTTGTGTAAATTTCAATAGCTTCGTGTATATTTTCCTCACGTTGTGTAAGTTTTTACTTACTCGTGTAATTTTTGTTTTAGGTCGTGCAGAAAATAATTTTGAAGCAATCGGCGTGCCATACTAAGGCTTTGTTTTATCTACTGCAACATGCGTCCATTACATTAAAAACTTTATGTATATTTCTGATTTATAATAAGCAGAGACGTTATGGTTGTTTTCTTTATGGTCATCTGTATCTGTATTTTTAATAGAGTCATTTATCATGATCATACAGAGAGTGTCATAGTTGAGTATCCTACAACAATACAATTGGACCTTTTTCAGAATCTTATCACCTAAAATTATGATACATTGCTTTCAAACAAAATGCCCATTTTTAATGATATATTTTATTAATATCCTTATAAAAATGAATTTAAAAAAAACCCAGCTAGAACTGAATAAGATTAACCTGTCATTCTGAGTTGTAAATAGAAAAAAATATAGTAAAATAATTCTCAATATTTTAATTCATTCAATCTATTCTACAGGAAGAGACTTCTTGACTGTCACGTCTTGATTTTCACTCAGATTCGTATTTCAAAGGACAAGTCCATCGGGTAACAACAGGAATGGTTTCTAACTCTGGAATATTGATTTAAAGAATTCAAATGAGTAAGCTGTTGCAGGCAACTTTTAAAAATGAACAAGTGTAGCATGATCTGGACCAAGGGTCATGGTATAAATGTCATCTGGTAACGAGATGTTGGAATCTTCTCCGGATCTAAGATAAAATTGAATGGAATGAAGGACAAGGTACATGTGTGATAAGCTACATGTATGATAAGGTACTTGTGTGATAAGGATAAAATTCGGTTTTTACCTTGGCATAAGCATCAGGCAAAGTCAACTTGGAAATGTTTGTAATTAAGAACTTAGTAGTGCCTGCATGTGAACTGTTCAAATTTAATATTGATTTGGGTCATGATTTAAAGCATTTATAGAGGAACATCAGGAAGGTTAGGGTTGAAAAGAAAAGAAAAAAAAAATGTTAAATTTCACCCTTTTGCTTGTTTTGTCAGCAAAAAGGCGTGCTTTGCTTTGGACACGATAGAGTGCAAATAAACATATCTGATTTTCACACACAAAGTTTGTCTTTTCCCATTGCATAAAATTACAGCAATTTCTTTCTTGAAACATTTCATGGAAATTAAAACAAATCATTCAAAATAGATATTAAACAAGGTCTTTACTTTTCTTTACTTTCTGTGCTTAAATTGTTTTTTTAAACAATTCTAATTTTGAAACGGATGTTTTAACAGCTTATAATAAACAATTGCATTGTTTTTGGCGACCACCAAACAATCTCAAAGAAGTACTTTGTTTTTGTTGTTGCTTATCAATCCAAGTCATATATTAAAGGTCAGTGTCATTGGGCTAAAGAATATGAAATCATAGATCATTTTAATTTCACGAATGTTCAAAAAAATATTAAATTTTTCAAAATGTCACAAAAAGATGTCATACTCTCGACATTTGAAGTATCATTTTTGGGCATACCGTTTTTGTGTGTCTTATGATTTGACTGGCATTTAGCCAGTATCAAAAGACATATGCTGAGACATAGAAATTTATTCACATTGCCTGAAGTTTTAGTGCAGGTTAACAATTATGTGTCCTGTCATTTTTTTTTAATTCACCCTTTCGATTTTTTAAAAAAAAATGCAATTCCTTTTTTCTTTTACAATTCATTGGATGTTTCAAAAATTATAATCAACAATTGCGTTGTTTTTGACGACCACTAAACAATTGCCAAGAAGGAATTTGTGTATGCTGTTGCTTATTAATCTAAGTCAGACAATGGAGGTCTAGGTCACCGGGATAAAGGATGAAGTATATGGAAATAAAGAACAGTATTCAAGCTCAAAAGTTCATTAAACAATACAAATCAGGAGCAGAGCAAACACGGACCTCGTTTCAGAAATTGGTCATACGTAGAGCATGCTCTTGCATATCGAATCAACTAAGAGATATAAATCCCGCATGCAGGTGATAAAGGTATATTGCTGCATAAGTAAGGGAAGTTGACGATTGAAAAGTTAAAGTCATCACGTTTATCATTAAGCTTTGATGTTAGATTACCATTAACCTCTTTTTCTAGTTAAATATCCAAATATGAAACATATGTGTCAGACTCTGTGGTATCTTTTATTTCAAGCTCATCAGAATACATATTATTGACATAAAAATGGAAATAACCATTGTTAATTGACGATATGTCGTCGATATATTTAAATGTCGAGTTGAAGGCCACAGCAGGTGTTCTCTTCTTTTCACCTATAAGATTTGGAACAAATTCTGCTTCATATGAATGCAAAAATAGGTCTGCTAATAACGGGGCGCAATTGGTACCCATGGGAATTGCAATAGGTTGTCGAAAACTCTGGTCTCCAAAAACCACATAGATATTGCCAATCAGAAACTCAAGCATTTTTTAATATCAACTTCAGAGCACTTGTGCGTACAATCAATATTTTTTAACAAAATAATTTTGCAAATGACCAGTGACAAGGTAAGTAAATTTACGAGCTCCATTTTTATTTAAAAAAAAAAAAAAAAACAGCTGTCAATGATGTCAAAAAGCCTGGATTTTAATTTATCGTGGAAAATGGTTGTATGTAAAGTTGAAAAGTCGTAAGTTTTTATGTTGTTGTTTATGGTAAAATTTTGCGATTTCAAATGTTTCAAAAGTTCCTTGGAATTTTTTAGTATCCACATCTGATTTACACCACTTCTCAAATATATTGTTGCACAGTACTCCTGAAGTTTCTCCTTCACCACTGTTTTTATTTTAGTGAGGAGTTAAGAAAGAGGCTTGGTAGAACATTTACTGGAACCCGCTATGTATCTCTGTAAGGATTTTTATGAAGTTTCGGAATCCAAAATAGATATGGTAATTCAAATTCATTTTGGTTTTTAGGAATATTAAAAATACATGTATTCAAAACTGACAATTGATTTTGAAGAATTTTCTCTTCAGAAAGGGAGCTTTGGGTATAAGTTAGATTACAATATGTAGAATTAAATCCCAGTTCCTCTAAAATACAATTTTAATTATGAGTCTTACAAACAAAGACAATATTGTAACCTGCTTTGTCAGCAAGGGCCAATATATACTGATCGTGTAAGCCACTAATTTTTTTTTCACTTCTGAACTATTGAACACTTAAGGACAGTTGGTTTTCATTTTGTCCCTAAATATATTTCAGGATATGTTGAAATTATGATCATGTCATTTAATTTGTAACCCTGATTGAAATGGAAAAAGACTATTTTCTTAGTTAATTATACTTTTTACGGTAAACCAGATTTATGATTAGTTAATATTACTCTTTTGTTCGTGTATGCAATTGATTAACCGGTATATATATATATATATATATTATTTTTAATAATTTCATCATGTTATTTATTTTGCATTTGAAATATATCTCTTGAATAATCCACTATTTAAATGAATCCCACGCCGATTCCGTTTGAAGGGATTTGATGCAAATAGAAGGGTCAAAGAATCCATATTCAACTTTGAATTGTTATACCAATATTTTATATCGTTTTTTTTATCCGTTTCCTTTTTTTCCTTCGATTTCTTCCAATGTACGTTTTTCTGCTAATTCTTTATATTACCTAAAATTACGCTATCAACTTCCTTCTGTCTTTGAGCCCTGATTGATCAGTTAACCTGTTTAAGTATTACTTATCAGCGCATATAAAAGGGAAGCAATATCAAAACCTCGAACGCTTGCAGAACTGTTCAATGACCGATGTTGAAATGATTATCATTCATCTTATTCCAACAGCTTATGTACTTTTCTTGGTCCATTTTGTCCTCCTTGGTAAGTTGATAGGATCAACATTTCTTTAAGGAGTGGATGACATACTGTAGACATACATTTTTTTCCGCGTGGGATTAATTATCGCTATGTACGCGGTCACAATTTTCCCGCTGAAATTTGTCACAGCGTCTTTAGATCCTAACAAGGACGTCGAATGAAAATCCAAGATCACCGCATTATTTTCTACGCACTGATTGACAGAAATTGTGATTAAACGGAATTCTGACTCCATAGAAAAAGTTTGTTAACTTCACAGAATATTGATTTATGTTCAAATTATAAAGAAACTTCTGTTTTTATGAGAAAAATGAGTGAAAAATGAAGACTCATGACATAAAACTGTGACGTGTCTTTAATGTCTGTCGCAAATGTTTTTCAATTCTTACATATAATGTTTTATGTTCATTACTTGAAAATAGAAACGCTGTAATACTCCTTATTTCCTTAAAGTAGAATGGCACTGTGATAAAGCTTAATGTTTTTATTAATAAAAAAGACCAATTATGCAAAATGTATTTTTTGCAAAGATGCTGTTGTCGTACCTGGAGAAATATCAAATGATGTCGCCAATCAGTTCTTAAACAGATATAAGCGTAGTGATTACAGATGTAATACAGATGAGCTTTATTGTGAAACTCACAAAGTCAGTTGTATGGTAAGTAAACCTAGTTAACTGAATTATATATGACATTGTTACATCCATTGCATATTCGACGAACATTTATTTATAATCATTTTTGAGTAATAAAGTGTTATATTTTGATATCATCGCTGTTAAATCGATAACTACCAATATCTTTATTTTGATATATTTATTCTTATTTTTTTAAATCCATAAATTGAAAAGTTCATATTATGTTTGAAAATTTTTGAGAGTCTAATGCATGCAAATTTATGCATAAAATTAAAAACATAAGCAAATAGTATAATGTACAAAATAGCAGATATTGATATTTAAAGATATGAAGTACTGTAGAAGCTCGACGTTTAGAATTTTTAAATCTCATTAAGCAACACAACGAGAACTCTAGGGAATACTACTGTGGCATAAATAATCCATGTACCTCGGGCCAGACATGTTACCTGTCAACTCCTTGTCCAGCACATTACAGTACTGGATGCACAAGTATGAAACTAAATCTTTACGAAAATGACAATATAAACTGACACGCTTTAAGTTATTTTTAATTACATTGAGCCAAAGCTTATACACCATACATGACAAGACACGAGAATTTCTCGGTTAAAATATATTTTTTGAAATTTTAATTTCGTCAGCAAATGACCCAGGTTATCTGATTTAACAAAATAAAACATTGCATTTCAACAAGAAAATAAAAAAAAATTGACAATTGACTATTAAGTCTTCTATTTATAACCCCATTTATTGATATTTACAATCAGATATTCAAAATGTGCAAGTAATTTGGGGTTGAGGAACAATATATGAGATTCTCTTATGGTTACTTAAATATATTCTTGTTTAAATAGTAGCATGTTACCTGTACTTATATTTATCAAATTTACATGCAGATTTGCTGATTTATATAAAGTTGCAACTTTATTTCTTACTTAGTAACGCAAATGTAGGTGAAAGATTAATTTATATTTAACTTCTGTTCAGGTAATGCTTGTTATGGACAACCTTGCCAGAATGGAGGAACATGCGCATTGGACTCATCTGTCAAAGGATACACCTGTCATTGTTTGAGAGGCTATGACCCAGATACAAATTGTAGAACCTGTGAGTTTGTCTAGCAACTAAGATAATTCCTTTTTATATGCAGTCTGGAGCTCCCATAAGTATTATTCCCTATCTACCATTAAATGTAAGAAGGGTGTGGTTTTTTGGTGTTTTGATATAAAACTTAGAATTTCATTTGAACAAGTAGTTTGTGTTTAATATTTTATTTTTTTATTTCTATGCATTTATTAAAACATTTATTTGAAGTATTCTCACATATATGAGCAGTTTATGCTTCAATTTTTTTTTTAAATGAAAATATAATTATGAAAAATCCAAAAGTCTGTTACTTTATCAAATATCAATCAAAAATATAAGGAACATTAAACCGTCCAAGGTACCAATGAAACTTAAATCATTTAATAAAATCATAATGAAAGGTTTTTTGAAGAGAGCTTCTATATCTCAAAGAACTTAGTTACCAAGTGAATATGCAAACTTTTCCTAAAACGTGTCACTCTGCTCAACAACCAATCATTACAGATATAGACTACTGTAGAAGCAATCCATGTCAGAATGGAGCTTCCTGTTCCTCAAGACTGAATGGTTATACCTGTAGCTGTTTGCCGGGATACAATGGTGTTCATTGTGAAAATAGTTAAGTACGATTATGCATGACGTTTTTACTTTTCATTCTTTTCAATTTATTATTGATTTTTTTGTCAAAATGACAGTACGTAGATGAAGACAAATTTTATTTTGTTATTGAAACGAAAATTATTCGCTTATAAAAGCTTCGTTCAACTTCACTTTTAGTGATTGGGGTTTTACCAGAATGTTTTATACTAATTTTATGCATGCAATATCGAAATAGTTAAATTAAGAGAACTTTTACCAAAAGTTAGTAACATATTTAAAAGTCCGTTTCGTATGTAGTCAACACGTTTATTTTTAAGACCAATCTTTAGAAAATAACGACGAAAAACCTTAAATAAAATGTATAATTTTCATTTATTGACACAAGTTAGAGAAAAAATGCGAAGTAGAATTTTGAATAGGACAATGCTTCTATAGGTTTCATTGTTAACAATGTTTTATTACATTTTACATACTCGCAATCGCTTATAGCTATGACGTCTCAACTGCTCAACTATGACGTCACAGCCTATGACACTTTGTTATGAAAAGATAGAGGCAAAGGAAAAATCTAAGAAAATGTACTAAACAGAAATTTCAATGTTTTGTAGATGAATATGGAATTTATTTCACTCGTGAGACAGAATTTTTGGTATTTTCACTCGTGCTTCGCACTCGTGAAATTATCAAAAAAATCCTGTCCCAATCGTGAAATAAATTCCATATTCATCTACAAAATATTGAATATCCTCTATTTATTTTGTATAATATAATTTTCGCTCACTCAACACTTCCTTTGTATTAAGAAGACGTAATTATTATGAGAAGATGAATGACCAGAAATCAGATGATAGGTTATCTTATCAAGGAATATGGTTTTGAAAGAATCAGTTGAGTCTAGAGCAATAGCATTCTTGTAAATACAAAATTAAAATCAATCACTATAAATTTACAATGAAAAGTAATCTGTAATGTGAGCCATGTGGTTAATAAACATGAAAAATATATTTAAAAGAAACTTCTTTTTTTTTTTTTAATCAAGCCAATACCCTTTGATCAAATCTAAATAAAATCCAAGTCTGATATCATGAAAAGCGCAAAAGGATACAATTGCATTCAAGGCAAGAACATAAGATGAGATCGCTTCTGAAAATGGAAACACGACTTTAAAATCAGGGAATGTAAATCTAGGTAACTTATATTTCTTTTCATATACAGATATAAATGAGTGTGCCAGTTCGCCGTGTAATCATGGTAGATGTGTAGATCATGTCAACAAATACACATGCACCTGTGATCCGGGATACACGGGAATCAACTGTCAAATAGGTGAGAGACCTGAAAAAAGGCGTAAAGCATATTGTCTTTCTTGGTATTTCCTCTGTGTATTACTCAGTTTTACTGTTGATTATACTCGATCAAGTGACGGTGTGATCCGACCTTCTGGATCACCACACCGTGGTTCATCATTCTCTGAAACTGACACAAAGCATACCGTTCTTTTGTTTTTGCATATCAGAAAAATCTTTTAAAATTATTAGGAGTAGCAAATAAACCTTGCTATAGGTAATATCAATTTATCTAACATAGATTTAGCATATAATGGAGGGGTATATAATATATTTAATCTAAAACAGTAACTTGTTTTGAGTAGGTTGATCTTATTAATTATCCATTTGGCCAGTGCGTATTTTACGATTAAATTCGATGCTCAGAGTCTCGCTGGATTAAATGATCTGCGCCTGTCAACTTGACGAAATCCGACTCCTCGAATTAAGTTACTATTAATATTATATGTTTTCTTTTTCCTTTTTAATTGATATGAGTATGGTTTCGTAACCCACCCTTTTCAACGAGATATGATCTTGTTCACTGTTGTGAATAGTGATACTTGATTTATTATTTACCTTGAACAAGATTAAACAAAGAATACAATTTTACTTAAAAATCGGAATGTTTTTGGAGAATTCAAATAAGAAGTTGACTTTTCAAGGAATTACTTTTTACTGCGCAAGAATTTAATGGAGTGGTCGATGAGTCATAACAGTAGTGGTTTTCCCCCTGTGGTTGTGAAATACAATAATTGTTAAATAATGGTACATTCCATCATGTGGGCGTTTTCAAATAATCCCTAGCTGATATAAAGAGATGAAAGGTGAATCGTTGGAATGGACATTGCCTCCTTCCAATGATTTTCTATATATTTAATCCAAATAGAATATTTTTTAAATTCAAAATCGTTGATACAGTCGACATTAGAGTTGTGGTGGGATTGTTGTGCAACAGCTTTACACGCATGATGGAAAAAGTCATTAGGTTTTAAATACATGTATTCAGAAAACACAGTGTGGAGATCCAAAAGGTCGAATCACACTCTGAAATATCAACAGAACAGGACAAAAGAACAAAACAAAAATTGATGGGTATATAGTAAAGACTCTTTCATCGTTTATCCCTCCCTTTTTCTGTCTGCTACTTGTTTTATTTTCTTTAACATTTTACTGATAGGGTTTGACATTGTTTGATTGGGATTTCTTGTTTCTTCCACATCAGTATATGGCTAAATTGCAGACTACCTTTGATTTTTGGTGGGGTCTAGGTTTTTTTGGACAAAATTATGACTAAGACAAAGCTTTTTTGATGTTTTTATGTTACTGTGACAAATATTCGGAATGCCCAATGAATAGAAAGGTGATGTTTACTCCTTTAGGCATCTGATCCCACCTTAGTGATCCAGTTGTCTATGTTTTTTATCCTTTCGTGATTTTGTATTTTTAGGATTTATGAAATTGATCACGGTTCGTTATTTTTACCTTTTCATTCTTTTAAATTCTTCTAGCTCAAACACTTCTCTTCTATGTAAGCAACTTCAAGATTAATACCGTATAAGTGGAAATTTTAGCGAGATAAAACTTATCCTAAAAAAATTGACATTTATTTTTAGCGAGAAGTAATTTTAGCGATTTTTAAATGCTAACTATAGAACCTATTACAAATAAAAGGCTATTAATTTTTAGCGATATTCAATTTTAGCAATCCCAGCAGCCTAGTTAATAATGCCAAAATTAAATCCTCGCTAAAAATTCTACTTATACGGTAATAGTATTCAGAAGAAATTCTCAATGATCATATTTCCTTATAGACATTAACGAATGTCAGAGTTCACCTTGTGTCCATGGCAACTGTACAGATCTTGTCAATATGTACACTTGTGAATGTCAACTCGGATATACTGGAGTCAACTGTGAAACAGGTATATAACTTTAAAATAAAATAAATCAGTTAAAAAATATACTTGAAATCCTCCGGGGTACATATTCAACTTTAAGTAGTTTAATCACTGATTGTTATATGATTAAGGGGAAATATTTTAATTCATTATAGATAATTTTTTTAAAATAGAAATCAACGAATGTGTAAGCTCACCATGTATTTATGGAGAATGTGTCGACGAAATCGCTAAATACACATGTACCTGTGATGTTTTGTTTGTCGGAAATCGTTGTGAAGAAGGTAATGTTTGTAAACTTGAGCAACAAAAATATTTTTTATTGTGATAATCATCTTTATAAAATAAATGAAACTTTTACTTATAATTTCCTAGTGAATGCAACATACATAATAACCATAGTGTTAGGATTATTGGGAATCATAACGACCATACTAGGATTGTTTATCATGTGGAGGAAAAAGAAGTAAGATTTGTAATGTTCTATTTTGATCAAGCAATACAAATCATATATCGTCATTATTGGAATATAAAAGCATGTTCCAGTATGATTATATTATATAATATGTTTTTCATTCTAGAAAGCAGATAGATTCCACACCGCCTTTTCCGTTTGAAAACATGAAACTTGGTCAAACGAAATCCCAGTTTCCTAGAAAAGCTGTACAGATGGGTAGTACTATCCCTCAACCAGATCCTATTTCGTTTCCAGATGGGAATCTTGGACAGCCAGAAATAAATTTCTGCAGCAACAGATAAACATTTTTCTCTATTTGACGAAGTCTTCAACTTTGTGACTTAAAGTGTTCGAGAACTGCATTTTAAAAAAAACACGTATATACTCGCCAATAAGCGCTTATACATGGAAGTCGGTGTTTTTTGTGGTTTTTTTTTTTTGTTTTTGTTTATGTTTTTGTTTTTTGTTGCCAGAATCTGTTTCCAAATTTATATATTAAACATTCGATGTATTAACCTCTGGTTCAAAGTATGTTTTTGATGTGAAATTAATATTTTATCCTTTATTAACAATATAAACAATATAACAATATATTAACAATATAAACCAATATAAGACCATTTGAATATGTAGGGTACTTGTGTTTTATGGATATGGTTACCTTAGAATTTTGACAGTCAAATATATCAGCAAAGAAAACTAGTGTTCCAAGGAATGCATGTGCCCTCTGCTTTATAGCATCATAAACAATTAAAATAAATCTAAGAGTGGTCAGCTTTTCATTTGCTACTAGCATTATACTTTTTCAGTCATTTGCCTGCAAAGAAAAAAAATCCATGGATAGCAAGACCAATATAATAGCACAATAAACTATCCTCCAAAAGATATTTCAGTCTGTCTTTACTGCAACTGTCAGTCTATAATGATCCTTTTTAAACTTAAATATTTTAAATTTTAGATTGTGGTTCCTGTATAGCATATAGTTTCAGAGTGCATGTACGATGCCATGAGCTCATAAACATGTGATATAAATACCAGTCATCAAAACTATATCACTCAAAATTAAAAAAAAAAAAAACAAACTAAGTTTAATCAACCGTCTAAGGTATTTTTGCAAAGAAAGTCAAAGGTCAAGGTCAAGTGGGCTGCAATGCTGATATTTTTCTATGATTTATTTATGGCAGATAGTGCATGTGCTAAATAGCATAATAGTGTACCTATCAAATGTCAAAAATATGCTATATATTTTGGTAACAAAGCCAAAGTACCAAGCAATATATGTGCGACATATCAAATCCATACCTCTTACAGTTCTCAATCTAAAAGGTGTGACAGGCGAACAGACAGAAAGACGCCGGGTAAAGTGATCCCTAAGTGTCGTTCTGCTCTGGAGGAGACACAAAAATCATGTACCAGTGGTCATTTGCATCAAACAAAATTACTTGCAAGCAAATCTTGTTTGTCGGACGCAGTAAATGCAAACGGCATGTTGTTAACCTGATCTGTCAATTTATTCATATGCAACATTTTTAAAGATACATCGTTATATGTGCGTATAATTATAATGATCGTAAGAATTATTTATCATGAGGGTAATCATCCTTTTGTTCCAGAGTAAAAGTTTCAAGTGAGCTTTCCTGATCAAATTTTGTCGGCGTCCCTCTGTAAACTCGTTTTTGAATTCTTCTCAATAATCAACAGGCTAATCTCCATCAAACTTGCCACAAAACATCATAGAGTAAATGGGATCTATAAAGGGCCACACCCTCTTTCAAGGGGAGATAATTAGGAATAAGTTAAAATTTAATGCGATCCTTTAAAAATTTTCTTCTAAAAGACCACCGAGCCAGAAAAATGAAACCTATCTGGAAGCATTCCCATTTAATGTAGATTCAAGTTTGTTCAAATCATGACGCCCATGAGTAGGATTGGGGCCATAATGGGCGATCAAAGTTTTACATAGGAATGTAGTGGAAAAACATCTTTTTAAAATCTTCTTTTCAAGAACCATTGGACCATAAAAGTTCAAACTTATGTGAAAGCTTCACTATCTAGTGTAGAATCAAATTTGTTCATATCATAGCCTCCGGAGTAGGATGGCGCCACAGTGGGCGATCAAAGTTTAAACAAAGCAATATATAGGAAAAATCTTTAAATATCTTCTTCGCAAGAAAAACCCATGATTAATCATATTTATATGGAAGCATCCTCATTTAGTGTAAATTCACTTTCGCTCAAATCATGACTCTCGGGGGAGGGTGGGGTCACAATGGGTGATAAAATATTTACATTGTAATATATATAGTTGAAAAATCTTGAAAAGTTTTCTTCTCGAGAACAGCGAAATTTTGATCATATATAATATAAATAGGAATTTTTTTTAAATCTTCTCAAGGACAGAAAAGCTATGAAGATTCATATTAATATGAAGTTTTTTTTAAAGTTTAGATTTATATTTTGTTTCAGAAAATAATCTTCAACACGACTGCAATTAAGTTGATACGAATATTTGAATATATGTATAGCGAATTCTTAAAAGAACTTATTTATGATTGCTAACATAAAATTCTCTTTCTCTTTTGATGATTATGATGTTTGTCATTATAACTTTTTTTGGTCAAATATAAAATGAATCTTTAATAGATGTGAATCATTTAAAATTTTACGTCATGACTTTATACCTTTGATTTTCAATTCGTAGATAATGTAAACGTAACAAATAAATATAACAAGAATTTATATGTTTGGTCAATGATTCCAGTGAATACTTGATTAATTCATGCAACATATTCATCCCATTACTTTACTATTTATAATTATAAAGGTTTGTCATACAATGACAATTTAAATGCAAGGAATGAATTGTTTTACAAAGCTGAAATAATCATCCAAACTACTTAAGCGCAACATCTTTAGGTATATTTTATGTCACCAGACTTCTGAACCACAGGTAATTTGGTCCTTTAAAAAATTTCTTTGATTTTATTTAATCACATATTTTTATAAACTATTTCCCAATAAAACTGTAAATCATTGTGTCCTTTAGTAGATAACTCGTTAAAAATTATACCTGATACTTACTTCACAGACTTCCTTTGTTATGCTGTTGACCCAGATTGATCAATTGACCTCGTTAAGTTAACTTATCAGTAAGTATAAAAAGTAAGCAAATGACGAAAATTTTATATTTTATTGCGTAGTTCATTGACCGATGTTGAAATGTTAATTTTCTTACCAATTCCAATTTCATATGTATTTTTACTGATCCAGTGTGCCCTTTGTGGTAAGTTATCACTTACAATTTCACGAGTTTTTAACACGAAAAGTTCAGAAACTTTAAATGATAACTGTGCATGAAATATGCATTTTTAAATAAATAATTATAAATTCAAATATCAAATAATAAAATTGATATTCCGTCTTTGCTGATTTTTACCGATAAAAGGTTTTACCAATTGATATTAATTATAATAAAAAAAAAATGTAAAATCAATTTAAAAATGGATTCCATCAGCGATTTGTATATTGCATACTGCAAAGTTTTCATACGTTATCTGATTTTTCTTGCCGCGAGGAACCTCTACATCCCGGCCTCATCAGCCAATGTAGAAAGATTATTCAACGTCGTTGAAAAAATGTTCCAGAGTGGATTGAGAACTTTTAAATTGCTACCGAAGGCGCTCTGTACTTATATGCAAGAAAGAGATTCATTTTGAGAGAAAAGTGGTAAAATTATTCCATAAATATACGTACGTAACAAACGAAAACTTTTGATTTTTTTCTTCATCTTTTCTCTTCAAAATTATTGAATTTTTTTTTTCGTCTTCTGGTTTGTTTTGGAGTATAATTAAATATTCAATCTCTCTAACCATCTCGCAAACATTGATTTTGTATGGATTTCATAGTATACAAATATTGACTGGGGTTGAGGGTAACATTGATTATGTTAGCCTGCAAGGGGTGAGCGGAGGGCAATATTTTTGTCCCGGGCGGGCTAACATAATTTTGCCCGTAAACACACACAAATATTGTTTTGTTATATGAAAAACAAATCAATATAATAGTATTCTGATTTTATTCAATAACATTCGGCAACTTAACTGTGTCCAATGCACGTTGATTGTATTTGTAACGAATCTTCAAGTTGCCATGATTGTGTTACTTGTCTTTTTTTTATGTGACATTATGTTTTTGGAAGAAGCGACGGTATTATACGTCACAATAAATCAGTTCACTAATCAGAATCAAAATCAATAATATAGTGGGAAAACTCTCTTTACCGGTCAATAATAACAATTAAATAACAGTCACTATCTTTCGGAGAAGGACTGTTAAAGAATATAGAGACTTTCCTTTACTACTTTACTAAATATAAAAAAAAATACTGCATACAATTTTAAATACTTTTTGGAACTCAAAAATATATGCATGGTATTTCAAAAAAAAACGTATCCTTTAAGAACATTTTGTAAATTTGTTTCTGGTACACTTTGAACCAATAAAGATGATGTTGATGTACAATACAACTTCCTCCTCTAAATTAAAAAACGCGCTTAATTGCATCAATATTTCCAATGCTTATCAAGTCTAACTCGCTTTTATTGAATTTTATTGACGTAAATCTTCTAGTGTCTTAAAGTATTAGAGAGAAAGAAAAATATGCAAAATCCATTTTTAAGCAGAAACTGTCGCTGTACCAGGGGAAATACAAGATGATGTTGCCAATCAGTTCTTAAACAGATATAAGCGTAGTGATTACAGATGTAATACGGATGAGCCTTATTGTGAAAGAAGCAAAGTCAGTTGTATGGTAAGCAGGAGTTATATAACATTTACTGCACTCGTTAAGAGATTCAACAAACACATTCTTTTTTTTTAATGCTAAAAATCCTTTGCAGTGATAATGTGTTCATTAGAATAAATAGTTATAAATAAAAATATTGTTTTAGTTTTATAATTTTGAGATATTTCTCGCTAATCCTTTAATCACATGTATGGTGAATCAGAAATTTTGATCCGAGTAAAAGCTTAAAACACATTTCAAGCAAAAAATTAGAGAGAGAAAACTTCGTGTATATTTTGAAAGACTGCTTCTTAATTTGAATTCAAATTGAAAAAGTAATATACCGGTATGTTACTTGATTTGTAGATCTTTCTGACCTAGTTTATACTTAGAACAATACAATTTATTTGTTTTCTTGTCAAAAATTGATAAAAATATTAAGTACTGATAACCATCCAAATTTATTGTTGTTTAAATTTTGATAAAGCAACACAACGAAAACTCCAGGGAATATTACTGTGGCCGCAATAATCCCTGTACCTCAGGGCAGACATGTTATCTGTCAACTCCTTGTCCAGCACACTACAGGACAGGCTGCACAAGTATGAACATATAATTGCATTTACCATAAATGTTTACATCACTTTATACACGTATTTAGTATTCATATGTACCCTTAATGGTTATACCACCAGATATCAATTAACAGATCTAAATCTTACACTCTGCACAGCCTCTTTCTTTAATCTTTGCCAAAATATGCAGTGAATGAGAAATTTGAGGAGAACTGTTCAACAATATATTAGAGAAGTGTTGTTAAATCAGATGCAGATAAAAACTCCAAAGAAGTTTTAGAAAATTTGAAGTCACAAAATTTTCAAAAATCAATAACATCAAAACATATGACTTTTCAACACTTTATACAACCATTGCCCACTAGAAATTAAAGTCCAGGCTTTCTTTCATAAAAACAGCTCCTTTTTCAATGAAAATGGAGCTTGTTAATTTACATACCTTGACACTCGTCATCTACAAATTAATTTTGTTAAATAACTTTTTGTTTGTACATACTCCGAATTTGATAATTAAAAAATGCTTGAGTTTCTGATTGACGATATCTATGTAAATTTTTGGAGATCAAGTCATCTAACAATCTTTCAGAAATCCATTAGTACTAATAGCGTCCTGTTATTAGCAGACCTTTTTATGTATAATTCATATATGAAGCAGAATTTATTTGAAACTTCTATTAAGAGAAGAAGCCTCTTGCTGTGGCCTTCACTTCGTCATCAAGATATAACATGACATTTTAGAAATCAACAATATTCATTTTCATTCCTATGTTGATTCGATATATCCCTTTGAACGCAAAATAGATACTTCACAGACTGACACATCTGTTTTATATTTTGATTATTCACTAGAAAAAGACATGAATGGCAAACTTAAGTATAAGAACTTCATGAAGATTTCAGCTTTTCTATCGTAAACGTCAATTATTTTGTAAGAATATACAATTATCACCTGCATGTGGAGTTTATGTCCCCATTAGATTCGATACGCAAGAGCAACCTCTACGTACGAAACATTTTTTAAACGAGACAAGTTATTGACAAAAACAATTGACGTAACAAGAATATCAACAGTCCCGTTTAAAATCATATTCTATGGCCGATGACCTAGTTAGCAAATACAGTCTATCGTTAAGTCAAATGTTGACAGACATTAGGCCATCAATTGTTAGGCCATCATTTTCACATTGAATCTACGGATTTTTCCGTTTTCCCGTTCAGGACAAGGAGCACACAGTGGATATAACCTGTCAACAGGGGATGTTTACTCCAACATGGCATCTGATCCTACTATGATGTTCTTGTTATTTGAAACAGAGATCAAAACTAAAGTAAAAAGAAAACACGGTTTTAGCATATAATGATCAAGTTTATTGTTGTTAAGAGCCATTACTTTTGTTAATCATGCAAACACCTTTGTACATATATAACTAAAATATGTACAGATAGCCAGCTGGATATATTTCATTCAAGGATCAATTAGAATAACAAAGAATGGACTAACAGGCCAGTGAACAATTTTCCCAAAAGTAACATTCCAATATCAGTATTCGTAGTTATATTTATCTATATGCCTGAATTCTCCAAATTTGCATTTTAAACATTAAATTGATTATTCGCAATTTCTAAGATGAGCCTTCCGTTTTGGCTTAAACAGAATTTTTCCTGTTTAAGTACAGATTTTTGAATGAAACTTTACCTTAAAGTCCTTCAGGTCTCCATCTAAATAGAATTCTGAAATTTTTATAGATTCCGATCTAAGGATTAATTTATTATGTTTTTAATAGGAGCATCCATCCCGTGTCAACCGGTCACACCCGCCGTGTGCTTATTGTCATGGCCGGGCAAACGGAAAAGTTTGTCAGTCAGCGTTCGACTTAGTGATAGATTGTATTTGCTGACTAGGTCATTGTATCGACCATAGAATTTAGGAAATGTTGACTTTAAACGAAATTGTTGATATCCATTTTTCATCACCAAGGTCTTGTCAATAGCTTCCCTTGTTTTAGAAATTGTCTGTACACTTTTGCGTTTACTTTAATTCAACTTGAGGAATAGTTGTATACAGTGCTGAAAAGTCATACGTTTTGAGGTTATTGATTTTGATTACAATTTTTTCTAAAAGTTCCTTGCAGTTTTTTTAAAAGACGAAAACCAAATCCGATCCAGTATCTTATTAAATACTGAAGTGGACCTTTGCAGAGTGGGAACTTTGTGTAGTACTTTAATACTCATTAAATTTTGATATTTGTTTGTTAAGGATAAATTCATATTGCACTTTTTTAGGTAACGCTTGTTACGGACAACCTTGTCAAAATAGCGGAACATGCACCCAAGACTCATCTGTCAAAGGATACAACTGTCGTTGCTTAAGAGGATATGATCCCGATACTGATTGTAGAACACGTGAGTTTAATATCTATTCAGAATTGACATGCGACCGAAAACCCACATACGTTACATCCCCTTACCGGACTTTAAATAAAACAAATAATATATTTCTTTTCTTCACAACTCGTACATAAATCAACAGGTTGTGCTTTTAGGATTTTAAAAATTGTATTGAGAAAAAAATCCAACTAATTTTTTTATCTTTCATAATTCCAATATTTGGTACATGTATATAAAATATCAAGTACACTTACTGCCTTTTCAAATACATGTCTGACAGAGCGTATAAACTTTGAAGGCCCCATTGAAATTTCAATCATTTAGTATATAACTAAGATAAATGTGTCCTATTGATTCATGATATCTCTAAGAATTCGTCAGATATCTGAATGCAAAGCTTTTTTTTTAATTTTAACAAAAACCTTTACAGATATAGACTACTGTAGAAGTAATCCATGTCGAAATGGAGCTTCGTGTTCATCAAGACGGAATGGTTATAACTGTAGCTGTTTGCCAGGATACAATGGTGTTCAGTGTGAAAATAGTAAGTATGATTGGGTAAATAATAATCTAAACTATATACATATATGTTCGAAATAAGTAGTATTAATATCATAAAAAGTATCCTATATTAGAACAAAGTGAAAACTGAAGGTGAAATGAAGACGACGATTAATTGCTTCAAAAGACTTTAAAAAGCACCACTTTTAGTGACTTTGGTCTTCGGAGTTTTAGTAGCCATTGCTCATAGTAAATTGATTCAATTAGACCTTAAATTACAGAAGTTAACATGGGCAACTAAATGAACTGAAGTATTGTACAACATTATGTAAACCAGCAGTTGCACCAGGAATCTTCATAATCATAGACAAATACATACATTCATATTTTTGGAGATGTAATCTTCTTAGATTTATTTCTTTTTATAAAGATATAAATGAATGTGCCAGTTCTCCATGTATTCATGGTAGATGTGTTGATCATGTCAACAAATACACATGTACCTGTGATCCGGGATACACGGGAATCAACTGTCACATAGGTAAGCTAAAGATAAATGTAAAATGTATTTTGTAAAATTCATTATTCCCAAATCAGAGAATCAAGGGTGGCTAAAGTCCTTTTCGTAGTCTCTCAATTCTAATTCCTGTCATTTCCTCATTTCTTTTTTCTATGTTGGAGATTTTTTTTCAAGATTTGGTATATTGTTGTATATTGTTCCTGTTCTAAAAATTAATAAGGAAAATTTTGAATAAAAGCAAAACTAAAAACAACAAAAACAACAAAAACAACAAAACAAAAACAAAAATGCAAAAACGAAAACAAATTATGCATTTTGCAAGAAGCAAAGTTAAAGACTGGGAAATAATTTTTTTTTAAAATTCATTTTGGCCTTCAGACATAACACTTATACGAATTTGAATGCAGGAAAATGTATGCATTTGTGACTTGTATTTTATATTGATAAGGAATTATCAAATACGAAGTATTTTAATATACCGGACTATCAAAACTACAAGCCAAAATAATTTTTTTTTTTAGATCAATCTGTAGCTGGCGATAACGCAATCGCTATTTCACTTTTTAACGAAAATCAACGGCAAATTTCAAATTAGGCATTTTGTTGAAGATTGTGCGTCCAGAAAATTATTAATACCTGTAAAAATAATTCTATTTAGTTATAAATTACATTTAAATATCTCCGAAAACCAATTTGTTGCCTCTCACTTTACAATAACCGATCAAAGATTTCTACATATCACATCAATTTACCCCATTGTTATATTTATATTTAACTGTAGAAATCGACGAGTGTTACAGTTCGCCATGTACATGTATCCCTGGAAACTGTAAAGACCGCATCAATATATATACTTAAAATTGTGAACTTAGTTATACTGTTATCAACTGTAAAACAAGTTATATCTTGTATCGCATCTTTACTGTATTGAACATATTGACAAATAACCAACAGAATCGGAATCTAGTTCTATCAACTTAGGAGTTTCTCTCATTATCTTTATAACTCGCACGTGTCTCGCAAACTTTTTCATTAAATTTCTCCCTCTAATTTTTATTAAGTCGCCCGAACAATTCCAGGCGACATATTGCTACTGCTAGACCAAAAATTTTGTTCTCTAATGTTCTAGCGGAGTGCCGGTAGAATCTTAATGAATCTTCACAGATATGTTAATCACCAACTTTCAATGTGCAATTTGTATACGGGGTTTATATCTCTCAGTTGATTCGATACGCAAGAACATGCTGTATGTGTGTGCAATTTCTAAAACGAGGTAAATTATTGACAAACAAGTTGATGAAACAAGAATGTCAGCAGTCTCGTTTAAAGTCATCATTTCGTAAGTTCTATGGTCGATACAATGACCTTCTCAGCAAATACAGTTTATTATTGAGCCAAATGCTGACTGACGTTTTTCATACTAATTGTTAGGCCATTATTTATACACTGAATTGTCGAAGGATTTTTCCGTTATTTCCCGATCATGACAAGGAGCACACGGCGGGTGTAACCTATCGACAGGGGATGTTCACTCCTCCATGGCACCTGATCTCACCTCTAATGTTTTGGAGGTCCGTGTTTGCTCTGCTCCTATTCTGTAATGTTTAATGGATTTTTGAGCTTGAATACCGTTCGTTATCTCCATATATTTCATTTAGATGCTAAATTTTAACTTTGGCAAAGAATTTAAAATGTTTGGTCCAGAGCTAAAATATCTATGAAAATAAATTATTTTCTGGATTTCAACATATAACACTAGAATGTGTTAAGGCTTAAAAGCTCCCATTTTATAATACATTATTCAACCATGATGTTAAGAAACCAGAAATCCAATCACATTTATGTCTTCCACTTCAGAAGAATTTATTTTCTTATTTTATCAAAGTAAGAATAAGTGCACATCAGTTGTGTATATTGTAGATATTGTAATTCTGTCATTTCCAGAGAAATAGATTTTGTTTCCATTGTAAAACTATTGTTGAAGACGAAAAACATTTTGTGCTTGATTGTCCTATGTATGAACATGCTAGAAAAAAGTTCAAAATTACTAGATGTCAATACCTTATTTTCTTTAGTAAATCCAATTAACCTTATATCTACAAAGCAAATCAGAGACTGATTTAATGTTAGGAACAAGCTTGCTACAGATTAATATTTTGTAATATGTCAATGAATTCCATGGAAATTTAATATTTCTCTGTGACTGCTCAGCCAAAATTTTTTGAAACTTAAAAGGATTGTACTCTGTCAAAGTGTTTCTTACCAAAACAATTGGAATCGGTTGCACAAAATTTGTAGCAATGTTATGGAAATAGCGAATTATGTCACGTGACAGTTGTGTAGGTACGTCGTTTTGGACAACGCTGTGCTTACTGTGCTTTCAACTCCAATAATGCAGTGTTGAGATAGGTTTGTGATGACATATGCTATTACTTGCAGAACAAAAAATTATGTTTTATTTCTCTTCAAATACTTTAACCGTCTACTATATCTTTGTGCTGTTACATAATTTGATCAGATAAATATTTTCCTTGCATCTAAGTAGCTTCAGTATAAATATTCACAGTCATCAAATATTTTGACCTTATAGACATCAATGAATGTCAGAGTTCACCATGTGTTCATGGCAACTGTACAGATCTTGTCAATATGTATACTTGTGAATGTCAACTCGGATATACTGGAGTCAACTGTGAAACAGGTGGGTGATTTACATGTAAGATACATAAGAGAAAAAAGAAATTTGTCAACTCTTAGTGAAACGTATTGAATGATGTTGATGATCATTTTTCTATTATATATACATTGTATAATTTTGAAGAAATCAACGAATGTGTAAGCTCACCATGTTTTTATGGAGAATGTTTCGACGAAATCGCCAAATATACATGTGTCTGTGACGTAATGTTTGTCGGAAATCTCTGCGAAAAAGGTAGGTTCATTGTAAATATCAGTTCATAGTAAAAAACACAAAAAAATATATTATTACAATTTTGCTATCAAAAATTGCGTTTGATGGAATAAATATTATTTTAACTCTTATCATGTCAATCTTCAAATGAATATTTTAGTGAATACAGCATATATAATAACCATAGCGCTAGGAATGCTGGGAATCATAACGACCATAATAGGATTGTTTATCATGTGGAGAAAAAAGAAGTAAGATATTTAATTTTCTAAACTTGAACAACCAATGCAAATGATATATACCAATATTTTGAATACGAAAGTTATCTCCATATATGTTTTTTCTCCATTAATTTATTTTAGAAATAAGATAGATTCTACACCACCTTTTCCGTTTGAAAACATGAAACTTGGCCAGCCGAAATCCCAGTTTCAGCGAAATGCTGTACAGATGGTTCGTACTATTCGGCAACCAGATCCCGTTTTGTTTCCGGATGGAAATCTTGGACAGCCAAATTAATTTAATTCTGCATCAACAGATAAAGGCTTCTTTCTTCTGTACATGAATAAGTTTTATACTCGTAGGCTTAAAGATGCTCGTGAAATGCATTTTAAATATTGATGAAAGGAAAGTTATTACTTTTTAGTAGTTTTCTTTTAATTTTGACACTGTCGAGACATATAAATAGAGAATAATCTACATGTATGTACTTCGTATCATGTGTATTAAATAAATCAGTCTTTTATTTTATTAAGTGATTGACAGCTAATGCATTTTTTACGTTTTGGTTGTGCTTTTAAATCATATTTTTATTAGCAGATATTTTAAAATTTAGAATAAAATAAAGCTCATTATGGGAATTTTTGTGTAATTTTAAGAACTTTAAGCATTGTAAAAAATCAAACTCTGCTTAATTTAAGTAAATCTTGCTACTTAATTAATACATCTACGTGGAAACATGTTTGAAAAAGGTTATGATAACAATGAGAATTTTTTTTTCTCGTATATCCTATGAACAATACAGATTGAATACAGGGCAAAGGTACGGACCTCTGGAAATATCAGATATAAACAGATGCACAGAGGGAATAAGTGTACCCATATCGACCGACCACGTCCGCCATGAACCCTCCAGATTAATAAGGTAGACTGTGTGGATTCACAATTGGTACGAAAGATATTTTTATTTGCAAGCATACGTTATAATAATGATAAATTTCTAAAACGAGGTAAGTTATTGACAAACAAATTGATGAAGGGCTTCAAATATGAATCTGTGCTCAGGACTCAGGGCTATTGAGAAGTGAGGGTTCTTAATCGTGCCAACGCCTACTGTGATATGAGACCCGGTTTTTAATGTCTCATCAGAATAACCGGTGACTTTCACTTCTAATGTCAGGCGCTTTGCAAAAGAACAGTCACTACCTATGTTTACGTCTGAGGCGACGTACGCGAATGAGAATCGAACCCGGTCCTCCCTATCACGAAGCCAATGTCCTTATAACCAGGCACCCACGACTGGTTTGATATTTGACTGGAGAATGTGCTTTGTTTAAAAACTCAGTAAAATAATTCTATTGATACTGATTTATTTGAGTAAATGTAATGTAAAAATTAAACATACATAGTTCGGGAATGTAAATATGTTATACTTTAAGATCTCTTTAAAGAAAATGTATGATTCAATTTTTACGCAAGATCAATAGAATTATTGAAATGAATCACAGATGAAAATGTGACATAATGAGGAAAATTGAGCCAGTGGTATCAGGTATTTTGCCTATTTAAAAAATCAATGAAAAAATTAAAAGAATCAGAAATGACGTCATAATGTACATAAGGAATGGATACACCTTTTATATGTATGTCCAAATATCACGTCTCTGCTGTTAATGAATCAAAAGTTACTTTGCATTTACTTTAATAACAGACGGTCAAATCACATGTAGACAACATAAATACATTCTAAATGGAGGCTCCCGAATAACCAGTATATAGGATGTCTATTTCTATGTCTATTTCGATGTCTATAGGATGTTTATTTTTACAAAATATAGGGGAAAAAAATGTCATATCTTTTAAATTTTCTTGAAAAGATCATCGATTATTGACATTATAGCGATTTCATTCCTTTTTGTCTGATTTGTCCTAGAAGAAATAAGTTAAACTTGATTTCAAGGAACTCCAGCATACTTTAAATATCAGCTTCACTTGTGTGTAGGAAGAGTCATATTTACAAAGTAATTTTGTTGATTTCAAGTACCTGCTAAAGAAAACAACCTTTCTTTATGTAGCAAAATATTGATTGAAGGCCAAAAACTCAAAGTTTAAAACAAAAAGTGCAACATCTATTTCAAAAAAGTTGCTTTGCAATTTATAAATGCATTGCAAAAATATATGTAAAAGGTGAAGATAACGAACAGTAATTAATCTCATAAATTCAGTAAAGAAAACGAATTGTGTATGATGGGATCATGCATGATGCATATGTTCAATATGCAAATGCGCACTGGGTTAAAATGTTCCATTTAAATCATTTGAATCATTCAGTTGTACGCTTAACTTTACAATAGACGCAAGTTTTCTTTTATAAACAACCGTCACGGTACATGTAGCTCAGTTGGTAGAGCGCTTCTCAGTGATCGAAAGGTCGTGTGTTCGAATCACGGATGTGACTGACCTAAGTCGATAAAAAATAGGTAGCAACTGTTCCTTCGCCAAGCGCTCGGCACTTCCTTCGGATGAGACCTTAAAAACCGAGGCCTCACGTTACGGTAGGCACGATAAAGAACCTTCACTGCTCAATGGTCCTGAATGCCGAGTCAAGGTCTAAATTTGAAGCCCTTCACCGATATATGGTGACGTCTCTACATGAGTGAAAAATTCTCGAATGGGATATTAAACAACATACAATCAATTAATAAATCAATCTTTTATAAACTTCATAAACGTCAATTTCTCATAATGAAGGTATTTCAAAAGATTTTGTTATGCTATACTTGTATTTAGCGTGGCATAATTCCAACCTAATTGTGACCTTCAACTATTGGTTACGGATCTTCTGAGGTATGAATTATCGACTGTGAACACAGCTTATTCTCTAAAAGAGTTTTGATTCAAGTTGTTTTTTTTCTCCATTTTTTAATTCGATTACAATGTCAACACTGAAGAAATCCGCAGCCAGACTTGAACAAAGGTTAACAGTTCAATTACAAAGTCAACAGGTTAGTACTTCAGATGTAGCGGTAATCTCGAATGTGTTATCTTGAAGGCTGCCTGAATGTATCCCAAAATCTTAAAAATAATAATATTATACAGGGGATTACTGTACGTGTACTTAAAAAAGCAGGCTTCATATTTTAGCGAAGGTCCTTATAATATATTTTTATGAAGTGGTAATTGAATAACACAGCAACCTTATTAATTGGTCGGGCAAAGTTAAATACAAAGACATTAGGGATGATATTGATAATAGTTTGAGTCTTAGTAAATTCATACAAAAAATTGAAATAAAAGCGCCCATACTACATTGACTTGACCATAGAAAATTTATATGTATTTAGCAACTCACAAATAGTATGTATGATATCCACAAAGAAATAAAAGCTCGACTCGACATCAAACTTGCAATAAGAGTCCCGAGTGCCACAGCAATTACATGAATCACCATTGCATCATTTTTGGCCTATCATTAAACCGGACACGGTAGCCTAGTGGTAGAGCGCTCGCTTCGTGATCGGGAGACCCGGTTCGATTCTCTTTCGCAGCGCCGCATCAAACCTAAGACACACATAAGTAGTGTCTGTTACTTTGCCAAGCACCCGGCACTAGAAGTGAAAGTCACAGGTCTTTTGGATGAGACCTTAAAAACTAAGGTCACATGCTATGGTAGGCTTTGGCAAGATTAAGAACGCTCACTGCTCGATGGCCCTGAGTGCCGAGTAAAGGTCTAAATTTGAAGCCCTTCACCGGCATATGGTGACGTCTCTATATGAGTAAAGAATTCTCGAATGGGACATTAAACAACGTATATACAATCAATCAATCAATCAATCAATCCTAGTGCATTGACTTTACCAACTTTAGGATGCTTAATTATGTTAGGAATTATTTCCTATTTTAAGTACAAGAGTGATGATATTTTTAAGAAATTATTTTTTAAAGTTTACCAATTTTGATTTTTATTTCAATGAATATAAGCTAACTATATATAGGTATATTGAAAATGTGTTGCTCAGTACAGTTGCACCTGTGATGATGTATTGTTTGTGAGAATCCAAGATAAGGACAAGTTACATAAATGTGTGTGAAAGTAATTAAAGTCATATATGGCGTATTTTTGATAAGTTCAGACAAACTAAAATTAAAAAGATCTTTCTATTTGTTTTATTACTTTATATTAAGATAGAATTTTCCTGTAAATTACACAATTTAAATCAATCGCATTTCATAGATATCAGAAATTTAAAACAATAACTGATTTATTTACCGACTCCCCATTTAAATATCAGACACAGTTTAAAGTCAATTTAACTATAGAAACGTGGGGTTATTCAAGTTCAAAACCGGTGAAAATTTTAATTTGAACGTAAATCACAAATACCATGATCATATACACTCAATCTCGTATTTTTATTTTTATCAGATACGCCATATATCGCTTTAATATTCGTAGAAACTCACTGTCTTACCTGTCATCGATCGCATTATTTTACAGTTGCCTCTATTATATAGAGCTGTTTTAAGGGAGAAACGTTTGAATACATGCATGATTGATTTCCTTGCGTGTATATAGACATTATTTATTTGTCTACAATGTACTCTAGAATAGAGCTTTATATCCATCTTGAATTTTGAATGTAGTTTGTAGGAAATTGTTATGCATAAAAGATTAAATGATATATTACATAAATTCATTATATTATCTTTGTAAACTTTAATTTTCAATATTTTGATATTTTGAATCGATTAACTCTTTTAATGAAGAACATAAATATCGTCAAGGAGTAAACATTATCTGGCTACAATGATAGACATGTTTATCATCAGGAAAAAAGTAAGACAATTAACTTTTTAAAATTTAAGTATGAAATTTACATAGAAGTAATACATCGATGACTTAATGTACATTTGTTTGTTAACATATGATGTTAATAATTGGTTTGGGTTTTATTCTAAAAGAAAAAGAAGTATGTTGTATCTTCTTTTCTATTTGAATAAAAAAAAGATTTGGACAATTTAATCACCTATCCACTTCCAATGAACTAGTCTAGATCCTTAACAATTGTCATTTCATTTTTCTTCATTATTGCATTTTACTTCTATTTCAGAGACTTTTTTCAGGACTTTTCCTTTTTTAATGTATAGTCTCTATAATAAATTTACACAGGATGAAAGGTGACTGAAAGTTTACTGAATGGTGACTGAATGACAGAGTTCTGCTTTTCGATCACATCTCCAAGCATTTCAGTGCCATTTAGTTGACTAATTGGCAAAGTTTCGTCCTGCTTTAAATAAAACAAAAAATATTAGCTGATGTCCAGTTTTAAAGATTTTCTCCCTTGACTAGAAAATCCGAATTCTGAAATTAACACACTCTCAGCGGAAACGAACTTTCATGTTTCTGCTCTGGATTCAAGCCTTTTAAGCTGATTGAATTATGAAAGAGAGCTATTTTGAAAAAAAAAAAAGTAAAGTAAAACGATTTTTGGACTTTTGAGCTTGGATGCTGTTCGTTATATCCATATTTCATTGCTCTAAAAATGATAAGGATGTACGTTACTGTAGTAACGTAAATTAGGACTGACCTCTAATGTCCTATTGTCACAAAATAACATCAACATTTGTGAGCAAAAGTAAGTCGCTGTTCTGCTCTCGATTTGTTTGAAAAAAAATTCTGTAAAAAGAAATTATTGAATCGTGACTTTTTAGCTGAAATATATTCCTTTGACCCCTATTTGAATACGCATAGGACTAGGTTTCCTCAGTTGAGTTTGAAGGACTTGAAAAACTTCAGTTATAATCTGCACGTATTGTAAATTGCCTTCCATTTTTCCTTGTAATTCTTGAAACAGAGAAAAGAGTGAGATATGTATGTGTAACAGTAATCGTTCTGTCTAACAGAGAAAAGTGTTGGATATGCATGTGTAACAGTAATCGTTCTGTCTAACAGAGAAAAGTGTTGGATATGCATGTGTAACAGTAATCGTTCTGTCTAACAGAGAAAAGTGTTGGATATGCATGTGTAACAGTAATCGTTCTGTCTAACAGAGAAAAGTGTTGGATATGCATGTGTAACAGTAATCGTTCTGTCTAACAAAGAAAAGTGTTGGATATGCATGTGTAACAGTAATCGTTCTTTCTAACAGAGAAAAGTGTTGGATATGCATGTGTAACAGTAATCGTTCTGTCTAACAGAGAAAAGTGTTGGATATGCATGTGTAACAGTAATCGTTCTGTCTAACAGAGAAAATAGTGAGATATGTATGTGTAACAGTAATCGTTCTGTCTAACAGAGAAAAGAGTGAGATATGTATGTATAACAGTAATCGTTCTGTCTAACAGAGAAAAGTGTGAGATATGTATGTGTAACAGTAATCGTTCTGTCTAACAGAGAAAAGTGTGAGATATGTATGTGTAACAGTAATCGTTCTGTCTAACAGAGAAAAGTGTGAGATATGTATGTGTAACAGTAATCGTTCTGTCTAACAGAGAAAAGAGTGAGATATGTATGTATAACAGTAATCGTTCTGTCTAACAGAGAAAATAGTGAGATATGTATGTGTAACAGTAATCGTTCTGTCTAACAGAGAAAAGTGTGAGATATGTATGTGTAACAGTAATCGTTCTGTCTAACAGAGAAAAGTGTGAGATATGTATGTGTAACAGTAATCGTTCTGTCTAACAGAGAAAATAGTGAGATATGTATGTGTAACAGTAATCGTTCTGTCTAACAGAGAAAAGTGTGAGATATGTATGTGTAACAGTAATCGTTCTGTCTAACAGAGAAAAGTGTGAGATATGTATGTGTAACAGTAATCGTTCTGTCTAACAGAGAAAATAGTGAGATATGTATGTGTAACAGTAATCGTTCTGTCTAACAGAGAAAATAGTGAGATATGTATGTATAACAGTAATCGTTCTGTCTAACAGAGAAAAGAGTGAGATATGTATGTGTAACAGTAATCGTTCTGTCTAACAGAGAAAAGAGTGAGATATGTATGTGTAACAGTAATCGTTCTGTCTAACAGAGAAAAGAGTGAGATATGTATGTGTAACAGTAATCGTTCTGTCTAACAGAGAAAAGAGTGAGATATGTATGTATAACAGTAATCGTTCTGTCTAACAGAGAAAAGTGTGAGATATGTATGTGTAACAGTAATCGTTCTGTCTAACAGAGAAAAGTGTGAGATATGTATGTGTAACAGTAATCGTTCTGTCTAACAGAGAAAAGTGTGAGATATGTATGTGTAACAGTAATCGTTCTGTCTAACAGAGAAAAGTGTGAGATATGTATGTGTAACAGTAATCGTTCTGTCTAACAACAAAATCACAAAATGCCTTTCCGTCTGAGATAAACCTTGAAATTGTTCAAGCTTTTAAAAATAACTCTTTTCAAAGGGAAAGCCAACCGCCCAATTTTTCTTAAATGATAATCCATAGCTCCTTGAATCAAATCTGTAGAAGGTTAGATTTTCAAATTACTCTAATAATGGTGTTTGTAGATTTACGAGTGAAAATACTGGACATTACTTTATTCACTGTGAAAATTATTATATATTAGAAGTTTCTAATGACCAGCATAGTCATTCCTAGTTCCTACAAGCCCTTTCCCATTCTATTCTTTGCACTCCATTTCCCTTCTCCCATCTCTTTGCATTCTAGAAGTATTTATTTGTTGGATTTTATATCACAATTCTTTATGTGTTTATTTTCTTTGTATTGGAGAGCACAATTTAAATATAACTTTACGTAGTACATTTTTATCGATTGTGTTTCAATAAAAAAAATTTTAAATCAAAATCATAAAATGTCGAAATGTTCAACCAAACCTTTGATTTATCTAGAAATTTACATTTATTTGGTATAGGATGACAAGAAGAGCATGTCATTCTGTGTACATCTTCAGCTTAAAACGATGATATTTTGATTGCATGTAAACAATATATTTGATAATTCTATATTCAGTCTTTCAAAATTTCACTCTAAGTGCGACTTTCTACTATAGGCTGCATATCGGAAATTCCAGTAAGGTATGTGTTATCTACCGTGAACACATCTTTTTCTCTGCCAGAATTTTGGTTCACGATTTCCACCTTTAACCGTCGTAAAACAATAGCAATGTAAACACTAAAGAAAACAGCAGCTAAAACACCAATAAGTGTAAACACTGCAATAACTAAATCGGCCGTTAAGCTTCTTTTGTTGCCACTGTCTTGAGTACATATGTTCTCAGTCTGAAGGCGACCTAGAAGTAGACGAGACTTTTATAATAAAATAGTGTAGTAGAACATTTATTGAAATTTAGCTAAAATTCGAGTGATTGGAATAGTTCTAATGATACGTTTAGCAGAGCAAGCTTTTAGCATTCCTTCTTTTTATTGCACTAATTCCTGTACACATCAAACAATGAAATTACCCTGTAATGATGGCTTTATTTCGGGATTTACTTGGGATGTTGACGATGTGGACGTTGAATGTGCAGTTGTTGAGATAGCTGATTTATTTGTCGTTGATTGCCCTGTTATTAATTGATAAATTATATACTACTAAACTGGAAAAACAAAACATAAAGCTATTTCACATTTTTATTTAGAATCTAACTCTTGCAATCAAAATAATTTTAAAATAAACTGCATTGGCATGCATTAAATAATGACATCTAACAACAAGGCTCACATTATTCGTCAAACTATTGATTGTGAATTATCCTTTTCTTTTAAAAATTGAGATGCAGAATAACATATACCAAGAAATATTTCATAAAGCCTGAACAGTACAGTAAACTCCTCAAAGAAAATCATTATCATATCCCTCTGCTTATTCAATTGATTTATATTGTATTTTTTTTAAATCAATGTTTTTTGCCTGATCCATCTAATAAAATAATGTATTGAGGCAGTAATATATTAAGTTGTTTATTTTTTTTAAGTAGGCGTTTCCGTCTCTTGATGCGTAAAGAATTTCAGAAAACATCTTGACTGCTTACCACAGACAGGTATGTTGCATCTTTCCCATCTTTTACCAGGAGCTGATGACAAACACCAGGGAAATTCTGCTCCATCTGGAGATCTGCAATAATTTTCCAATTCCCCGAAAACTGCATAAGCCTCCTCTGATTCCCAACGACGACATACATACCCCGTCTCCGTGATAGCAATTTTTCCTGTGTACATAAATCCGCTACCCTTTTCAAAGCAGTCATCATTTGAAATGGCTGGAAAAAAACAATGGAAAAATAGGGAAACGCGAATCTCTCTCTCTCTCTCTCTCTCTCTCTCTCGGTAGGGTTTTTGCTTCATGATCGGGAGGCCAGGGTTCGATTGTCGTTCCCGGCGCCGCGTCAATCCTAAAATGTAACTGTTCCTTCAGCAAGCGCCCGGCACTAGTAGTGAAAGTCTCTTGTCTTTCGAATTAGACCTCAAAAACCGAGGTCCATGCAGTAACACGGTGGGCGTTGGCAAGATTAAAAAAAACCCTACTGCCTCGGCTGTAAGCGTCATGCATAGGTCAAAATTTGGAGCATTTCACCTAATGCAGGTGCTGTCTCCATATGAGTGAAGAAATTCTCGAATTGGACGTTAATCAAAAAAATTAATCAATCAGTTTCTCTCTCTCTCTCTCTCCCTCTCTCTCGTCCATTTTTCTGTGTAAAACAACTTATGTTATTTGCTTTTTATATCTTTGAGATGCAGTTAAGTTTATGTGTACTATCTTACGACATAGTGGTATTCTACAATATTCCCATCTCTTATCTTCATCTGTCGTGTAGCACCAAGGGCCCTGTGGTTCTCTGTCGGGGTTTCTGCAGTAATTTTTACTATTCTTAAGGGTGTTATTAAACTTGTGTTGATGGGGATACTGCGAGGCCCAGGCTTGACAATCTCGTCCAGACAAGGTGTGATCCACGTTTCCAAAATACTCCATACCGAGTGTTGTCATTTTGCACTCCCTTTGTCCTGGAAAAGGGCAAGGAAAGGAATAACAACCACAATTGCTTTCTACAGTATATCTTCATTTTTATACTGTTTAAAACTGTCTTAGATGGTATTTTAAATGAGTAATATGTGAAAATAAAATAAAATTGATTCGATAAATCACAATGAATCAAAAGGTTATCTAATGCAAGCAAAGAAGCCTATTCAAGAACACTTATAAAGCCTCACGTAGTATCGTAGTATCTTTGATAAATAAACATTTTAATGAAGTTAATTAATGTGGCTAATTACTATTTCAAGAGTTATGAATTCTACATTTTTTTCTTTAAGTGTCGTCACCATCCAAAAGGAGGGGGGTGACTTGTTCTTATTTTTTTATATAATTCATTTTCTTTACCAAAAAAAAAAGAAAAGAATATAACATTTCTTTAAAGTACTAAAGTACTTTCTCTACAAGTTTCCTCTTCGTGATAATTGTTAAAAATTGTCGATACAAAAAGTAAGTGTTTGTTTTTAATTCCGGTTTTTTGTTTTTGTTTTTTGTTTTTTTTTTTTTTTTTTTTTTTTTTTTTTAATGGACTATGAGCTTGAAAACTGTTCGTTATCTCCATATTTCATATATCTCCTACAACGAAACACAGATAGGAACTAGCTAGAAAACAAAGATATGAAGTTCTCGAAAATGAAAACAAAATTGTCAATTTACAAGCCTAATACAGATGTATGAAGAAAGGTTTACTTTTTCTTACTCTTATGATAGCCGACCTATTTTATACTCTTATAATTTAATATTCTGATTGTAACGCGCAATTTGATTGGATAAAAAATTTACTTAATATTGTATAAATTGGGTTACCTACGTCACAATGACTTGCGTCAAAAACGTATCGATCCGCCTGACGTTACATTTAAATTCTGTACAATTTGATGTCATTTTTTATAGGCAATAATCTTTTTTCTTACACTAAATGAATGAAAATTAAATTATAAGGAATGATTTTAATAACTACCCAATTTCTACGGTATAAAATGGGTTGGAACAGTTTACGCTTTTTTTATAAACCGCTTCGCGGTTTATAAAGCGTAAACTGCCAAAACCAACTTTATACCGTATAAATCGGGTGGCTATTAAATTCATTCCTTAAATAATTTCTGAAAAATGTGAGAGGAAGAAAACTTGCATGTGGCCTTCCTCGACATTTAGATACTAGTCGATGAGGTTTTATTAATGAAGAATAGTTTTTCTCATTTATACATCGACTTGATATATCCCACTGAACATGAAAAGAGATGTCAGAGTCTGCACTTTTTTCATATTTGTACTTTTAACTGATTGAAGATTAGTGTCCAACTAACAACTTAACTACTGTAAAAGTAGGGGTGTTTTTTTTTTTACCGATGGTCATAATCAACGATTTTTCCTTAAAAAACGGTAGATTTTATTAGCGAGAAGTAATTTTAGCAACTTTATAAAATGTTTAGAAAGAAAAGTTTTACCTCCAATGCAGGATGAATTGTTAGCGATATTTTATGTCATAAAGGGAACAACTTCAGCTTTTTCATAGTCAACTTCCCCTATTGATTGAAAAAAAAATATTCCACTGTCACCTGCATATAGTATTTATGACTATCAACTGATTCAGTACAATTTTATTTTTCAAAACGAGGTAGGCTACTGACAAATAAAAAGATGTAACAGGCCTTTCAACAATATCGTATAAAAGCAGCTTTTTGCAAATTTTTTGGTCATTTCAATGACCTTGAATGCAAAAACAGCCTATCGTTGGGTCGCATTTGACTGACAAGGTTAATAAAATTGTTAGATCATTGTTTTTACACTGAGTTTGACTACAGGCTATTCAGTTTACCTGATCAAATACACAGAGCTCATGGAGGATATGACTGTCGAAGGGGGTTGCTTATTCCCCCAAGGCACCAGATCCCACCTCTTGTGTTTCTAGCGATCCGTGCTTTTGCCCTGTTTATTATAAGTCCCCTACCGATGAAACTGGAGGGGATTATAGGTTTCCTCTGAGTCTGTCCGTCCGTCTGTCTGTCTGTCTGTCTGTCTGTCAGTCTGTCCCACTTGAATTGGTTTTCTGCACTTTTTTCTAAACGCTTGCAGATATTGAGCTGATTTTTTGTATGTAAGTGTATCTTGATGAGTTACAGATCAAGTTTGCATTTTGCTACGTTTCAATGATTTTTGACGAAATTTAGATCTTTTCAATTTTTCAGGGTTTTCCGCATTTTTTTTTTCTAAACGCTTGCAGGTATTGAGCTGATTTTTTTGTATGTGACTTTACCTTGATGAGTTACAGATCAAGTTTGCATTTCGTTCCGCTTCATTGATTTTTGACGGAGTTATGGCATTTTCAATTTTTAACGGGAACCAGATTACACTTGCCGATAGGGGATTAGTATTGCTAATGCAATACTTTCAGAATGCTTGTTTGTATTGTTTACAGTTTTTAAGTGTTTAATCCCAGTATTTTCATTACTTTTATTTTTGTAGGGTTGTGTATATTGTGATATTACTGAACTTATAAGCAGCACTTTATGATGAAATGTGAAACTCACTGTACAGGTCCTTGACCTCTTTTGGTTCTAAGTAATGAGTTCTTTGACCCTAGCGTTAAGTATCGTTCATTAATATGAACTTTGAACTGTTAATGTTGAATATTTGACTTCAATATGAAAAATAAATAAATAATTATGACTTCTGAATAAAACAATGATGTCACTTGGGTATTGAAGTTGAATATAGCAGGAATGTAAATTGTTTACAAATAGTTCGATATAGTTATGTATATTCATCTACCTAACGTGCATCCAATAACAAAACCTAAAAAATTCATTTAAATGTAAAATATCTTTAAAAAGGATTTTGACATGCAGAGGAGAACCAGGACGTGTTGAAGTAGACTTTTAAAAAAAGAAAGCTATATGTAGAGGAGGCTCTTGACACGAATTATGGTAACAACAAAACCACATCTTGCCTCACAGTAATAACTACGAAATTATTAATGAGAACAAACCTATTTGGTTTGGCAAACGTTTATCATACATGTAACACTTAATGCTTTCAAGAACCTTGTTGCATTTGGTGAAAATATTAAAATAGGGCATGCTTTTTCATGAATATACTTCTAGAGTGGTATCGAAAACATAAAATGTGAAGATAACGAATAGTGACCAATCCCATAAATCCTGTCCAAAAAAATGAAGAATCATGAACAAGACTAAAACAGGTACCATGGAAACACCAGAGATGGGATCAGGTGCGAAGGTGGAAAAGAAAAACCTCGAGTTGACACAAAACATGTACATAGATGTATATCATGAGGCTCATCACCCACAATGCTCACCAGAAACACACTACAATCCTGTTTCCTTGGTACTGACTTTTACAACTTAAGAATGACTATTTGGTGCCTTGCTGTTGTATACGACATCTTTTAATATCCCTTACATTCATGTTATGCCAAACGTATTGCACCCTGTTCTACCTTACACCAATGGCAAAGAGTCCATGAGATAATCAAAGCTAAATATACAGAACATATTAGCTCTATTGATTTTAAAAGCGTTCAATTCATACATTTCTACATATTCATATTAGAAATTGAATGCATTTGCATACAAGGATGATTTGTGTAACGTTCGATTGATTAGTTAACTGCTTCTGGGAAGTCGAATGTGAAGAATTAAAAAGATGGCGGACATATTTAATTTTGTCCTAAAACATTTTTCACCTTTTGAATTCAGATAAAGTGACCTTTAAGCAAATGTAAAGAATTTTAAATAAATCTATAAGAATAATAACAAAATAATTCAAATTTATGAAGGTTGCGGGGTTATAAAAACTTGACAGTGTGTCTGTTCAATACAGATAGTAAATTATAAATGGTAATCGGAGTTATTGCAGCCCGGAGGACCGGGCTGCTCTATACATATAAGTTTAAGAGTTGGTATATGGGGATTGAGGTGGGAGAAGTTATTCAGAATTAAAGGTTTTCTAAACATTAAAAAGATTGTTAATCAGATGTTCTTTTCCTTTATAAATTACGAGATACACAATATATTTACTTCCATAAAGTGAATCTGTAAAAATATATATGTTTTTCATATTTAATATATAAAGATGCTTATCATTTACTATCGAAAAAACGACAGGTCCCTTTTTTTAGAACATCGAATTTTACTTATCGCATAAAAACGTAAAAATGTACTTTACACAGTTCGTGTTTTATATTCTTAAAGTGAAAGATATTTTTGAAAATAGGTGATGCATGTGTCTGGTTTCAAATTATATTTTATGCAGCCAACATTTACTTGAGGAATTGATAAAGTTTAAAAGGGTGTCGTTTTTGTTTGATTTTCATCCGACTATAAGTTTTCAAAATATTCTCGACTATCGTCTCCATCATTTAGACGCATGCCTTTTTCACACATATCGAAGCGGTTTGATGATAAAGACTCATTTCCATTGTTTACTTTATTTATTTCCCGGGCGACAATTGATGGTTACATCAATGTTTTCTTGTCAGATATGATATGTGCTTCCATTCTCAACCTAGAATAAATCGTCATGAAACACTGAACTACAACTAATTTTTTTTTTCTATAAATTATAATAACATACGCCTTAAGGTAAAAAAAAAATAGAGACTGAACTTGTTTTCTCATGAAAGTTTTTCAAATTATTATTACTAAATAAAATGGTCAAGGTAAAATACATACGTGGTGTACTTTAGAAATAATAGATCTGTCCTAGAACTATTATTCACACTTTATTACTATAGGTAGGTAACAATTATACGATTTATACAATAAGCAATAGAAAAAAATCAGTCTAGTTATCCTCAAGGCTGGAACAAAATTCAAGGAGTTATTATTTCAATAGTTACCCCTTATCCTGTTAGGAGAAGTTATATTGTATAAATTGCATAAAAGGGTTGAGAAAAAAGCTTAAATTATGGAACATCTATAGAATGAGGAGTGAATAGCGGGTTCTTAAGTATATTCATCAAATTCATCCACAGTACAAAAAATGTATACATTTGGAGTTTTTAATTTTAAGAGTATCGTGTCATCCTTTTTCAAGATTTAGATTATAATCATATAAGATTTCGAGTATGTAGAGAATTTTGTTACTGAGTATGTAGAGAATTTTGTTACTATTATAGTTATTGTGGTGCAAAATTTAAGAATGTATTCATAGCATAAAGATTGTTAATAATAAGCAACATAGGCAATCTCACTTGCAGACATGGCCACAAAGACATTTGTTTTGAATAAAGACCATGTCGATATGAAACGTGCTGTATATATTAACTTAAATAATTTTATTGTGTTCATGGTGTATTTAAGTTATTTATTGCATAAATAACGCTATGTGCAAATTTTAGCATGACATTGTGGACAATATATCCAGTGTATTTAAACCTTTAATCCCAAAATAATAATTTGATGCAAATGACATGATGTCTCTTATGACTTACCCTACTAAAATGTTACCTACCTGAGCACATGCGCCCCATTAAAAGAAACAGTATTATCCGGTTTCTTGATGCCATATTGAAAGATATTTTAGTCCAGTTTTAAGAGGAGTCAAGTAATGTTATTTGATGCGTAAACACAATGCTGTGTATGTTTAATTGTGATATGTAAGACCTTTATAAAACAGTGGAGCTAGAGATGATTAATCATGTAACATTCTTATTAAAAAAAAAAACTCTACTAGGCAATGTATTTCACAATTCACTTTTAATTTAAATATGACGCAACTTATGGTTCTTATTTATTCAACTTAAAGTCATTAGGAAATTTTGTCGTAAAGTTCAATTGCACTGATCTTAGCATTTACAAGCACTTAAAAAGAAATAACGAGGATGTAGTTTCGGATAAGAAAAATGAATGTATTTTTGAGACAGGCATCATCGGAGATTGACCAAAACAGTACAGCATATCTTTTGTTTAGTCATATATATATTCGCCGATCAAAGGTTGTAAATTTAATTAGATTTTATATTAAGGATCAACGCTATGGTATGTAACAGGCTATTACAGATGTCAGTACATTCTTCCAAACAATTTTTTCTTCAAAATTTAAAGTTTCTGTCAACTAATGGTAACTACAGGACATTTCTCTACACTTTGAATTTTCTTTTTTCACAGCTTTACAAATTTGATTTCCAGATTTCTTGAATCTAAAATATATAAAATTTACTTTCTTTGAAAAACTCGTATACAGTGTACCTATAGACTAGTATTTGATACCTGAAAGATAGTTACATCTTTGATTTTATTTTTATTAACACAATTCATTTTACACGAAATACATTCCAGTAAATACATGTACTTTTAAATAAAGAATATAAATAGTGTTCAAGTTTATTTCTTCTTTTAATCTTTGTTTAAAAAGCATTTCTTTTTGGACACGATAAATAAGTACAATGATATTCTTTACATTATAACTTATTTATACATGCTATGGAACAAACGCTTTACATATTATTGCAGGTTGGCGCTCGTTTCGTGTTATGGAGATTCGGGTTCGTATCTTTCGCGGCTCCGCTTCCAATGTATGACGTTTAACATAGGAAGAAATTGTTTGTTTGTTTGTTTTTTGTTTTTTTTTAGGGGGGGGGGGGGCAAGGTCCCGTGTCTCGGTAGGTTTTTGGCACGACAAAGAACCTTACTGCGACGACCGTAAGTGCGATTCATAGGTCAAAAAATTGTGGCACTTACCTAAAGTATGTGACGTCTCTACATAAGTGAAGGATTTTCGAATGGGATGTTAAGTACATGAAACACACAATTAAGCAATCATTTTATTGTTTTCTCTTAAGCGAAACGAGTATAATAAAGCAAAAGGCATGATCTGCCTACCATACTTGCATCATTTGTTTTTTTTTAAATTTTCTGGCATAGAGCCAAAGAATTAATTTAAGGAAATCCCCCCTCCTGTGATGTCATAGGTTTTAGCAAAAACTGTTATTAATTTGAATACATACCCAATAGAAAAATATTTTTTGAAAGAATGTTTTTCAATGAGTGTAATGAAAAATATTGTAAAGTGAAAGAGTTAAAAAAATGAATCTTTTCCTTATTTAATCAATTATTTAATCCTTAAAAAAATGTTGCTAAGGCCAGTAACTTTTATATATATATATATATATATATATATATATATATATATATATATATATATATATATATATATATATATATATATATATCTTCATTCAGGCATTTTCTAAATTAGACTTCCAATGTAAAATGGTTTCACTGATATTCACAATTCAAACATATTTATAAAGTAACAATTATTTTGGAACTTTCAGCATCAGAATCATGTATATGAACCAGTGTTTACGTAATTTTTAAAATACTATTTACTAAAATGTACGATTTTTTTATGCTGACATATACTTCTTGTTTATGTATGTCTTACGTCTTAAAAAATATGGCAACATATACATTTTTGGTGATTATTAATTAATTTAAACTACTAGCATATTCAGTGAAAATAAATGCAGTTTTTCTATTTTGAACCCATACATTTGTGAGTACGGAAATACCTTAAGAAGTAGACTAAAAAATTATTTACTGTGTGATGATATATATCATTTCATGGTTTGAATATCAAACTAAATTGATATATCGACAACGCTTAATCAATATTCAATATTTATTTTCATTCATACGTTGATTCATTAAAACCCTCTGACATCGAAATCTGCAGAGTTTAACACCTATTTCATATTTTAATTGTATAATTGAGATTGGCATTGATGGCTAACTAACAATAAAACGTTTGGGGATTTCAACTTTTCAATCATCAATTCCCCTTATTTCTGTAGCAAAATATTAGCACCTGCATGTGAGAGGTAGAGATATTCGGTTTCAGAAATAAAGTAGACCCACGAAACACAAGTGGTAGGTTCAGGACCTTAGGAGGATTACGCATCTCCTGTCTACCGGTTCCATCCGCATTGATTCCTCTGTAATCCGTAATCAAACTGGTATTTGAACAACAGCCTAACAATAGGTGTGAAACATAATAGTCATAATATCATCGATAGACTGTATTTGAAAAAAAAGGTCATTACATTGCTGACTTTAAACGAGGTTGTAGAAAACACTGAGCAATGAAAAAGTTGAAGATAACGAACAGTGATCAATCTAACAAAAAAAAAATCTACAAATAAAAGAAACTGTGGACAGTACATAAAACACGGACCCTAGAAAATTCAGAGATGGGATCAGATGCGTAAGAGGAGTAAGCATTCCTAGTTGACCGTTCATGCCCGCCGTGAGCCCTATGTTTTGATCAGGTATTTTGAACATTCCGTAGTCAAAATTAGTATAAAATAAAATTCCTAACAATTAGTATGTAACATGTCAGCCAAAATACGACGCAATAATAGGTTAAATTTGCTAACAAGGCTATAATAATGACCATAGAATTTACGGATTGCTGACTGTAAACAAGATTGTTGAAATCCCTGTAACATCAACTTATCTGTCAGTAACCTGCCTCTGTTAAAAATGATCGTACTCAAAACATGCTCTTGAATATCGCATAAGCTGGGAGACGTCAACAGATATGCAGGTGATACGGGAATATTACTACTTAAATAACATTCTGTCAGTAGCATGCCTTGATTTAAAAATTATTTGTTCTAAGAACATTCTGTGTGACCGGTCGGCAGGGGATGCTCACTCCTCCATGGCACCTGATCCCACCTCTGATGTTTGGAGGTCCGTGTTTGCTCTGCTCCTATTTTGTATTGTTTAATGGACTTTGAGCTTGAATACTGTTCCTTATCTCCACATCTCAAATCAAATCAGTTGGGAGACATGAACACCATATGTAGGTGACTGTGGAAATAGCGATAGCTGACAATCGAGTAGTAGAATTTATAGGATGTTAATGTCTCCAGTTGACAAGCAGGATCATGTTCTACATACGATCGGTTTCTCGATCTAGACGTCCTTTTGACTAATAATTTGATGTTACAGGGGCATCAAAATCTCGACTATGTCCACAATTTGCAAATATTATGGTATTCAAAATGACACTGTCTGCAGATATAAACAATATGACAAATTTTTCTAACAAACTGTAAGGCTTTTGTTTTCTGAATTGTCTACAGATTACTCTGTTTACCTGACTAATCCAAAAGGCTCCCAGCAGGTGTCACAGATTGACAGGGTTTGTTTGTCACAGATTGACAGGGTTTGCTTGTCACAGATTGACAGGGTTTGTTTGTCACAGATTGACAGGGTTTGCAGATTGAAGCATATTGTTTAATAAAAAAATGTCTTTACAGAGTAGTAGCTTACGTACGTGTAGTATATATGTACCAAAGAAAGCAGAGTAGAGAAGTAGAGTACAGTTATTTATCAATATTATTTACCAACTGGAAATCTTCAATCGTTATATTTACAATAAAATATAAACATGATAATCAAATTTTCATAGACTAATTATACCATTGGTAGTGATATACAATTTATTACATAATGCAAAGAACATTTTACGTCTGGAAGGTTTACTTAGTAATTTTTTTTATTAAAAAAATTTGCAGAGATATAAAAAAAACTTTTACTGGTTAACTATATTTCCTTCCGTAATACAGTAATTAGGCTTTCTAATTAGAAAGGGCGTCATAATTTGACCTTCATGAATGCTCTTCTTTTATGGATTCTAGAAAAATAATTTAAATTTACCCTGAAGGACTATTTTTCCCTTGGTTTTGGATATCAATTGCACATATATTTGAGACCTCTCTGAGAGTTTCAATATTGCAATGTTCATGATGGTGAAGATTTAATATCCGATTTCAGGTGTTTTATTTTCCCTGTAGAGAATATTAAAATATTTATCATTCCAAGAAATGGAAGAAAGAAAATACATTTTTATCCCCAAAATTGAAAAAATGGAAAATCATTTTTTTTATGTAATCTAATAGAAAAGATTGATGATTTAGTTCTGCTGTTTTTATAAACTTTTCAAATCTTTATCTTAATCTTTTTCCTCATCCCTTTTAATAAATGAAAATCTAAACAGAAATGATTTTTTTTTATACCTTGCCTCATGAAATGGTCGGGTAAATATATTTCTGCATAAGAAGACGTAAAAGAAAAACGATTTTCGGATTACAAGTGTAAAGTTTACATTGTATTAGGATTTTTTTAAATTTTGATAAAATTTCATACTTTGTAATTAACTCCCATTTCATATTCTTTAACGTAGCTTTTAAAATTAGATCTGACAATTGTTAAAACACAAAATCCAATCCCGAAATTGTGAGTTATATTACAAATTAATATATATTTGGCCACGTGAACAAGGGAAAGAAATGTCGTCCTTCAACTGAAATCCGTTTAGTGCCTTATGAACGTAATTACAATGTGTATCTTTACCCAGGCATACTGTCTCATTTTTATCACTTGATAATGGGGGGTAGAAGATCATTAGAAGGGTAATATCTTTTTGCATGCAATTGGGTCATTGTGTAAATTTAGAAGCTAGCTGAGTGATCCATTTTATTGAATATTAAAGACAAACTTTACAATTCACCATAGTTGAATACCCCACTTGTTTTCAATACCTACAATAAACAGTTTTTATCTCTGTTTTTAGCATTAATCACATCTGTTGTTTTTTAGCGTACAAAAATAATTGGAATGAAGACATCTATGTAGAGGATTGAATGAAATATCCAAATGATAAATCATCAATACGGAGATCTGCAGCATTAAAACATTTCCCTGTTACTTATCCTGATTGTACTAGCGACGTGATGACAATCAGTTCTAAATTGCAGTGAGAGTTAATGAAACAAAATAAATGATAGATCATTTCAAAACTGGTAACACCCATGTCCTTGTTTGTAAGGCTCATTATCACCATTAATTGCATTTCAGAGGAAAGTGTATTTAATTCCATAAGTGGTAATCCAACTGATACTCATAATTCCTTTTAAAGAGGAATTATAGGTATGTTTAGATATTTTCAATATTCAAGGAAAAAATCCAGAAAATGTTCAACCAAGCCTCATTTTTCAATACTCAAGAAAATATTAACAGCAATAAAGGATAAACAACGTATAATAGAACTGTTAATAAAGTGTGGAGACTAAAAAACTCCAGACTCCACAATCAAAGAAGAGTTTCACTCAGCAGCATCAAAACGTAGGGTTTTTCAACACTCTAAAGCAGAACTCATTCAAAAACTTCTTCGTGAAAAGGAGAAACCCCTTGCGGTTGCCTTCAAGTTGACATTCAGATATATCGACGGCGTTTTTACGATGCACAATATTTATTTGCATTCATACTTTGATTTGATATATCCCACTGAACTTGAGAAATAAAAAAAAACAGAGACTAACAAACCTGTTCCGAATATTGATGGTAAACAATCAATACACTTCATGGCAAATGCAAGGACTCAATATTTCATATTGTCAACTTTCTTATTTCTGTTTCAGCTGCAGCATACCAATATCATCTGCATATGATGCTAATGTCACCTAGTTAATTCGAAACGCAATAGAATGTTCTACATACAATTAATTTCCGAACTCAGACAGTGTATTGAGAAGTACATTGATTACAAGGGTATAAACAAACTCTTTAAAACTCAGCATTTTGCAAATTCAGTCATCGTCACAATGAACGTGTTTGCAAATAGTCATGTCGAGAGGTCAAATGTTGAACTTTTTAATAAAAATTGTTAGGTCATAATTCCCTTCCTAGCTTGTCTAAAGATTACTTCACATGACAATGTGCACACGGTGGTGGGACTCAAAGACAAATTTTAAATTACGCCCTGGCACCTGATCCCACTCCAATGTGCTTGCTTTGTAATGTTTAGAGCTGTTACAGAGAGGGTACTTCTAGCGTGTTTTTTTTTTAATTCCTAATTTTGTTTGATTGTTTTCGTAATAAAAATATTTTTGCTTCAAACTTTATAGTGCAACTATCACTTTGAGTAAGGTTCATTAGAATTATAATAAAAGCGTTGACACATTCGTTAACATGTAATTTTTTATGTACGATCATGTAAGGTTTTCCCCTTTCCAAAAAAATGTTTGAGTTCTTTGCAAAACTTATTATAATGGATTGTCTTTGAATCTCTTATTCAGCATCCGATGTGATATTCATACTAAAATCTCAATAAGCTTAAGGCAAGGGGTAAAATGTAATCTTTGTGCATTATTCAGAGAAGACAAACCTTATATGATGCGCATTTTGCTGTAATTACAGCTTTCCTAGTTTATCAAGAGTGTTTATTTACAAGTTTCCATACATTGTATGTACATAAAAAATCCGATACTACTTTTCTAATCCAGTAATTTTTCGGCATAAGTAAAGTTTTTGTTGTAGTAATTTCTGTCATAAAAACCCTCATTCAACTTTCTTTTACAATAGTGGTTAGAAATGCAACATCCTCTGAGATTGTTTTTCCAGAAATCTAAAGTTTATAAATTGACCTGAGACTTTTCAAACGACTGACACATATCTTCACGCAGTGGATATTTGTCTGTGTTTCTCATCACATAATGGTAGGCAGGAGGGGGTTCGCTGGGGTAGTACCTTCTCGCATGCAATAGGGTAAGAAATTTCTTGCAGTCATCGTGTGTATGTAGTAAGGATTTGCCACTGCTTGTGAGTGATCCGACGTCATCGGAGACCGATGATGTTGGTGATAAGGATGGCGAGGACTGCAGAACAAAGCTACCATGATCTGTAAGTAATAAAGAAAATAGTATACAATATAGGTTATTTGAATTCATTATTGAGAAGTACATTGTTTATATTATTATATTATGTTTATATTATTATGTATGTGTGTGCTGTAAGGATTGGGTAAACTAATTGAAAAAATCTTATGTAAAGCATACTTACTCCATAAAGGGAGGGAGATATTTACGTATAATTAATAATTTATGTCCAGTCAGATAAGCTATGACAATATAATTTGAAGTGTCTTCGAACTGTGAACTTGGGTTGTATTCCATACATAAAGCAAAATATGGCATAAGTTTACTGCAAAGTAACAGAAATAGATTTATTCACAGCCGTTAAAAGAAATGATCGAACCTCTATCACTGCTTATTACGAGACCTTGGTCACTCCCAGAAGTGTTGCTACTGTTTGCGGATGCCTGTACTTTTCTACATAGCTTTCTTCCAAACACACTGCATATAAATAGTACTGCAGCAATGGAAAGCGTAATTCCGACGATAAGGCCCATAGTGCTAAGAAAAATCAAAGATGTCTGCATTATCTCCAGTAGTAGAATCAGAGATGAATATTAAAAGAATTTTTAATTTGTTATTTTACCAAATTCAATCTTAAACTTTTTAAGAACAATTTTCGAAGGATCGTGATTGTTAATTACAAGTTTGCTTACTTACTTAATGCATACTTAAAATTAGAAACATTAAAATTGATTTGAAAGTTTGATTTTGACAACTGATATATAATCCTATTTTCAGAATATGTTTGATGAAATGATGACGTCATATGGTTCTTACAGAGATTAACTTGGGCTAAAAGGACAAGATAGGCTAAGTCCCCATTTTTGGCCCCTAGTTTGGGATGTTATTAAGAATGATGCAATAGTTTATCAATAAAAACCTCTGCCACAAAATGAGTATTGGTTCTAAGTTATGGGATACACAGAGGTCACAGGAAGGTCAGAAAATATGTCAATTTTCGAATTTTTTCATTTTTATGCAAATTTTCATCGATTTTCCAGTACATTTTGTTTCAGAAAACATACAGCACAAGCTTGCCTATCTACCAAATTTATATATTTTATACACTAGTATCAGATGCATCTTATGTATAAAAATCTCAGATAGGCAAGCTTGTGCTCCATGTTTCCCAATGTAAAAGGTATCTCAAATTTGACGAAATTCATCCAGAATTGAGGAAATTCGGGAAAATGTAGTACTTCTGCACCCTCTTGTGGCTTCCGTGTAAGCTTTGAATCAAACTTAATGCTGGTTTTAAGACGAGCATCATTTTAAGTTCTTAACTACAAACTATCACAATTTTAACTGTGTTCTGATTTTTTACATCAAATAGGGGGCCAGATTTGGCCATTACCATACCTTGTCCTTTATCTTTATTTCTCGGACAAAGTTATGTTGATTCTGGGAGAGCAAAAGACAAAAGCTCTCTTCTCTTGTGAAAAGGAAAAATCTTTAACTTAATCTATTGAAGGAATATTTTAAAAATTTCGGTATCAAGAGAGTTTGAATAGGCTTTATTTAAAAAAAAAATGAAGTATGAACGTTCTGAAATTCTCATTGGTAGGAAACATAGATCAATCAATGAGTATGGACAATAATTGACATGAATTCTTTTCATTTTTCGATGTATATATTATACGTAATGAAGTCATCTTGAAAGTCATTACCAACATCAAACCATATTCCTATCTTATTTCACATAATCAAACATATGTAAAACTATACAGATCATAAATACGCCAAGAAAATTAAATTAAAGTGAGTTTGACTTTAATTCACCAGTGAATTTATCATTATATACTGAAAGGAAAAAGAAACGCATATTTTTATTGATCTACTATAATTGCGCTTAATCATGGTTAAAATAATTTTGAATTTATTTGGGCATTAGATAATGTCTAGAAACAGATAGAAAATCACTCAACCAAGACTCTTGGCTGCCCGACGTGAGCATGAGTAATTTGCCATTGAGCTTCAGTTATAAAGCCATATTGCTGGAATTTGGGATGTTTGTTTTAAAAACGTCCGGTGAGAATTTGAACAAATTTTGACCCTAAAAGATACCATGCCTTACTGAAATTCTAAGCGGTCTGATTATTGCGTAATTAATGCAAAGACTCAATTAGAATGAAATTGCTGAGTAATTTAATATGTCTCAATCAATTGTATCGCGGATAGAACGAAGCCTCGTGTTGGAAGGAAGTATTAGAGGAATTTACGTTTCCCCCCAACCTGTTAAAGACGTTCCAAGACCCAGATGTCTTCAGGAGACAACTGAACTTTCGGACAGAGAGATCCGTTAAATCCACTGACAGAACAGGTTTCAAATTGCAAATGAAACTGGTAGTAATAGTCTGGACGCCGTAGTGCGTGCCAGAATTAGAGAGAAAACGGGATGCAATAGTCTCACAGAGGCAGGCCTCAAAGCACTCAGGCCATCCTTTTACCACGTTCCACATAAAAAGATGGAACTTTTCAAGGGTATGCCTAAATTCCTTGTCACCAACAACATACAGACACAGAATGGTCACTACGTAGTATAGAATTGTCTCCAGTTCGGCAACTATCGGAAGTAATGGATCTATGAATTTATCTTCCTTGCATATCCGATTTCACACGCCACCAATGAGATGGGGCAAGCACTATGGAGGAGTGAAATCTCATCCCTATTCGAAGAATAAACCGTCTGATTAATTCTATAATAAAAACGATACTAGCTGCTCTAAATGCGGGTGAGGACACACACGGTATTGACTTGAAATTTTGAATTTTAAATTCTGACCCCTGCTCTCTGCATTTAATAATTGCAGTGCAAAAATGTTTGATTCAATATTATGCTTTGAAATATGAAGATAATGAACAGTATTCAATCTTTATAGTCCAATGAAATTATACAATTTTGGAGCAGAGCAAACACTGGCCTCAAAATTTAGAGGTGGGATCGGTGCCATGGAGGAGTGAGCATCCCCTGACTGGTCACACCCACCGTGCGCTCCTTGTCATGATCGAAAAAAAAAACGGAAAAATCCGTAGACAGTTCAGTGTTTAAGTAATGACCTAATAATTAGTATGAAAAACATCAGTCAGCTTTTGACTTAATGATAGGTTGTATGTGCTGACAAGGTCATTGTATCGACCGTAAAACTTGCCAAATGATGACTTCAAACGAGAATGTTGATATCCTTGTTTCATCAACTTGTTTTTCAATAGTTTGCCTCGTTTTAGAAATTGTCTATAGTACAGCATGCTCTGTGTATCGAATCAACTGCGAGACATAAATCCCATACACAGGTGATAAGGGTATATTGAATAATGACAATCATGAATGAAATTTTACTTAGAATTGTATTTGGCTATCATTGTGTCGTATAGTAATTGTTGGTTATCTTTTATATTTAGGTATGCGTTTCTTTTTCCTTTTAGTATATATAACAATAAACTAAAGAAAAGGGATTTCAAACGTACGCTCCATCACTATCTTCTACATCTGAAGTGTAAACATAGGACTCTTCATCAAACTCCATACAGCAGTATTTCCCGCCAGGTGAACAACAGGTGTATCCTTCAATACATTCCTTGGTGTTTTTGTAAACTTCGTATACCACTCTTCCCTGGTATCTGTCATAGTAACCCTTTCTTTCATACCACTCACAGTCTTTACTTAAAGTCTTATCTTACAAAATATAAAAATTATAAACAGTGTCAATTTCTACACGTATCTTTAAGCAAACAAAAAAAATTACACTTCTTAATATATTTCCTTTCATATTTTGTTTGAAATTATAATTAAGTAATGATCATAATTGTACTTCAGAATAATTATCATTGAAAAAATGAAATCATTTTTAAACGTATTCTACTTTTTTATGTTTCAAAATTAATTTAATTTTGATTAAAATCATTTAATTTGTAAACAGAAAATACACCCTTCTGTGTAAGACGTTAGAATAAATACAGCCTTTGAGAATATTTACTTTTATTTTACTAAAATAAGATTTTTGAACGATTGGGTTAAAAAAAATCTTGATCAAAATATGAAATGCTTGTACACAAGTACTGAAAAGCCAGTAATATTTTTCTTTCTTTTTTTTCTTTAATGTATTCATCTTCCAGAACTCTTTTAAATGTTCTTTTAAAAGTTTTATTCATAAAATTAACCATTATCAAAATTTTATAATTGATTAAGTGATAAGATTTCTTCAATTAATTGAGGATATAATAAAAATGAAAGAAAATCTCAACAGATCCAGTCTCTACATGTATGTCCTTTTTTATTAAGTAAGCCTAAGCGAGGCCGATTTTTTTCATATCTTTTAAATTCAAAATATCTAGTCTGAAAGCATAATTATATCTTTCTTTTTTTTCTCTGTAGTGAATAAGAAATAGCCTCTTTTGGAATACAAGCAGACAGTACAAAAATTTAGTACAAAATTCGATCAAATTATTTTCAAAATTTTAATAAACAAAACTATCAAAAATCTATTTGGAATTCTTATGGTCACGATGGAGACTTACCAATAAATAGCATGAAAAATATATGCATCATATTACCCCGTTTCTGAAATGTTGGAATCGACATATAATTCCAAATCAACAATAAACATTCTTCCGGAAGACATATTTTGTACATAAAAAACAAACGAGATTTAGAGAGATGGTATATATACCGGTAAATTTTCCATTGGGAGAATGAGGATATTTTCTCCTATTCAACCTAGGATTTCTGACAATACACCAAGTATTGACTGGAAAAGATTTCGCTACATACGTCAAGATAGCGGTCAATCGCTTCATTGCACGTATATTGATTAATGTTCAAAGAAAAATATACAATGGGTGCAGTACTACTACGTGTAGCACTGACACTTTAGTCCACCTGAATTATTAACTTAAGTGATCACCTGTTGTCTTCGTCCGCGCAAGCATCCTCAAGTAGTATAGATTCAAGATACTTTCAATTACGGCCCCTGGGTAAGGCGGGACCACAACAGGAATAAAAATATTAGTAGTAAACATCTTTTAAAATCTCTACTAGAATCATAGGGCCATGATTAGTCCTGTTTATATTTATGTGAGCGTTCAATCACCAGAGATATATATTTGTTACAAATCATGGTTCCACGAGAAAAGAATTGGTCAAAAGAGGGTTTCAATTTTTTACATGAAAATATGTATATTAAAAATCTTTTCAACAGTAGTAAGGTTACGCAAAATCATATTTAAAGATATGAAAACATTTTTAAAAAATGTGTCGTTTACTTTTTCTTTTAATTTGGTCCCTATGGTTAGGGTAGTGTTAAAATTTGAGATCCAGTTTTTGTTACATGTAACACATGTATACGGAAAAAATCATTAAGCTTTATTCTTTTTTAGAACGACTAGGCTAAATAAGTTATATATCAATACTGAAGAATCCCCATGTTGTGTGGAATCAAGTTCAGATAAGTCATAACTCATTTGGTCTAGGGTGTAGCCATACATGAGATTAAAAATTTTTCATGGGAAGAAGAGAGAACAAACCTTCTAAGAACAATGACTCAGGTAAACGTTTTTCATAAGGTTTTTTTTTTATCTGTAACGGCAAGATTGGAACAAATGAGGTACACTATTAGTGATCTTGTTTTTTTAAAACCTTCAATATCTTTAGAGCAAACTAATATTCACTCGTATTGCAATTATTGATGATGATAAATAAAAACTTTCCTGTATAAAGAAAAGCATGGATCAATTTATTGATAGCATAAAATGGAGCCTAGGGTTTTGATTCTGGAGGCCAATTAGCAGGCCATGAAAGAAGTTTGACTGGTAGCCTAGGTAATGAATGTATAAAAATGACCAACAGTGTGACATATCAGAAAAGATTCTCCAATAACAATAACGTATATTCCCACGAACAGTAACTTTCTAATACTGTATACAAATGTACCTTATTGATTTTGCTTACTGATTTTTCTCTTACGAATACTGCAGTATCCTTGCACTTATATAAGCATGTTGTCTTTAATTACACAACGCCTGTTAGTCTCTCCCATTGTCTGTTCACTTAAATAGTATTTCTTCCTCTGTGAAATTTTAACAACAAAATGAAAGCATTTTTCCCTTCAAAACGAGATCAGATCTTGTGGGAAGGTAACACAAGGGAGTCATAAACGTATCATTAGAAAATAAATACCTACTTAGATAGAGGTTTAATAGTCTCCAAACCCTATCAATCTTTTTTGAAAACTAAATTCACTCGTCAATTAATGTCGAATTGTGCTATAAATCGGTAATTTTTCTGACAGAAATTACGTATTACGTAAATATTTGAGCAACTGACAAAAGAATTCTAAAACATTATAAACTCTTTATTGTTTACCTTTATATATACACTGTATATATTTTACTATCTAGTGACTCTAGCTACATATAAAATCTGTATATGCAAAAACGATATACAAATTAATAACAATAAATACACAATGTTTCCTTCTATAATATTAATCAGATATTAAAATCTACATTTGTGTATTTTTTCATACAGAAAATCTTTTAGATTGCTCGTCGTCGTTTTCTTTTTTCATATCGTTGTCCTCAGTCTCAGAATCATCATCGCTGTCATCCCTATTACCAGCATTAGAAGTGACAGACAATGCGAACAGGGTATCATCAAACAAAAAAGTTTTGTGACCTGTAAATACAGTACATAATAAATACATATGGTATGGAAACCACACTCATATTTGATTTACTATTTATATATTTAAGAAAATAAACTGGCTGTTCTTTTAAAAATTACAATGATTTAATGCAGAGAAACTTGGTGCATTGCACCATGGATTAAAAAAGTAAAGTAGAAACATTTGCAGGACGATATTTTTTAAGATAATTATGGTTAATTTACTTGATGTAGCTAGGAAAGCTATCGTTGTTTGTGATGTATTTATAGAAATTTCCTGTTCTTTTTGTTCCCTCAAAGAATTATTATTCGAACACCGCATACAGAAAAAGACCACGAGACATATCAGGCAGACTCCAACGGCGATAGTTAACCCAAAGATAAGGGCGACCCAAGCCCTACAAAAGAAGCTTCATTTGAAAATATGAACTTAATCAAGAAATTAACAAACATATAGCAAAGATTAGGGCGCCCTAAGCCCCACAAAAATAGCCTCATTTAAAATATGAACTTAATCAAGAAATTAACAAATAAAAGCAAAGATTAGGGCACCCTAAGCCCCACAGAAGAAGCTTCATTTGTAAACATTGACAATGAGTAATGAACATACATGAGCAAAGATTTGCATACTTATTTCCACTGTTTATTATACTCATTTATTTATATCTTTATTCATGTCTTGCAGGGTATCGACCTTTTCCAAATCCAATGAAGCCGACAAAATGAAGTGACATTAATAAGAAATCTTAATTAAAGCCGTTGAAGAGCTCTTTTACCACAGATTAATGGGAACACGTGCATGACAAATTATGTGTACACGTTTGCACGTCTTTTTTTTAGTATTAAACAAAGAAGATTCCTATACTGAAACGATACCTGTAAATTTTGAAGTGATTATAGAGGGAGGAGATGACAAATTTTAAAAAGTGAAATAAAATTACTTGAAGAAGGCAAGTGTTCGATTTAATCAAGTTTTTTCATCAGATAAAAAATGCAGCCGTCTTATTTTAAACATTCCAATTTCATCTTATCAATATTATTTAAACATACGCCTTTTATGTTGAATTATTATTTATCAATATCTTCTTCCAAAGCATATAAAGTAATGTTACAGTATATATAGGACTGTTTGGATGGTGAACTTTTCTGATTTTCAGGGTCGACAATCTCGTCTGCCGTACAACAATCCTTTTTATCAACTGTGAATATATACGTGCATTTTAATATAAGTGAAGATGATTTAAGCTTGTTATCGCCTTTTTCCTTTATATATACTATTTTACGTATTACCAATCAACTTTAATGCATTAACATTAACATTCAATGAACGTGATGCAGAAGAAGGAACTGTTCTAGGTCTTTTCTTTTTAATACCGTGTATTGACATCCTTTTATGCGTAATTGCTTGAGAGTCATTAAAGTATGGTTTATGATGATTATATCAATTTTTACCTATTTTTTTATCAATATGTTTTTGAAACTAACAACGTCGTTATTGTACAGATCAAGAGCAAAATATGTATTACCAGAATTTTATGAGGCTCCATTAAGTACCCAAGTCTAAGTGCTATAAGCAATGTAATAAAATCAAGCTAATACATGTAATTCTCTTGCAAATGACTTGCAGATATAAAAAGAATACAATTCGTTAAATTTTCTTATTCAATATATATATATATATATATATATATATATATATATATATATATATATATATATATATATATATATATATATATATATATATACAAACCTTTAATTATACAGTATAATGGAAAGGATGAAATTGACAGAAGTGTTCAATCTTATAAAAATCAATAAACAATACAAATCTGTGAACAGGGCACAAAACACGGACCCCCGGAAATTCAAGAGGTGGGATCAGGTGCAAAGGAGCAGTTAGTATCCACTCTTGACCAGTCGTTACAGTTTCAGAACTGTAGTTTTTTTTTTTTTTTTTTTTTTTTTTTTTTTTTTTTGCTGAGTATATTAGAAAAAAAAAACAAGCCATGTTTAAACTCAGTTACAGAATTGCCTCTTTAATGTAAAAAAAAAATGTACATCGACCATTCATACTACATTTCAGAAAAATATACTCACATTGTCAGAAGTTAGCCTCATGTCCTATGGAACCCAGTATTAACACAGAGCTCTTTCTGTCCCTGCATTGTGATGATGGACAAATACCCTAGCGATAACAACAAGACATTGTCACAAACGAGAAGATACTATAGAAATGTATCCCTGACTATATCTCACTACAACTATCGATTTCTAGGCACTTAACACATACAGAAAATCACAAAGACCAAATAAATGTGAGTGGTATTATAAATACCTGTTCAAATGTATTACCATTTATATAAGAAATAATCCTAGATACATGATACACTCAATATATATGTAACCCATGACGTTTTCCGTTTGGATTATTTTTAATGGAAAAAGGCATCCTGATCGTTTTATTGCAATACTTATGTTTATTTATAAAAACAAAAGTACATAAAGTCTAAGAAATTCATTTCCTTTTCTTCTAAGCAATTTTTTTTTTCAGTTACTGATTGAGTATTTTTCACGCACTGCTTAAAAGGAGGATTTTTAATAATGGTTGCATTTAACATTTCAATAATTGAATTACAGGAATAAAGATTCTCAAAATAAATCATAAATTTATCTTTATAACTGTATTATTTTTCTTGGTTAATTATACTTTAGATGTGCATAATAAATATAACATACCATTGCATCTCAAGGCCATACGAAAAAATCAATGCATGTATCAATAGAGTAGAAGTAGCGGCCTTCAGCTGCTTAGTTCATGGCAGTTACATGTAGCTATTAATTATAGGGACAGGTAAAGATGTAACTGCAACTACATAATTATCACGGACAATCTCAGCGACAGAAAAAATATACTTTTGTTGAGTTTCACTCTTGCCATATCTTTTAGAACATATCTTAGGTTGTACTCAATTAGCTGTCAATGCTTTTTCTGCACCGTTTGTATAAATCAAGATATCTAGCAATGACTACAAATAAAAACAGAAAGGGACTTTTTACATTATGTGTGTACAAGTCAGATATTAAAATTACATTTTCTTAGACGATGTTTTTCATTTTTGGGTCACCTGAGTCTCACAATCATCACTCAATTGGTCGTAAACTTTTGAACATTTTTAGCTTCTTCTCTGGAACCACTGAACCATTTTCAACCAATTATGGCATATACATGTAGCATCTATGGGTAAGGGGAAGTAAAATTTGTGAGATTTATGGCCCCTGTCCCCCTAGGAGCCTGAGGGATGGGGCTAAAACCATCAAAATTAATGTAACTTTTAAAAATCTTCTTCTTTACTCCTTGACATCAGGTAGTCAAACTGTTGGCATGATTGTAATTAGCAATGAGCCCCCTACCAAAATTGTGAAATATATCCAAGGGTCAGGGGTTCTGGCGCCAGGGCGGCGCTCTAATGATTATATAGAAAATTCAATAATTCTTTGAAAATATTCTCCTCTGCTCCTGGGTATTAAGCCGATGAACTAAGTACATAGTGATGATGAGGAAGAGTACCTCTATCAAAATTGTGAATTTCATGGCCCCTGGGGCAGGGGTTTCGTGGGGGGGGGGGGCTTATTTATATTCAAATTATATACTAAAAATGAACTAATTTCTTGAAAATTTTCTCCTCTGCCCCTTAGTATCACCGATAAGTACATAGTTAAAATGAGAAAGGTTTCATCTTCCATAATTGTGAATTTCTGGACCCCTGGGTCAGAGATTCTGGTGCTTGGGTGGGGCTCTATTTTTAATTAGCAAAAATACATTAATGCTTTGAAAACCTTCTTCTCTAAGCAAACAAACTAAATGCATTAATATATCAATGTAAATGCATTAAATATTACTATAAGTAAATGTGCCTTTTCTTTGTTTCTTGGTATCTAGGAGGCAAACAGAGTACGCAATTGTTTTAAGTGAAGCAAATGAGTTACTCCCCTTTGCTAGATTGTGTTAATCAAGTAAATCCTTGCAAATAATTTAATTAACAGGTTAATTTATTGAATGAAATTACAAGAAAGAATGTTTTATATATATATATATATATATATATATATATATATATATATATATATATATATATATATATATATATATATATATATATATATATATATATATATATATATATATATATATACATATTATATATATATACATATTATATATATATATATATATATATATATATATATATTGTTACGTTCCGATAAGTTTACCTGTGAAATTCGGATTAACTGTTGTTGACAAGTTCCGAATAAACGGACCCTGAACCCGATGTGTATAAACTACTAAAATATTTGTCAATGAACAATGAACGAAAGAATTGAACAATGATTTATTATTTGAACTTTATCAATTTGATTTATGTATTGTAATTACAAAGCGTTATGTTGTATATGTTCTATATAGGTACAACGTTATTAAGTAAGTTTAGTGGTCAAAACCCGCTAACTTACAAATTAGATATTGATTGTGACGTTATTGGTATCTGACGTTTATACGTCATCATAACAACTTTTGTCTATAAAAGACAGCTGTTTTGTGTTTAGAAGTCAGTCTGTAGTGGGTAGCGACTCCGTATACTTCGAGTGTTAGACAGTGGTATGTACAAACAGTACCAAGTCTATGTATACGAAATCATTAGTGAAGAGTCATTCAGAGTAGAAACGTTCTGGATTGACCATTGGTTCGTCATCTTTGTATTAACCAAATAACGTTGTACCAACCAGGTTTATCATTGTGCTTATAACTGAACCATTTGATCGTCTTAATAAATATCATAAACTTTACAACGTGTTATTCGTCACGGTTCTAGTGCAGATATTATAGTGAACTAAAAATTGGTCATTTCGCCAATTATTCAGTGGACCAAAAATTGGTCATTATTCCGATTGTATATAAACTTTGTGGATAACCATTTCAACCTTGACCAGTTACCAGTAACCAACAGCGGCCCACGATTAACTGATTAAGTAATAACCTTATACCCTCGGTTTCGTTACATCGGTGGCAGCGGTGGGATACGCTGTTCAAGAAAATTGTGACACTTAAAAAAAAATGATGTCAAGGAACGACGAAGTTATGGAGGAAAATGACCATATTTCAGGACCACAAGAGCATCGATTTATCGAAGGTACTCCAAGCAGAGAAGTACTTTTGCGGGTTAATAACAACGACCAAATAGGAGATGGCAGCGGAATAAATTCATGTACACAGGACAGTTTACAAACAATTCTGAATGAATTAAAAACTTTGAAGTCGCATATGAATTTATTACAAAATCAAGTGAGACCAACATGTGCTGACAGCCAACATGTAGACCAAAACAATGTGCGATCTTGTACCAATACCACGTCTGAAGAGGACCAAATACGGAACAAACATCGACCATATAGAAATACATCTCTACAAAATTTATATGACGAATCTCGTGATTATGAAGATTCAGGAACAAGTTGGTCGAACCCGATGGTATCACGCAGCTTTACTAACAACGCTAGAACCAACGAATTGCAGCCGACCATGCGCAGCTTTGAGTACGATGTACCAAATTATGGTCACACAAGACAAGTCCATGATCACAGATTCAGGCGAACACCAGAACCAAAAGGGAGAAAACCAGCAACATTTGATGGTGCCATGAACTGGAACGACTACATAGTTCATTTTGACATGATCGCCCAATTAAACTACTGGGATGAGGAAACAAAGGCATTAGAGTTGGCTACCAGTCTACGCGGCCCGGCATTAAGCGTGTTGAGTGATCTACGACCAGAATATCGATATAATTTTCGTCACCTTGTCTCCGCACTTTCAGCGAGATTTAACCCAGAAAATCAAACAGAGATATACAAGACACAACTAAAGTGCCGTATACGAAAGAAAAACAGAATTAATGCAAGACATAAAGCGACTTGTGAGGATGTCATACCCGAACGCACCTTTAGGTTTCCGTGACCAAATAGCTAAAGATTCGTTCATCGAAAGTTTAAATGACCAAGAAATGGAATGGGCAGTGTTTCAAGGAAGACCTAAAAACCTAGAAGATGCAGTGCGACTGGCATTGGAATTTGAGGCCTTTCAACAAGCACGGGGGAGGCGAAATAAAGTTGCAGTACGTATGCAGAGAGAGGAACCAATGAACATAGATGGAAACGAGGATTATACACATCAAGTAGCTATGAACAGCCAAAACAAAGATAAGAAATTTTACAAGAAAGGTCCCTGTTTCTACTGCAAGAAAGATGGTCACATCAAAAGTGAATGTAGATTGCTACAACGACACCTCAAAGACGAAAAACACAGAAACCAAAGAAAACCAGATTACGCGGAAAACGTGACGACCAAGGAACCCGAGAACCAGGGAAACGCACTGTAGTTGACGTCGGCGGCCTAACGTCAACTACACAACAGAAAGGGCCACATGTTTTTGAAATAAAGGGTTCCAATAATAACTCATTAACAATTGATGTGTTTGTTAACAATGTTAAAATTAACTGTATTATTGACACTGGCTCAACTATCACAGTTATTCACCCAAAGAAATATTACGAGATAGATAGATGTGTAAGACCTAAATTATCACCAAACCATAATAACTTACGAATGGCAAACGGTGAACTAGTGGTACCAGAAGGTCAGACAATGCTTCATATTCGTGTCAATGGGGAAATTATACAACATAGAGTGGTCGTCGCTGACGTTGAAGCACAGATGATCTTGGGTTTTGATTTTCTTAAAGAGCATAACTGTCAGTTACATTTGGGTGAAGGAACTCTTATCTTGGGAAACAAGAAATTATCATGTGACCTTAACATTGAACAAAGTCATGTATTTCAAATTTCCGTACAAGGAGCTTTACTACATGATAATAGTGATGGACTAAGCCGTCGACCATGTGCACCTTGTAACTACTGTGATAAGAAGGAGACAAACGACCAGACCAAAGAGGACGATGATAATCTAGTATTAAAGTTAAAAGAAGACCAAACCGACACTCGAAATTGGTACATGACAAAGACAAAAGAAGACCCTCAAAAGGAGCAGAATGCAGATCCAATATTAGCCAAAATAATAAAGTGGAAGACAGAGGACAGCAGACCAAATTGGCAGATAATAGCAAACGAACCAAAAGAGCTAAAGACATATTGGTCACAATGGAACCGGCTGATATTAAGGAATGGAATACTCTTCAGGACATGGGAAGAAAATGAACAAACGTTTTACCAGATGGTGGTACCAAAAGCACGTGTAAAAGAAATACTTAAGTAGTTACATCACAATCCTACGGGTGGACATTTGGGAATCTCCAAAACTACCGAGAAAATAAGAGAAAGGTTCTACTGGGCATCTTACAAAAACGATGTTGAGAAGCATATCAGAGGTTGTACCTTTTGTGAAGCAAGGAAGAATACAGCAAGTGCAGCCAGAGGAAAACTGGGTCAGTATTTAGTTAGGAAACCACTGGAACGAGTGGCCATAGACATCCTTGGTCCTTTACCACGGACTGAGAAGGGTAACAAGTATGTTGTTATCATTTCGGATTATTTCACCCGATGGATAGAAGCTTATCCGGTGAAAAACCAAGAGGCAATAACCATTGCAAAGGTTTTTGTAGATGAATTTATTTCAAGGTATGGAGTCCCACTCCAGGTTCATACTGACCAAGGCAGACAGTTTGAGTCGACATTGTTTCAAGACTTGTGCAAGATGTTACAAATAGAGAAAACAAGAACAACCCCATTCAATCCAAAGAGTGATGGCCTAGTAGAGAGATTCAACCGAACGCTAGAAGATATGATAAGCAAGTATATACAACCTAACCAAAAGAATTGGGATGAAGTTTTACCATTACTAATGCTTGCCTACCGATCGTCAGTTCATGAGACTACAGGATACAGTCCGGCAAAATTAAATTTTGGTAGAGAGTTAAAGCTACCTGTTGACCTTGTGTATGGGCACAATCCAAGGGAAACTTGTCATGAAAGCTACCACGAGTTCGTTGACGAGATGAAAACCAACTTAGAAGACATCCACGAGAAAGCCAGGAGAAAAATGATACTCGCGAACGAGAACCAGAAACGAAAATATGACACCAAGGCAAACCAGATTCAATACACCCCAGGACAACATGTGTGGATTGCATCAAAATCAAGGACCAAAGGAAGATGTCCCAAACTTCAGGTTCATTGGAATGGACCCTATGTAGTGCTAGTGCTGGGTCCGATTTGATATACAAAGTGAAAAAGTCTAAAGCCGAGAAACCAAAATATGTGCATCATGACCAGATGAAGCTGTTCCGTTGTGAAGCAGATGAGAATCTATCTCTGTAACGTGCATCTCTAAAAGATATTAAAAAAAACTTCTTGATTGACTAAGCACCCCGAAACGAGGACGTTTCGACTTAAGAGGGGGGTATTGTTACGTTCCGATAAGTTTACCTGTGAAATTCGGATTAACTGTTGTTGACAAGTTCCGAATAAACGGACCCTGAACCCGATGTGTATAAACTACTAAAATATTTGTCAATGAACAATGAACGAAAGAATCGAACAATGATTTATTATTTGAACTTTATCAATTTGATTTATGTATTGTAATTACAAAGCGTTATGTTGTATATGTTCTATATAGGTACAACGTTATTAAGTAATTTTAGTGGTCAAAACCCGCTAACTTACAAATTAGATATTGATTGTGACTTTATTGGTATCTGACGTTTATACGTCATCATAACAACTTTTGTCTATAAAAGACAGCTGTTTTGTGTTTAGAAGTCAGTCTTTAGTGGGTAGCGACTCCGTATACTTCGAGTGTTAGACAGTGGTATGTACAAACAGTACCAAGTCTATGTATACGAAATCATTAGTGAAGAGTCATTCAGAGTAGAAACGTTCTGGATTGACCATTGGTTCGTCATCTTTGTATTAACCAAATAACGTTGTACCAACCAGGTTTATCATTGTGCTTATAACTGAACCATTTGATCGTCTTAATAAATATCATAAACTTTACAACGTGTTATTCGTCACGGTTCTAGTGCAGATATTATAGTGAACTAAAAATTGGTCATTTCGCCAATTATTCAGTGGACCAAAAATTGTATTATTCCGATTGTATATAAACTTTGTGGATAACCATTTCAACCTTGACCAGTTACCAGTAACCAACAGCGGCCCACGATTAACTGATTAAGTAATAACCTTATACCCTCGGTTTCGTTACAATATATATATATATATATATATATATATATATATATATATATATATATATATATATATATATATATATATATATAGAAACAAAATAAAAATAAATATTTGGCTTAAATGAGAAAAGCATGCTCAAATTAAGATTCTTGCCTGGAAAGCAGTATAAAAGATTGGCTTAAAGATTTTTTTGTATATATTTAGCAAAAGTTGAAATTGTTTTCAGTATGGTTACACTGTAGTGATCTGTTTGGCAGCTGATGAGTTAACAGGTAAGGTCATGGTTGACAGGAGACTGGATAAGGTTGTTTTACACTTTATCAAGGTGAATAAAGAATCACAGAGAGCCAGGGTGACTTCTTGTGATTAGTGACAAGTGGCAAATAGCAACGTTGCATAGCCAAGTGTTTGTGCACTGAATTGCAGCACTAGGCAAGTTAAAAAAAAAATATCTGTATATATTGAATACCTTACACAAATTGTTCAGGCAAGTGTCCATTGTATTTGTATATTGTGTATTCATTATCACCCCTGTAAGACTTTGAAAAACCAGGTATAATCCCAAGGAGATAATTGGGTCTAGCACGTTACAATAAGCAAAGGTATTTTCACCAGATTTTTGAAATTCTTGGGCAACATTGATTCGTTCTATCAGATAATATTGTTCTATACTTCTGTAGATCCTTTACAGTGTTGTATTATACTCGGGTGACCGTTAAGGCCCTTGGGCCTCTTGTATGATGATCCTGAGGACGTTGCCTTTTTAAAATTTACAACATTGCACAAACACCAATGACAGGCCTCAAGACCATAAACTGAGAACAGACTTAAGTCAAAATTTCAATTGAATTAATCAAAAAACTATTTCATAATGTGTTTGTATTTGAATATTAATGAAATTTTTTAAACACATATGAAAAATAAAACTCAAGATATTCAGTATCAAAATTTTGACTGAAGTCTACTCTCACTTTAGGTCATGGGGCCTGATGTAAAATAAAACCTTCGTCCCAATTAAAAATTCTAATGACCGGTAAGCAATTATTTACGTTATTTCTATTAATATTTTTCTTTTGAAACTGACATTTTGATCCTTGCTTTACGAATTGATCAAGCATTCTCCAGATATCATACAAGAAAAACAGCCTTTTAATAGACTTCCCTGGAAATCAAAGAATACGCTAGTTAGAGACAGAGAAGACAATCGTTTGCTTATTGCGATGACATATGCTTTGGAAGCCCTGCTCTTTGTCGCGATTTCAATTGCTAAGGTTAAAAGATCCACATGACAACATCTTCATTTTTTTAGAGAATGGCACAAATTATATGGGTCTGTTTCTCTTACAACAAAACAAAACGACATATCAATCTTCTTTTTACTCCTGAATAAAATTCTTGAAATTATACATATTATCTATTTCTAAACATGTACCTTGATCCTAAAAGAGGGATAAACAAATACTTAATCCATCACAATGACACTAGAAGATATTACATCAGTGCTCCAACCTCTTCTTCCGTTAGAATGAATTAATTAATACTTCTTATAGTCTTACATAGAGCTCATCCAATAATAGATAGATAAACGCGCATTGTAATATAATTGTGCAAAGGACACAGATGCCTTTGATATTACACCTCAATATTTTTGTTATGGGACAATTTAAGGATAATCTACAACTTGACAAGAGCAGAAAAAAGGCTTAAGTACACTCAAAGAATACATACTACTGTCCTCCCGACAAGTCTACCTAGACTTAAATACATAAAGACACGTTTTAACTAAAGAGTTAAGATCATATCAAATTATCAGAGTTATCTTTCTTTTTCATATTTGATGCGTTTCAAAATTTTGTTTCAAAGAATCACCATCATCATATGGTATATATATATATATATATATATATATATATATATATATATATATATATATATATATATATATATATATATATATATATATATATATATATATATATATATATATATATATATATATATATATATATATATATATATAACCTGTGAAAACACCAAAATTAGATTTTATTCATAAATATTTACATATCCAATGTCTTTGTCCGAGATAAAATTACAAATTGTAAAAATATTTTATTTCTACATAAATCTACTGGTTCATCGATAGGCGCGGTTAAAAAAATCACGTGCAGGGCGGGACAAATAGAGACAGAAGCGGGGCCATTAGCACGGGAATTTGCAGAATCAGGAGCATGTAAATATAAGGAATAACTGTCAGATTTTTTGCATTCATGACGATGATCAATCGATTGGCTTGCGTGATAATTTTATGCATAAACGCCTTCGGCGTTTATGCAAATTATCACGCAAGCCACTCGATTGATCACATCATGAATCCAAAAAATAAGACAGTTATTCCTTAATTAATTACAATACATTCTATCTACAGCATTGATTTTATACAGAAAGATAACTTACAGTGTAGAGACAAAGTGTGGTGTTTTTCCTATATTTAAACAATATCTTCTGATTGAAATGCAAAGGTATTTACAGATACAATCCTTGGACATGATACCAAAGAAATAGGGAAGGGCTGTAAAAAGATTTGATATTTGAAAGACAAAATGAAGTGGCGTACTGGAAATTGCAGAATCATTATTGATAGTGGATTTGCTAATAGTTAGGTATGATCTAAGCATGTTTTTTTTTTTTTTTTTTTTTTTTCGTGAAACTACAATTAATGGAAACTGGAAAAGGATTATTATTACAAGGGTGTGTGAGTATATTAATATCTTAAATGTTTTTACTTGTAAATTACAGTCAGAGTTTAATTTGACTTTGAAAATTAAATCTATTGCGATTGAATAATCACCATTTTGTTGATAAAATGGTCATTTTTATTTCCGAGAGTCAAAAAATAAATTCTGAAGTGTATGTATATGCACATTCATATCTTGAGTTTAACAATGAGAGTGGAAATCTATTTGAAAAATAGAATGCTCATCTTAAACATCTATAGGAAATTTCATCGAATTTAGCAAAGCTGCCAGTGCCAGAAATAACCTGAAGCAAGAATCTTAATTCAAACATAAAATATTCATTAAACCTATTGCAAAATATGAAATTATAATCCGGCTAATATCAAGATAAGCTATCTTCTAGCATAATTGCATGAAAATGCTAAAAGATAACTACTTTATTTAAGTCTTATATATGCAAAAAAAATATATCAACACAATTATGTTGAAACAAATTTATTTGCAATGAAAGATGGGGATAACGAACAGTATTCAAGCTCATAAGTCTTTTCAAGCAATATAAATCAGGAGCAGAGCAAACACGAACCTCTAAAACATCAGAGGTGGGATCAAGTGCCATGCAGGAGTGAGCATCCTCTGCCGACCGGTAACACCCGCAGTGTGCTCCTTGTCATTATCCGGAAAAAAAGGAAAAATCCAGAAACAATTCAGTGTGTAAATAATGACCAAACAATTAGTATGAAAAGCATCAGTCAGCATTTGACATTTGACTTTATGATAGATTGTATTTGCTGACAAGGTCATTATATTGACCATAGAACATGAAAATGATGACTTTAAACGAGACTGTTGATATTCTCTGTCAACATCTCGCATCGTTTTAGAAATTGTTCAAAAGTAGAGCAAGCTCTTGCGTATCGAATCAACTGAGAGACACAAACTTCATAAACAGGTCAAAAGGGTATATTGCCACATAAGCAAGGGAAGTTGACGGTTGAAAAGTTGACGTTATCACGTTTATCATGAAGCTTTGCTGTTAAGTTTCCATTGTCATATGATTGGAAGTACCTACCGTTAATTATAATATGTCGTCGATATATCTTAATGTCGAGTTGAAGGCCAGAGCAAGTTTTTTCTTCTTTTCATGTAAAACAAAAAAAATCAGAATTTTTACAGAAATAAACAATACTTATACCTCTACTATACAACCCAAACTTGATTCCTTTATAAATCTTCACTCCTTATATACAAAAATGTTAAATGCTGTAACGGAGAAACTCCAGACGCACTGTGCTAAAAAATTCTAGAAGTGGTGAAATTCAGGACTCTTGGAAACTTTAAGTCACACATTTTTTTCAAAAGTTAGTAACATCAAAACGTACGACTTTTTTTACACTTAATACAACAATTTCTCACAATGAATTAAAAAGAGACCTTTTTTGATACCAATAGACAACTGCTTCTTCAATAAAAGATGGAACTCGGAATATCTTGTGATCAGTCATCAACAAAATAACTTCGTTAAAATTCACTCTAATTTTACACACAGGTGCTCAGAAGTTGATATTTAAAGGACATTTGAGTTCCTCATTGACAACATTTATGTAGTCTTCGGAGACCAGGTCTGCCAACGAACTGTTAGAATTCCGAAGGACACTTATTGTGTTCCTTTATTAGCATTCCCATGAAGTAGAATTAATACAAAAACTTTTACATGAGAAGAAAACAGTTCATTTGGCCTTCAGTTCGACATTCAAATATATCAACGACGTTTTATCAATTAGTATAGTTACTTCTATTTATATGTCTACTCGATATATCCAAATGAAGTTGAAATAAAAGACACCAAAGAGTCTGTTTCATATTTACGGACTATAGACGATAGAGGCCAACTAACAACTAAACTGTAAGACAAACTTCGACTTCAGGTTTTTCATCGTCAATTTTTTATGTAGTAATATTCCGCTATCACCTGCATATGCTGTTTATGTCTCCCAACTTATTTGATACTTAAGAGTATACTCTGCGTACAATCAATTTTGAAACCCAGACAGCTACTGACCGGTAAGGTACCAATTTTGACGCGACAGATGCGCATTTCGACAAATTGTGTCTCTTGTGCTTATGTCGAAACGTTGGAAATCCGAAATATTTAAATAAAAAACTTTAAAGAGCTGAAAAAGGGGGTGCCAAAGACTGGAGCCAAATGCGTCGAAGGATCACAGGTATACATGAGGGAGATAATCCTTAATTTTGAAATAAATTTCTAAATTTTACCATAGCAATTAAATATATATCCGTATTTTCAAGTTAGTACCGAGGTACTTAGCTACTGCGGGGTTTTACAGTCCACCAGCAGAGGCCTTGACCTGGGGTCATAATGTAAATTTTATACGGTACCAATTCTGATGCACCAGATGCTCATTAATATTTCCGGGTTTGCAGATTTGATTGGTAGCATAACTGGTCATATGATAGTAAATGAAATGTGAAGAAAAACGAACAGTTTTCATGCTAAAAGTCAAACTCAACAATACAAATTGAAAACAGAGCAAACATCCCTGAAAACATCAGATTGGGTTCAAGTATCATGGATCCGGAGGAATAAAGCTTGTTAATTTGAAATCTATGTCCAGATATTCTTTTATTGAGTGACCACTTGGCTTTCCCGACATAAACAAGTGCAAAACGGGTATATTTTAATCCGTAGAAACTTGTAAGTTAAGAGTTGCCAAAGTTTCTGTATTAAAAATTTTGTCCAGTGAAATTACTCATGAATGAACTGTTTGTAATCAAAACATCACAAGTTTTACAGTTTTTGCCAGAAAATTTAGAAGTAGACATGAGGTTTCAAGAATTATTTTCAAAAGCAAATTTTAAATGAAACTTACAATGATGCAATTTTTCGCATGAATTGTTTGCTTTGAACCAAAGCTGATCATATGAAGATAGCACGTATGCCATAATAATTATATCCCGGGGGATGATCTAAGGAACAGCAACCGAAATCCTTATAATCTGTGTCCCTTACAAACTCAAAAGATGTATGTATGACGCGTCCGCAAGTATGCATGATATCGCTATTCTTTTTCCTAATTATGCATAAATCAGATCCGAACGACAAGTATCCTCAGGAACAGACTGTCCACCAGCAAAGATGGCTGTATGTGACGCGGTTAAAATGAAACATAAAGAACATTAACTGTAATCATTCACAATCCCATTAAGCAATACAATATGAATGCAGAGCAAACCGAACCCCTTAAATGATCAGAGTGGGATCAGGTGTCATAAAGGAGTAAGCATCCTCTGCCTACTGGTCACACCCGTCGTGACCGCCTTGTCATAATAAACGCAGAAATATGTATGAATATAATGGCCTTACAATTTATATGAAAAACGCCAGTCAACACTCGACCTAACCGACTGGTTGTGGAAACAATGTCATTGTATCGACAATAGAATATGCAAAATGTTGATTATTGATAAATAACCTTGTATCATCAACTAATTTTTCAGTACCCTTCTTTGATTAGGAAAGTGTAGGTAGAACATGCTCTTTTGTATTAAATATAATATTAGTTTTTTGCTATTACAGGAAATGTAGGCAGACTCTAGAAGTATATTTTTATAATCATTTTATTTACTGATGTGCATAGAAAACTCTTAAAACTATTTCTAAAATAGTATCTGGGTTCATTTTTGAAAGCGTATTAATATAAAACAGATTCACATGATCAATACATTCTTCAAAAGTCGTTGAGAAAAATTAGGTCTTTAAATACTGATCAAGTCCGCTGATTGATTCCCCTATTCTATAGGATTGGGAGAGGCCAGCAACAGTTGATTTCAGACGAAACACTATGTAACCATTTGCCTGCACACATTGAGAAATTAAAATATGTTTTTGCTCTGCGGGTTCCAGTAGCCTTGGTACATATTTTTTTAAAAGAAATTTAACATTAAACTAACCTTATGATATTTATGCTACATTGTGTATAAAACAAGTGATCTAAATGTGCAAAAGATTTTTTTCACTCCTTTATCGGACAAAAATCCTTAATTTACATGTGGAAAGGTTAAACTGTAAATAAAAAAAAAATGCTTCAGAAAGAAAATTTAACTCGAGCATAAGATTTTACATTTTTGTGGACAAAGAGAGGGGGTTAGCTGAGTTTCATCTTTTCATCCATTCCGATAATGTCCTTAAAAGATATATTTGTTTGATTAAGAATGGTCATAGAAGTAATATAATTCATGCATATTTCGGATATTTCCATTTAATCTGTTTGTTTATTTAAATGCTGACTCCCACTACCAGGAAAATCATGTGACATGACATATTCGTAAGATGGTGGGGGTAGTGTATAATCTGTGGTATGAGATGACCGATTATTGTATTCGTTTGGAGATGACATCGGCCCCAGGTCTGACTGATTGCCAGGAACTGCACGCTCAGAGCAGCTGTTGTCGTCCAGTGGTGATCGGGAGTGTTGCACTGTGTTCTGGCCGTCAGGAAAAAGAGGCATTGATGCTGAAGCATTAGGCTCCTCTGAATTTCTCTGACGGACGATAACTGTTCCATCGTCTACAATTGTAAGAAGTTTACCAAGAAATTAATCTTATTATCATCATTAAAGCTATTATGTGAAAAGAAAGGGGGCATACAAGGCGAGGAAAATCCCCCGCTCTATGACCATGTATTTCTCAATTTTCAAAGTTCGCGGAAAAGTTTTATTGTTTTAAAATTATGTTGTCAGTAATTGTCATCTTCAATACATTTGACTCATTTACTTCATTGAATGACTTATTGATTGATAATTGTTTTATAGTTGACAGTTAAGATCTTTAGAGGAAAATGGGTATATTGGAGCCATAAAAAAAATGATTTTTGAATATGAATGGGTCATCTCCATTCTACATTAACGTTTGAATGACGGAACAATAAATGTAAATTCTATTTTATGTTTCGAAAAAATGGAGTCTGAACCCATTCTACATATACACATGAGAAAGGAACATTTATATTCTCCCTCACTATGTTCGTCCGAATATAAAACAATAATCTAAGTATGATAGTAATGAAAAGAACTCATATGTTAGGAATGGTACTCGCTATAACCTTTTATTTTGCATTACCTTATATAATTATAATATTGATTCAGTCTATTATAAATAAATTTTTCATTAATCAATACATTGAGAACCGTAAACATACATAAAATATCAAATACATAATGTTTATCTCATTTTTAAATATACGTGTATACCCGTAGGTTATAGCGAGACTCGATAATCGAACATGAATGAGTGAGGATATATATAGTATGTGATCACGTGATAAGTATGGACTGCAACGAATTTAATTTTATGTATATATCTTTCATTAAATCGTTCATTTAAAGCACGCTGATACACACCAATCTTAGCGTAGTGATTAACGCATTCAGTTTTACGCCTAACCGTGAGCTTTGGAGAAGGTTCGAATCATGGGTGACACCTCTCTCTTTTTTTTTTCTCTTTTCACATACCTTAAATACATAAATGAAAACCAAGTTATGTATCAATAAGTTATTCAATAAAATAGTACAAATCTCTTTTCTGCTTGAACTGTCAGTAAGGCGTGACAATCTCGGCGATACATAATTATAGCGTCTCTCAAATGGTGACCTTGATTCTCATTGGTTAAGAAATTAATAACATTAGCAACTTTAGATTGTTGTTAACATACAATGAGATGACATAAGCCACAGGTTCCTTGCGTCACTCGTTGACCTCTGAACCATTTTTATCCCATGTGTATTTCACCCGTGAATGAAAAGCTGTGTAAATTTCAGTATTGATGAGCTAATCTGGCAACCAGTGAGAATCTAGGTCACTATTTGAGAGATGCCTTACTGAAAGTTCAAGCAGAAAAGATATTTATACTAAAGGAAGCAAATGTGTAAAAGATGATATTGACAACTTAATTTTTTTTAAAAAGAATGCATTATTTTTCATGAACCTATAGAATTGAGAAATGTCTTTTCTCAGAGCGGGGGATTGTCCTCGCCTTGTGAGCCTCCATTCCTTGTGAAACACTGCATGCTTCACTTCTTTCCAATTATGAACTTAACCAACTTCAAACGTTTTGATTCTCCCAAGCCAAAATTTTATTTCTTTTGTATGAAAAGCAAATATGGATGCAAGACAATTGCTAAATGGCAGTTAAATGAAATCCGTAGTTATTTCTTTAGATATTTTAACATACAATGTTTTGTCTTTTCCTGGTTGTTCAAAATTTTTCAAATCGTTATATTAAATTCATTATCATAGCAAGTGAGGTTTACGTCAGTCATATTTGTTTTGGACCAGTAGTCGTGCACTCGGATGTCAGCCAAAAAAAAAATTACAAGAGGCCCAAGGGCCTTAACAGTCACTTGAGTATAATCAATAGAAGTATGAAATACAACAAACTGATAGATGAAGCTATGTTGCCCAAATGCAAGAGAATTATAATGATTAAGGATCAACAAAATAATTAGTATAGGACTCCTTAGTAAATCTTAAACTAGATCTATTTACTTATCTGTACCTGCCCCCATTTGTCACAATTATTTTGTAAACTAAAGAAAACAACAGTGCTTGAGCACAATTGATAAACCCATCTCATTCCCTCTCACATGACCTTTCTTGGTCTATGAAGAACATTTAATGTACAAAGATAAGGTGTTCCTGTCTCATTGTTAATTATCTATAATTAACAAGTCTACCTGACCATTAAGAACTATGAAAGAACTTTTTGTAAATATTATAGCCCCCTCCCCTTTATTAAACCTTTCAGTAACATCATTTACAATGATTAATTATCACCATGAAAAATTAAATTATCATAGGTAAATAGCAAAGGGGAATAACTTCTCTCAGTAGAATACAAATTGATAGAGCCCTACTCAGCATCAGAAAGCTTGGCCAAGTGGTTCACTTGACCCCTGATTCTGGGGCTTCTAAATTCATTTTTGGAGGATGCACTCTTGCTCATCATAATTATGCATTTAGTTTATCTGCTAAATATCCTGGAAGAGAAGAGAAAATTTTCAAAGAATTAATGGATTTTCACTATATAATCAATAGAGACACCCCCCCCCCCCCTCAACACCAGAACCCCTGTCCAAGGGATCACCACAAAATTTACAATGTTGAAAGAGACACCCTTGAACATCATAACCATGCACTTATTTTAACTACTTAATACCAAGGAGATTTTCAAAAAAAAATTATGCATTTTCACTCTATATCTAATAAGCCCCCAACACCAGAACCCCTTACCCAGGGGTGATGTTTTTTTTTAATATTTTTGAAAGAGGCACCCTGCTCATCATAACTATGCATTAGTTTTTTATTTATTTTTTTATTATTATTTTTATTATTTATTTATTTTTTTTTTTTTTTTTTTTTTTTTTTTTTTTGCTTTATACCCAGGAGAAGAAAAGAAGATTTTAAAAGAAATAATGTATTTACACTATATAATCAATAGAGCCCCCAGTATCAGAACCCCTGCTCCAGGGGGCATGATATTCAAAATGTGGAAGAGGTAACCCTGCTCATCATAACCATGCACTCAATATGTCTTCCAAATACAGAGGAGCAAAAAGAACATTTTCAAAGAAATAATGCAATTTCACTGTATGATCAATAAAGCCCCACCCTAACACCAGAACCCCTGACCCAAGGGCCATGATATTCACAATTTCGTAAAAGGCAGTCCTTCTCATCATAACCATGCACATAGTATATCTACCAAATACCCCAGAGTAAAGAAGAAGATTTTCAAAGAAATGATGCATTTTCAATATATAATCAATAGCCCCTCCCCCTTCTTACACCAGAACCTAAGTGCCATGATATTCACAATTTTAGAAGAGGCACCTTTGCTAATCATAACCATGCACTTGGTTTCTTTGTTTAATAAACAAGGGGAGAAAAGAAGCTTTATACAGAATTTATGCAATTTCACTCTATGATCAATAGAGCCCCACCCTGACTCTGAACCCCTGATCCTGGGGCCATGAATTTCACAATTTTGGTAAAGAACTCATTGTATGTTATAATCATGACAACAGTTTAATTGCATGATGTCCAGGAGTAGAGAAGATTTTTGAAAATTGCATTAATTTTAATTGTTTTGGACTTACCCCCAGGCCCCGAGGGGGGGGGGGCAGGGATCATGAAATTCACAATTTTTGACCCTCTTTGCCCAAAGATGCTCTATACTAAACTTTGTTGAAATTGGTTCAGCGGTTCAAGAGAAGAAGCTGAAAATGTTCAAAAGTTTACGAACGACTGACGACGCACGCCGACGGACGAAAACAGATTGAAATAGGTCACCTGAGCATCTCAGACGACCTAAAAACAGAATATGAGCAAATCCCTGGTGACTGAAATTCTATTCTTCAATTATTTTTCGAATTTATTTGGTATAATCATCTTAAAGATTGATTTATTAAAATAAATCACAATTTTATTTCATCACTCTTCCTGTACATGTATTCCTACGTACTAATTACGTCTTCGGTAAAAGGACTATCAAATATTTATCAAGTCAGCTTTTATACTGCTTGGTCCAATTAAACAATTTAAATACCCAGTGACTTTCACTTATGATTAGGCTGGCCATTGGCTCGTCATGTCCATAGGTGACGCTAATCTGCGTGGTTGAAGTATTATAATAACTCTAGAAACTGTAAGAAATGTGTACCCAGTATAACAAAATGGCGGCTTTTATATTGACAACTATGTATATTATATTATATTATATTATATTATATTATATTATATTATATTATATTATATTATATTATATTATATTATATTATATTCATACATGTTTCCTCCTCATATTTAACTCATTTCTAGAGCAAGACTTCCCACTCAAATCTTTGAAAATCAGCCGTATTTGATGTAAAATTGTATCATGTGAACCACGCACAGGAATTAAAATGGTGCACGACTACTGGGCACGCACGGCTATAGAACCTTTAACTATTTTGACAGTATTATATGATTGGTATCGGGTAACTTTGTCACTAAAAAAAGAGAAAATTTTGCATGTTCTCAATTTCCATTTTTAAAAAAAATAGTACATAAATGAATTCAATGCCAGGAAATCTAAAACTATGGAGTCTAAGTTATGTCTTCCAAGTCAAAAGTCTTCATCTGTGTTAATTAGAAATGACATAAAAAGCAAGTTTAATAATAAGTACAATTTTATAAATATTAAAAGAGCTGCCATTTCAATATACAATTTGTCCTATTTATGATATATTCTCTGTATGTGGGAAACATTAACCTTGCAAATTAAACAAAAATACTGAAAGATTTTTTTAATGAACATGTGTAGTAAACAAACCTACCAGAGCGAGCTACCGTCATTGGTATAGTTGTTTGTGCTGTGTGGCCACTTTTACATAACTGTACACAACAGGCTAAGAACAAACAGCATCCAACCGTCACACCGATAATGATACCCCATACAGAATCTGTAGATCTGTTTGAAAAAAAGGAACGCTTTCATTTATATTTCATCCACAGAAAATCAAAATAAAAACAAGAACTTCTTAATCATACACACTTACAGTTTTGTTTTATCTTCGTCGTCTTCGTATGATTCAGTTTTGTACTTGTAGCAACAGTCCTTCCAACAACAATATTGGTTAGAATAGCAGTAAAACGAGGACCGTTGAATTTTGTAACGAATTCTGGAATATTTTTTCTTTATTGCTGAAGTATTCCAATTATTCCAATCCCAATCCATTACTTTTTCGTAGAATTCACATATTTCTGCATCTAAAAATTTTTTTTGTAGGCATATGTAATAAATAATTGATATTTTGGTAAGCATATGTAATAAATAATAATTATAGATATTTGTATAAATAGTTATTTTCGTAGGCATATGTACTAAATAATTGCATTTGAAAAGAAAGAGAATCTTGCATTATGCAATCCATGTTGACGCTATTGATTAGGAAATTGTTTGTTTTGTTTGTTTTTTGTTTAACGTCCCTCTCAAGAATTTTTCACTCATATGGAGACGCAACCACTTGCCGGTGGAGAGCTGCAAATCTTGACCTATACTCGGCACTCAGGGCCATTGAGCAGTGAGGGGTCTTTTTCGTGCCAGCATCTTCTGCGACACGGGACCTTGGTTTATAGTCTCATCCGAAGAACCGGTCTCCATGTCCCACATTGGGATTCGAACCCGCGACGTAATAATTAACTCCTTACATCTCGACTCTAGAGCGGACGCTCTATCACTGCGCCACGCGGGCGACTGGAAATTGTTTGATTTATGCTATGAATGATTTTTATCCGGTTAAAAACAGTTAATTTTTTCTGATGTCATTTGTTTACATTTGTCCAGTAAATTTCTTATAAGTTATTGTTCTGCACTCAATCCAATAACTTACCTGTACGATAAGACTCCGCTTATTTGACAACTACAGGTAACATTAAAATGAAAACAAAGGGCGATGCAGAAAAATAAACAACACTGAAAAGGCTTTGATAAATAAAACAGTTTAAATAATATGAACAATGACGGATATTAGCAGCCTATAAATTAAAACACAATACTTCAATTGAAATCGACATAAATGATACACGGTTAACTAAATGTATCACAGCAAATGTTGTGGGAGAATCTCATTAAGCACCGATCTTAAAATCTCATTAATTCATGGTTCATTATTATGAATTTCACACTGATTAATACACTTGAATTAAGAACATTCACGGAACCCTGGAGATATAAAAGACGAATCATGTGTTTAACTACACTCATCCCTTGCCTTTTGTTGTAACAGCTACTAGCAAGTATTCCGCTCACCTAAGAACGATGGTACTTTAGATTGACATTCGGCTGGAATCTGGGCTCACTTGAAATGTGAAAATTTCATTGATCTATCACATGAAATTTTATCATTCTTTTGATGTATCGGGATTCCTATGAAATAGGAAAGGGATATATTTTGCTAATATTGTGTTTTGAAAATTGGATAGATCACACGCCCATCTTCTTTTAATTGATTCTGGGATGTAAGGTAGCTAAACACAGTTTCGTATAAAATCCAGGGTTTTCCTCAGAGAAAAGCATGATGGGTAGGGATTTCCCTGCTATTTTTATGCAGTGTACATGAAATTTGCAGCTTTTTTATTTTTATTTGCATAAAGTAGAGTCTTATCTTAAGATTAAATGAAAAAAGTATACAAATATTTTTTGAGAATTATTTTTTGTGTGACTTTTTAATAGTGGGAGATAACTCTAAAATCACTCATTTTTCACATGTGCAGAATTGCATGATTTGAGTAGCAGGTAAAGTAGCTCTTTAAAAAGCTGGAAAATGTACCCTAAAAGTACAACAAAAAGAAACCTAAGGACTTGCTCTGTTACATGTAAATGCACAGCACTTATATTTTCTGATATCTGCGCTGTTTGTGATCAAGGGAGCTAAAAATGCACAGGTGTACTACAATTAGAGGCATAAACTTCCCTATTTCCCCCATGTTTCACGTGTCAAATACACCTTATTAGTAAATGATAAATGCAATATATTTATATATTTATAAAATTCACAATTTTATCTTTCTATTGATATATAGATGTCTATGTAGCAAGTCTTCATATTATTTCTTTATGGGGGTCACTTTAGCATGTCCCTCATTGAGTAACGTCATGATAACGTCATACATAAAACTGTGTTTTGCACCCTTAAGGAGTGACACTAAATGACATTTTCCTTCATTTATCTATCTGTAGGTCAGAGAATATTGCTATCTTAGCTTTACTTAATGTATGAAACCATGCATTAAAGCTTCATGTTGACATTTATTCTTGTATAATGCATAAGGTACATGATTTTAGCTTTGTTACATGTATGTTATATTAAATGACGAGACGGAATGTGATGTATTATTTTATATTATGATGAATTTGCATTGTGACATCAAAGTGTGACGTCATGTCAAAAAGGAAGCTTCATGAGGTCGTGATCTTGAATATAATTGATCATAATCAAGGGATATATGCATCTATATCACATTTCATAATGAATATTTTGCTATGTTGACACAGTCTGGTCTTCTAAGGCAATCTCTCAATTTAACACTGTGACGTACCCCCCCCCCTTTTTTTTTGGGGGGGGGGGGTCATACTGCAACCAGAAATTTGTGTAAAATATAAAAATTTGTATTTTTCGGATGCTTTTTAATTTATATTTTAACATGTCATTAATTTAAATTCTCAACTTCCTCGGTCATGTTCATCGAATAAAATAAAGTAAAATTTGTAAGCTGCTAGTCACAGTTTTGAAATTTATCTCCAAAGTCCTGTTTAAAGCTGAACACGCTTCGTAAAAAGAATCTGTCCGCCATATTCAATTGGAATCGCGCTATACCTGAGGGCCCCTATATATAGAGCCGCTCACTTGGTCACTGTTCAATGTAATCAATCGTCACCGGTGTAGACGGACGTATGCTATATAGCACTTGTTAGCGACAAAAATAACTGTAATACTTCTTCTAATGCAGGAAAGTAAGATACCAAAGAGATTTACAACAATTGCACAGGTCAGTGCAGTATACAAACACAAATATACGTAACTGCAATAAAATGTAAACAAAAGTAATGCAAGATAACCAGCACGAACACGGGTCGCCATTCCACGCCGATACCCGTGACAATAAAGCAGTCACGTGTAACGAATGCAAAGAATATACCCTGGTGCTGATATCTAAGATAGTATTATCGAAAATGGCGTATGCCTATTTACGAGTCATGTTCAGCTTTAAGGAGTCGACCAATGTTAAAGACATGTAATACTAAATTGACAATTTCTTGGCTATTTCTGGACCAAATTTAACTTTGTATACACCAAACTGTTTGGAATTTTGTTCTCCTTGCATCTAGACACCAGAAAGTGAAATACAGAATTTTTTTATTTCCTTAAGCATGTATTCCGGATGGTGATTTGCGGCCATTTTTTTCTTCTATGAATTATAGTTTCTCGTCAACTCCCGCGTTGTTTGAGCCAATAAATCACAAACGTCATCAATAAATTATCGATAATTTTAAATCGGTTTACTCTAATTTTGACTGCCTTCACTAGGAAAATGATAGAAGTTTCTTTTGATTGTGACGCAAATTGGTGGGAAAAAATTAGCCTGGTTCCCTGCCCGTTATGCTTCGTATACTCCGCGACACTGCCTTGGCAAGAATGAGCCAGGGGACCAGGCCAGCAAAAATTTTCCTCCGACGCCAGAATTATTTCTTAATATTACAGTGGCTCAATAACTCTTATTATTGACAAACTGCAGTAGTAAATTCAAAAACTAGTTTTCTTTGGCCTATGGACCGTGCCAGGTAGAGTCATTCAAGCAGAAAAGTTAACCTATAGATGCCCAAAACGGAAGTGTTTGACATTGGTAAAATGTTATAAGTAATTTCTAAGACTAAAGCTGACCATATACATGTATGTCAGATATTAGTCTATTATCTTACATAATGAACAGTTTTTCAGTTTATAACCATTACTGAATAATTATAGAATAATTCACTCATCTTTAAAATGTTTGTAATTCTTAATCATAAACATTTACATACTGAAAAAGAATTGTATACATATTACATATACCTACATGTATATATATTCATGCATAATTATCGATAAATATCAACATCATTATATGTAGCTGTACATATCAGTACAGAATCAGATTGTTTTCTCATGAAACAGATCTATTTATTTACCCAGCAAAGGAATGAAAAATATCCACCACACCAATATATAATAGCAGTTTAACGCTCCCATATTTCTTTCACCTTAAGTTACCGCCTCTGCGAGCTGTGTAAAGTACATGCAGCACATTTCAGATTTAAATTCATGTTAATTTTATCTCAGAATCTTCCGTCGAGTTTGAAAAGTCGGCGAACCTAGACTGTTTTCGAATAGCTTCTGTCGTGCATCTTTTAAAAGTAATATAGGATTTTCACGTCTTGACCTCTACACAATAAATACAACTCACATCCATTATTGCTGAATCTTTATGGCGCGCTATAGTCGGCATAATATTTTGATAAAATGCATCCAGCTAAATGTCTTGTTTTCATGCATATATGATTATTCATGGCAGCAACTATTTTGTGGAAACAGAATTTTACGTGAGTCATCGAAAAAATAAGTCTGAGTCTGAACAGGGCACTCTTATAACAATGATTGCAACGTAGTCAGTATAGATATAAATTATGTCGGAATTCAACACTTTATAAGTGGATAAACTTGACGCCATTCATAGCCCCTGTAACAGGATGATGGTTACATTTCAGTCCCAAGTGTTACGAGATTCCATACTATTCACAATTGATAGTGACCTTATAATCCGACTGATAGCCGACACTTTCGGTGCCAAAAACGAGCGTTTGAATTTACGTCCTCAGGAAAATGTACCTATTCCAGTTCAAAATTTTATCCCTATGCAAATGGAGATATTCTTTTCACAGTATAAGTACTGGAAACAGTGTTGTTGAAAGAGCCATAAACCAGCGTAGATACCAATTCTCAATGACCATCGGCATCGAAATATAACTTTGTTTTATGGCAGTTGATCATGTAATCACTGGTATTATCCCGTTCTTAAAACTTGCAAATATCAATCCTTGAAATTTTAGGTCTCTTTCCCTTGAAGTGTGTCAGCCTCTTACTGACAGCTAAGTAACAACTATGGATTTCGCTTCGCATGTAGGACAAAGAGATAATAAGCCAATTATATATAAACTGGACATATTTCGCCCCAAAGCGTTGATTATAAAACATCTACCATAAAACAAAGCAATGCAGATTTATATTTCCTGCTTATCCCTGTTTGATTTTATCAAAGTTGGAAATGTTTAGAGTATATATTAAAAATGAGGACTGTATTTTAATAAATAGGCATACATGTGTTTATCATAACTGCATTGCATATAATTGGATCTCAACTATAATTTTTTCCAAATGATAAAAAATTAAGAAATTTGAGCCAGTGATGCACAATAAACGATATATTTTTGAAATATACATGTCTCAATTTCATTTCTTTTACCAGATATTCAAGGTATATTTTTCAATAATTATAGGAAGTATGTAAGGTGCATTTAATTTTAAAATGCCTCAAGCATGGACTTAACTAGATTTATTTAAATAACTGATTGAGAAATATGTTCAAAATTCAATAAAAAATTGGAATGAATATCCTCTAAGTCTTTTTATACAAATATTCAATTTTGAAGAGTGTTTTGACACAAATTTGTATTTTCTAAAAATTAACTTAAATACAAAAAAATTTTAAGGAGCAAAAAAAAAAGGGGGGGGGTAATCTCCATCATATCGAAACCTTTTCATTATTGTGTTTTTACACACACAAAAAAAACTAATTAAAAACCCTGCGGCAAATAAACATTATCTATGAGAATTAATGTCAACTGACTCAGTTTTCCAAGTTTCACTTTCACTCAAAATTGGATAATTTTGTGAAATGACGTCATCATAGGATGGTGGGGGAGCTGTAAAATCTAAACACTGTGCATAGTCATTTGAATCTATTGGAATTCGAGATGTTTGAATTTCATATGAGGGAGAATTTGTATGACTACACATTCGCCTAGTGGATGGAGAAGACTGTTCTGGTCTACTTTCTATTCCTGAGGTAGCTGTTGACCTGATAAGATTTTCGTTACGTGCAGGTGTTTGTTGTATGACCACTGTTCCACTGTCTACAAATACACATAATCACTGTTGTATTTGAATCTGCATTAGTTTTAACATTGAGGGTAACTTTGATTTTTTTTTTCATTTCACAATGACAAATGGTAAAATCAAGGTAGAGTGAGAGCCTTTTTTGATTTATTTAACTTTTTTTTTTATCATAGAATACAAGATTATTTTCCCTACATGCACGTTCAACGTACTTGAAGAATAAGCAGCAATGGTCGGCACATGTCTGATAGGAAAAGGTGAATCTCCACTTCCGTTTTGTTTGCAGCAAACATTGCAACATAATGCACAGACTGAAATTGCGACAACCAAAGCGAATACTAAACCAAATGTGCCACCAGTGGACCTTCAAACAAAAAATTTGAAAAAGGTGTTATACTTAATTCGACAATGCACAAGTCAATGTTCCAGATACAAAATTATGCATAAATAATTAATATAAAAAAAATTACATCCCAAACTAATTTGTTGTTGTTCATGTGCACCCACTCACCAACACTGTCAACACCCCACCCCATCCCCATCCAAATTTACACCATGAAAACGCTTTCTTAAGACAAAAGTTTATTGATATGATGAGTATATTGATGTTGCATCTTTGGCTTTACTTTGATATTATGCATGTTTTCCACTTTTCCTTCTTCCCATGATCACATTAGAACATAAGAATTTTAAAACAAAATTATATATATATATATAATTATATATATATATATATATATATATATATATATATATATATATATATATATATATATATATATATATATATATATATATGACCTTACAGTCCGTCATCCTCCGAGGTCATGTAGTGATTTTCGTCGTAATAAGTGCTGATATAATAATTGTTGTTACTTTGGTTCCTACAACAGACTCTTCCACAACAGTACTCGCCATAGCTACAGTAGACAGAGAACGATTTAGTTTTGTATCGTGGGGAGAGAGATGTCTTGTTCTCATCTGACAAGAAACTGGTCCAAGCCAAGGATTTCGTATAATACAAGCAATATTCTGCGTCTACAAGAACTGAAACGAATTGTTGAATTAATAAAAAATAATTTTACCACATACGTTTTCAGTAAATAAAAAAATACAGGTGTTTTAAAATGAAATCATTTCAGGCGACCTTGTTAAGTGGAAGGAAGAAATAAAAATAAGAAATACCTGATGAAAACAAAGTCACCACTTGAGGTAAGTAGTCCATCACATCTGAGGAAATATTTGTTTACTGTCCTACAAAGCCTCCGTATTGATGAAGAATGGAATGTGAACGTTCCACGTCTAAAGTAACAAACTTTATGCAGGATCAATTACGTTTCCTGATTTATCAGCACCTCATGTGGTCTTGTAACAGATATAATATATTATTATTATTAAATGAATGTTGTTCTTTTCCATAAGAGAAGTATTGATTGCTGGTTAAAGAATCCATGATAAACGGATAATGTATTCTGCGCGGTAGTGTATCCTAGACGGGACAATTTTACATGCTAATTTGAAGCTTTGCACATCCTGAAAAAATAACATTCATACATTACTTGGTAATACATGCCCAACTCTACATTTTTGCAGATAAGTAGATTTTGATGATAAACACTTAGATCACAATGTTTTTACTTAATATTCTTATAAATATATATCTAATATCAATTTTTAGTAAGAAGAAAAATTCTAATAGCTTACATTAAAATAAAGTACATTTTAGATTATACCCGTTCGTTAAAATGGCAGCTTGAAAGCGAAATGACGAAGACATAAAAAAGAAAGAAATCATTACTATCTGTGTAAAATTAGTATTGCATGAATATCACGGCCATACCTCTTAAATGTAATATGTAAAATACTGAAATTTGTACGACGTAAGAACAATTCATTAAATTTAAAAGAAACATTTGGAATGTAAAGCCTTATGCCGTAAAAACTGATACTCAAGTATTAGAAAATGATGTATATTCTTGTGTATATAACATTAATTATGTATGTAAAATAATATAGTTTCCAATACACTAGTACTGTACAAATACTACAGATAAAAGGTCCAATAAATCAGATATTGAAGGATTTTGATACTGGAACCGATTATGGCGATGAGATCGGTCCAACAGGCCAACTTTCGTCACATCTTAAATTAGAAGTCGTTATTCTGAAGTATCAGAAAAGAATATGCATGTTCATATGAAACATCGTTTTGGTTTGTCAACACGTTAGCATGTGGAGATAAGAAGAAAAAGTTACTGACTGAGGATCGAGGATCGCGTCAATTGTTGGACCCTCAGACAAAAATGTTGTCCTCGTCCTTCGTCTTTTGTGTTTTACCGTCATACTCAGTTATTAACTTGTTGAGTCATGGCCACACAGCAGGGCGTTTCTCACCCAAAGGCATTGATATTGAAAGCTTGGTGTTAATTAGCATTCTTGTTAATATCTGTTTACCGGTTTTTGTATCGAATCAAAGCTGAAATTCAGAATGTGTTAATGGGCCTCAGTATATATTAAGTGAGCTCAGTCTTAGTTTGGTTTACTAACCGTGAGCATCACGTTCAATTCTTTTGGTGAAATATTTAACGTCACATATCGATAAAAAAAAACTGACGATTTTGGCACTCAATAAGGTTAGGTCTCTTTGACATCTGTTGATATGGAAATGCATAATATAACATTTGTGGAACCATTTGCAGAACATGTAACTCTTTTGAATTGGATTTTGGGAGTTATCATGGCTGTGGCGATTTCAGTGAATTTGCTCTGTTGCGTCATCCTCGTGAAAGACAAGGAGTTAAGGAAACACAACCAGTCTCTGGTTTACATTATCATTTCTCTGACTGAAGTTTTTATTGATGCTATGTACCTAGTGATGGTGCGCTGGAGGGGAGACGCTGATTACGTCTGCTTGATTGTCTTTCTTCTCTTTGTAATTGGGCGGGAAAACATCTTACTGCATCTCCTGTATCTCTGTATTGAAAGATGTTTTGCCCTCAACATGACAACAAATGAATATTTTCGGAAAATGATAACCATTAAAAGTCGAATGATATTTCTAGGAATTTCTGTCGTTTCTTCCACCCTTGTTTTCACTCCAATTATTTTAGTGCACACACAAAAAAATGCATACTCATGTATACCGAACATAATGTTCGGGAAGTACGAACGGTTTGTTTTCGGGTTTAGCAGGACTCTGTTTTCGCTGGAAATTGTAGCTATGACCGTGATACACGTTTATTTAACCAAGAAGATTCATACATTAACTTTACCAATCTCAAACACCGCCTACTCTCAGCGAATCACTGTAGCACACGCAAACCCAAGTAAAAATGACGTTAAACTACAGACATTTTGTATTGAAGGTACTCGGCAGGCACGTCTTTTCAAGGTACATCCTAGAAATGATTGTGGAAATGCAAATTCTACGTCAGAAAATATACAAACTTCCCAGGAATTGCCAAGGGCTTCAAACACCGTAATAAATGCTAAACCAGGCAGAAGATGGAAACTGAGAACGTTTAAAATGCTGCAGTCAGCTATTTTTACAACTGTTATTCCAGCTACCCCAATGCTGGTGATACAAACTGTGAACTATGCAGTTCCAAACACTCCAAACAACACAGTTAACATTATTATCTCGCTGTGTAACGTTACTCACGCCATTTTGTTTCCACTAGTATTCATTACCTCTGTCAAGCAAATAAAATCCTGTTGTCAGCGTTGTAGAAAAAAATGATTATTTCCAGAATTAAAACAACAATAATATTGATGTTTTCTTTTAAATCTAATGTAATAGATTATCAATGCTTGATTTATATACAATATTTGATTTTTTACAAGAATAATTTTTATACAATGATAATCTTGTATCCCCCCCCCCTCCCCAAAAAAAAAAAAGATTACATTAGTCAACAGTCCAGAAGTCTCAAAAGTCCATTTTACTAATACATTAATGAACAGAGTCAACACGGACCTCTAAAAGCAGAGGTGGGATCAGGTGCCATGGAGGAGTAAGCATCCTCTTCCAACCGATAAAAACTCCGCCGTTTGCTCTTTGTTATGATTGAGTAAACGGCAAATCCGTAGACAATTCGGTGTGAAATTATGGCCTAAGAATTTGTTTGAAAATCAATATTCGACCTAACGACAGATTGTATTTGCAAACAAGGACATTGTATCGACTATAGAATTATCGAAATGTTGATTTTAAACGAGGCTGTTGATATCCTTATATCATAAACTTACTTGTCAATAGCTTGCCTCTTTTTGATATTGTTCGTACGTAGAACATAGAAGAGTTTTAATAATTGAAGGACATGTGTGTAACTTTTATTATGCCTGATGCCTCTTCCAAAACAATGTTTGAGGAAATACCAGCTAAAATTATGTGTTAGGTAATTTTTGTTTGAATAACATATTTATCATTTGATATCTATTCAAAACCCCAGGTTATGTATGTTGAATTTTTATCTAAAAAATATGATGACAATTATTTGAGTCATGAGTCATTTGAACGCAGTGGTGCAGTGACCACTTGAACTTGATCTAAGAGTTTGACCCAACTTTGCAAACTTTACCAAACTTTAACCTTGCACATAACTTGCACATAACTTTTGAAAAGTTAGTGTAAGGGCTTTCATAATTCACAAGTGTATTTCTTGTCTCAAGACCTTTTCTTGTGTACCAACAAGAGGTTTACCTCTTGACCTTGAAGTTTAACTTACTTATGAAAACCTTTAATCTTGGCCATATCTTTACAGCATTGATGCTAGGGCTTTCATAATTCACATGCGTATTCCTTATGACAAGACTATTCTTTTTCTATCAATGTTTTTGACTTCATGACCGTGACCTTGCAATATGACCTACTTCTGAAAAAACTTGGCCATAACTTTTAAACGGTTTGGACTAGGGCATTCATATTTCACATGTGTATTCCTTGTGACAGCACCTTTCTTTGGGTACCAATATTTTTTTACCTCTTGACCTAGGAGTTTGACCTACTTTTAAAAAAAACTAACCTTTGCCATAAGCTGCCATACAGGGGAATCAGTGTTTCGTAAACACATCTTGTCTTTTATGTGGCGAGATTATCCACTTATGATTTGAATTTGTTTACAATTAACACAAATTCGTCGACTTGTAATAAATATATATATATATATATATATCTATCTATCTATAACGAACGAAATGTTATCCACTTATACTTTGATATGAATATGCTATTAGTGAATTTATTTCGTTAGTGACTAGTATGTTTCTATTTATATTGCATTCCAACAATAAAGTAGATAAGTGTAGCAGGAATACCTTGTCCAGTCATTATTATGTATAATTAAAGCTGTACGGTCCGCGAGTGTTATGTATTTTTTCCCTATGAAAATTAATTTATCATATCTTCAAATGGTAAAAATATCCTTTTCATCAATCCTAATAAATTTTATGTTTTTAGTTTTGTGCCTTAGTTCTGGTGAATAACAAACCATATTCACCACCGAAAGAGTCCATAATTGTTTTATTATATAGTCCGGATTTGAATAAATAAGACATTGAAGGCTGCATGATGATACCACTTTCATTTACGAACTTCTGTCGTGGAAAAAAAAAATTATAGCTTCAGTGTTTTCCTTTTGTTGTTTGTATGACATCGAAATGTTTAGAAAATAATCCTGCGATAGGCTTGGCTAATGTTTTTCCTGCTCAGATACACAGCTGGTTCCGGTCGTTGCAACCATTGTTTACAACGTTGTTTGAGATGTTGATTGTGACGTCACAATGCCGCAGCACGCGCACCGATCCTCAGGTGAATACGGCTTCAAAACCAGTGAATATGTAGTGTTATGAACTGTTTGTGTTTGTATAATTTATATAGGAACTATAAATAGACTATATAATAAATATAGGATCTCCCATGATTTGTAGTTGGATATGATTTTTATCCAACGAGTTGTGTGTTTTTTATCCCCAAGCCTTGGCGAGGAGATAAAAACACACAACGAGTTGGATAAAAGTCATATCCAACTACCAATCATGGAAGATTCTTTTTATCCCATGTTTAATACTTCATAACCAATGTTTTACACTGTTTTATACAGGACTCCACTTTATTTTACTTCATCACTCTAACGCAAAAACCATTGTGACGTCACAACTGCACTTAATTGTGGAATATGAAAAAATTATCCAATGAGTCATATCCACGGGATAAAGGGGTAAACATGGGATAAATAAGTATATTTTCCCCCGGTATTCACCTGTAGGGTACTAATAAGCATACATATACTATTTATGGTAGACTTCAATTTTGTCTTGCGAAGAACAATACAGTGTATTTTTCCTCTATATTCCTACAAAACAAAGGCAAATTTCCAATCTTTATACTTTGTCATTTATTTACTTCATGTTGTTTCTCGTACATTCTCATTAGACCGTAATGACCATATTTTTCATGTGTTAATATACGTTTGATAAACATGAACAATATACTCAGTAATAACCGGCTTTGCAAACTCCTATATGTGTTAATTGGCATTATTAGTCATAGATGTACTAAAGACCCTTCTCATATAGCGACCACATGTTTGTAGAGGTCATTCATTTTATTCTCTACGTGTAAATTAAGTTTAAGTATACTCTCTTTCTTTCTCCCTCTCTCTCTCTCTCTCTTAATGAAAATGTGATGGACGCCCTTGTGTTCAAAAGTATTCCTAGCTACATCACTGATTCCACACAACTTGTCTGGGTACACACAAGGTGTCATTTTCTTTGCTTATGTTAAAGTTGAAGATAACGAACAGTGATCAATCTCATGAATCCAAAGAAAACGAATCGCGAACAGGAGAAAATACGAACCCCTGGAAACATCAAAGGTGGGATCAGGTGCTTAAGAGAATCAGTTAGGGGACATGAATAACATACGCAGGTGATGTTGGGATATTACTACATAAATAAGGGAAGATGATGATGGAAAAGCTGAAGTCTTTTCGTTTGTCAAACAGTTATTAGTTGGCCAAAAGGTAAAGGTATTGCGGTAAAGGTCATCATGCTAACGAAACACTTTATGTTACCAAAAGTATTTCTCCATTAAATACAACTTCAGTGATTTTTTTCAACAAGTTTTAGGGGTTCAAAAGCAACCTTCCAAAAAGGCAACGAATCTAAAATCCTATCAATTAGCAGTAGCCGATACAAACATCTATATGAATGGGTTGATGAGGACGTGAATCAATTAGCAAATTGCTATCAAAGTAATGAGAGTGAATATTTTCAGGGTTTAGTGAAAAAAAGATATTTAAGTAATTATGCTGGGTTTGAGTGTCATTTTGTATTATATGTAGAAGAAAGTTTACTTATGGCATTTCGTCCTTCCCACGTAGCCTAAGACTATTTGGATTTTGTGAGGAATATAATATAAATGTTCCCCAATGTGTGTTAAATTTCATCCCTTAGATATTGTTGATGGTCGGAAGATATTATGTAATAGTATTCAGCCTCTTTTGAGCATGCAATCCTAATTTAATCATCACAAACAAATCACAGTATTTTTAAATTCTTTTCAAGACCATAAAATTAATTTCATTATTCGACAAATTGCGATGTAATAATTTGCAAATTTAAAAACAATTATATTTCTATTGAATTCAGTAACTCATATTTTTTTATGACGGTCTTTTATGATATCCTTGGCCTAAGTCATCATTAGTATATTAAATATGCAGATCAAAAGTATATGAAAAGTATCCTGGTCACGGCACCAAATGTAAAGGAGAAAAGTGTGATGGACCATACCAGGATTCGAACCCGGTCCTCTAGATTCACTTATCAGGTGCTCTACTAACTAAGCTATCTGGCCATCGACTATCATGCGAACATGACCGCCACATTGGCTTTTAAAAATTTGTTGAATCGGAATCTTGTAAATTCATCATTTTAATTTTTATTGTTATCAATAATATAAAATATGACGATGGTACAATAAAGAGGTTTCCTGTGAGGCTTCATGTATGTTGTTTTCCTCGAAAAGATGTAAAGTTATCCTTTTGGTGACGGTCCTGAAAAAAACTGTCACCCCCATTGTATGATCAGACAATGCGGCACTAGAAATTTTGTACATCTTATGTTATCAAGACACGTTCGTAGAATAAGAAGAATTCATGTCAATGCAGATGAACTGTTGATTGTGTTACTCAAGTCTGGGATTGCTTTCATCATCTGGTTCTTTTTGTTCCGGAAATCGATTCTCTACTGAAAAAGTAAATGCCGGAATCCTGCCTTGAAAGCTGCCATCTTATAAAATAAAAAGAATATAATCCAGTTTTAGCTGTTTGACTGTAAAACATCTTACAAAAACAATTTAATTCTGACTGTAAAACATCTTACAAAAACAATTTATTTGTGATCTTCTAATAAAAGGATAAATAAAATACTTTGTGGGGATAATATATTAAACTATGACTAACATTTTATTTGTCACAATTAACTGAAGTGATGCAGTTTGGGTTGATTTCTTTTAATGTGTGCAAATTTATTGCACAACAAAATCACCCAAACTTATAACACGTATATTTAAACTGATATCTTATATCACAAGTCCCAATGATACATTAAGTAAACAGTACATTCTGAAATGAATTAAATGATATGCAGGAGCTACACAAAATAGCAAAATATTAGTTAAAACAGAAGTTGAAATAGCAGCCTTGGGGGACTGGCAGTATTTTATTCTCACATATCGTTTCTTTGAATTACCACTAGAACTATACTTTGGGGCTCAAGCATGTAATTGTCATGGGGTAGTTATGCTAAAATGGCAGAAGTGTAACTAGAAATTGAGATGGTGACCATCTCGAAGGGTTCCGCTCTTAGAAAAGTATGGGACATTAGGCTAAAATAGACATGTGAAGAATTATATTTGGAGAGGTCAATTCTGTGCTCAAAAAAATTTCTACATAAGAAAATTAGGGTTTGGGTGCTGCGATTGGACATTTTACGGATGAGTAATTGTGATTAAAATGTTCAAGCAGGTTTTTCCGAATTAGCTAAACTAATCCTATGTAAATCATATAGACAGATGCCTTAAACCAATACTGTGTGTAGTTAAATTCATGTATAAAACATATGGGACGGAGAAAAGGAATTCACTTTTAAACAGGAACAAATAATTTCAAATTCTACTTTTCTTAGATGTATCATACAGTATATGAATTAACCTCATCCTGCCCCTGTAAGCCCATTTGATTCCTCTTTGTCAGAAATATTTGTGTAGCTAAAATACTGCTATTGCAAAATTTTGGAAAGTTTTTTTTTTTTTTTTTTTTTGGGGGGGGGGGGGGTCAGATACATTAAATGGTACAGTAAAACTTACTGTGTTCAAGAGGACACGATGGCGCGGAGTTACATCGGAACAGACGATACCTATCTATTAACTCGTTACCTTTATACATATTAAAGGGTTTCAACAGTAATGATGTAGGCGCGGATCCACACCGTTCTAAAAAACAAACATTATATACACAAATATTCAAAAAGGCATATGTTAATTCAAATACTACATACAATATTAGATACATTTCATTTTATTAGATTTTGCCCATAACAAATCAATAACCTACCCAATCGAAATGAGCGAGTGTTCGGTGAACTACTCTGCCTTTCCATATAGCCTTCCTGAAGGGAGTGTTTTCGTTTTTCTTTATCATAACCGCTCCTTGATTTTTTGGAACCTGTATACTTCTTTAAATTATGTGAATCTGTGGCTAACATGGATCCACTATGAGCTGTCAAAGCATTAAAATAAAAAAAAATAGTTAAATATCTCAGAAATGATCGATTTTTATGTGCGCATCTGAATAAGGTTGTTTGATTGCTTGTTTGTTTGCTTAACGTCCCTCTCGAGAATTTTTCATTCATATTGAGACGCCACCACTTGCCGGTAGAGTCCTGCAAATTTTAGACCTATACTCGGCACCCAGGACCATTGAGCAGTGAGGGATCTTCTTCGTGCCAAAACCTAATGCGACATGGGACCTCGGTTTATAGGTTTATACAGTCTTTTCCGAAGGACCGGTCTCCACGTCCCGCAGTGGGATTTGAACCCGCGACGTAAGGATCAACTCTTACTCCGCGACTCTAGGGCAAATCTCTAACCACTGCAACACGCGGGCGACGAATCAGATTGTACACATGGTCATAATTCCATCAAACGTATTGACCTTAAATAAATCCCTTTCCAACAGATAACAGATACGAAGTTATGATAGTTATGATAAGTTAGCTTCAACAGATGACAGTTATGATCGGTAAACCACAATTAATTAATGATAATTAAGATAGATTACCTCGGCAGATGATAGTTTATGATAGGTTGCAACTACAGATGATAAATGTAGTTATTAATTGATAGCTAAACAGATGATAGTTATGATAGATTAGCCACAAAGATGATGGGATAGGTTAGCCAAAAAGATGTTCATTATGATCAATAGGTTAATCACAACAGATGATTAGTTATGATAGGTTGGCCTCGACAGATGTTAGTAAATAAATGATAAGTTATCCACAACAAATGATAGTTTGCCGCGATAAATTATTATAGTTATGATAATTTGCCACAGTAGATGATGGTTATGTTAGGTTAACCACACAAGATGAGAGGTATGATAGTTTGGCACGACAGTTGTTACGGTAGTTTTGATTGGTTAGCTACACAAGATGATTTTTATGATAATGTGCCACAACAGATGATATATATGATAGGTTGCCATAAATTAATATTCTTATTTACCTTGGCAACACTGTCAACAGACATTGGCTATGTAAGATGAGCCACAACAGGTGATGGTCAGCTGATCTCATCCTTACCTGATCTAGAGAAGAACAGATTGTATAAGTCATGGTCCTTATGTTCTGACCTCTTCATACGGCATCTCAAAATACATAGAAGCACGAACACGACGAAAAATAGGAGGACCACCACCACGGTTAATGTGGATCTGTAATATAGGAAGAGATAAATCTAGAAATCACCAGAAAGATACAGCCAGATTGTAAAGAAGTAACATCTTAATAGAATGAAAGATTGATTGCTGTGATCAAATCTGTTGTATATATATTGCGGAGGCCACAATATAGGTGAAAGTAGCTGGAACACCAGAGCACGTGTTACTCCATTTTAATCGAAACTACACACAAAAGAATACACTCAATTATGACGTAGTACACAACATCAATTATTATACAAGACAAACAGACATGCACAGTTTCCGGATTACATACACAACACTCCTCCCCCCTTAAGATGAAAACTATTAATAAAACATATAAAAATAAAATGTTATCTTACTGAGTAAAGTTCGTTAATGTTTCAATGTATGATAAACATTTGACTAGAATAGAGAACAGATATGCATAATACTTTAGCAATTGTAACACATGGCAAGATTAAGAACAAAAGTACAAAATGACTAGAAACAACTGAGACAGTCACATTAAATCTAATTCTTAAACAGTTAATAATTTGCACACATTTACAAGTCCAGTTTCTGAGTTGGTTTACGGATCCGTTGCGGATAGCGACGTGGTGTATTTTCGGGCCTTGGCAACGGTACCTGTTGCTTAGTAACCAACGGTACTGGTTTGTCTTTCAGTGATGACTTGGCCGGTTTCTCAGGAACGGCCGGTGTTCCTGGTGTGACAATGTCCTTTGGTAAGGATACATCGGGCAAATACAAAGGTAATGGCGGTTCACTTAGATCACCATGTAATTCTGTGTTTTTCATTTGATCAACGTGTCTTCGCCATGTTGAACCATTTACATCAACTTGATAAGACAGTGGACCGGTCCTTGAAGTGATGTTTCCTTTAGTCCATCTTTTTCCTTCCCTGTAGTCACGGACTAGCACGGATTGACCATTTTCGAATTCGCGGATGTTAGGTCCGACATGTTTTGGCATTTCATGCTGCTTCTTGTGGACGACATCGGCGGTGTTTGGTTTCACAAGGTCAAGGCGAGAGCGGATGTTTCGGCCATACATACTTATTGATGGAATTTCGTTTGTTGTTGCGTGAGGAGTTGTGCGATACTTGAAAAGGTTGAGAGTAGCAGATTTGTCGTTGTCAGCACTCTTGATTGCGCGTTTGAAAGACTGTACAAATCTTTCAGCCTGTCCATTGGTGCGGGGATGGTACGGCGCAGATGTTATGTGTCTTATTCCATTGTGGGCCATGAATTGTTTAAATTCTGCTGAAACAAATTGCGGGCCATTGTCAGAAATCACTTCATTCGGTATGCCTTGACGGACAAATAAGGTGCGCAGAGTTTTCACAGTAGCCGATGCTTTAGTAGATGTCAAGCCATTTGCTATGAGCATCAATCACAATAAGGAACATAGCATTCTTAAAGGGTCCTGCATAGTCGATGTGCACATGATACCGAGGAGTTTCAGGCCAGTCCCATGGGTGTACTGGTGCAGCAGTAGGCTGATTCTGTACAGAAAGGCATCCTGCACAGGAGCGACATGTTTGCTCTAGGTCATTGTCAATGTTCGGCCACCAAATGTACGATCTTACATATGCCTTCATTCGGACGATGCCAAGGTGTCCCATATGTATTTCATCTAGTAATTTGGACTGCAGACTTTCAGGAATCACTACCCGGTTTCCCCACATGATACATCCTTGGTGCAATGTAGGTTCGTCCTTTCTCTGAATGTAGGGTTTCAGGCTTTTTTTCAAAAGTGTTAGGGAATCTCCAAGTCGACACAAAGTCAAGGACTTGTGCTAATATTGGGTCTCGTCGTGTTGAATTGCGCACTTGTTCGGAAGTTACAGGTAACATTTCTAACTGTGTACTGTAAAACACATCTACTTCATCGGTCTCCTCAGTCTCTGTAGAGTCAAGTTGCAATCTGGATAGCGCGTCTGCATTACAGTGTTTGTGCGTACTTTTGTAAATTATGTCATAGGAATGTCCAGAAAGGAAAACTGCATATCGTAGAAGTCGTGCCGAGTCATTGCCGGTAGGGCTTTGGACGGGTTAAAGATACTAAGTAATGGCTTATGGTCAGTGATCAGAGTGAAATGTTTTCAAAATAGGTAGGTATTGAATTTCTGTATACCCCAGTAGATAGAAAGTGCTTCCTTGTCTATCTGCGAGTATCCACATTCTGCCTTCTTCAAGGTCCTTGATGAGTAGGCGATAGGGCGTTCACTTCCATCCGAAAATGTGTGCGACAGCACGCAGCCAATGCCATATGGGGACGCGTCACATGCTAATTTTAATGGAAGTTCTGGGTTGTAATGACACAACACTTGTTCAGAAACCAGTATGTCCTTCACCTTTTTGAATGCAGTATCATGTGAATCTGCCCATTCCCATTTCACTTTGTCCTGGAGGAGTCCACTCAAAGGGGCCACAACTGTGGAGTAGTTTGGAATAAACCGATGGTAATAATTCACCAATCCAAGAAATGCTCGGAGTTGTGTGACGTTTTCAGGCTTGGGTGCCTCAGTAATTGCAGTAATTTTATCTGGTGTTTTATGTAAGCCATTCTCATCAATCTCATGTCCACAAAAACTCACCCTTTTCTTAAAGAATTCACATTTGCCCAAATTGACACTTGAACCGTATTCATCAAGACGTGACAACACTTTACTGAGGTTACGCTTGTGGTCCTCATCAGAAGTACCAGTGATGATGATGTCATCCAAAATGCACTGGATGTGTGGAATGCCCTGTAAAACTTGTTCTATGGCTCGCTGCCACATAGCCGGGGCTGAAGCTATTCCAAATACCAGTCGGTTGTACATATACAACCCTTTGTGTGTGTTGATCACGAGAAGTTCTTTAGATGCTTCATCAAGGTCCATCTGGTGATATGCTTGGGTGACGTCAATTTTCGAGAACTTCTTCCCTCCAGAGAGATTTGCAAATATATCATTAATCTTAGGTAGCGGATATTGATCCTCTTTTAAAACTGGGGTAACTGTGACTCGATAATCACCACATATGCGAATGTTACCATTTTTTTTCAGGACTGGAACAATGGGGTTGCCCAATCACTGTGAGCCACATGTTGTATGATCCCTTGCTGTTGAAGTCGATCCAACTCTTTTTCTTTCTTGGGTCGCATTGCATAAGGTACATTGCGCGCCTTAAGGAACTTCGGGTGTGCACTGTCCTTAAGAGTAAGGTGAGCCTCAATATCCTTGAGCTTCCCTATACCATCTGCAAACACAGTCTTGTGTTGGTTCAGTAACTGGTCAAGGTTTGTAATGTGGTCAGTGTTTGATATTCCTTCTAGGTGCAATGCTTTAATATCAATCCAGTTGAGTTGCAGTTTCTCTAACCAGTCTCTACCAAAAAGTGCTGGTCCGCTCTGGGGTACAACGAACAAATCCAATTCGGCCTCTTGTCCATTTATTGCTACTGTGGTTCTCAGTTTACCAACGGGCCTCATAGTGTGCCCAGAGCAGGATCTCAATGTCTTGTCACATGAGTTAGTTTCATATCCTTGAAGGTTGATCGATAATCTTACTCAGAAATAATGGATAATTCTGTACTTGTGTCCAGCTCCATACGAATAAGTCTACCAGCTACAGTAGGTTTCACGATAATGGGTTTCGAATGTTTCCCTGTATGCTATTCACATTGATATGTAGGATTTGGTCATCATCTGACTCTGTTTCACGTAACATGTGTACTCCTCGGCCTCTGGATGTTTTCTTACTGTCCTGTCGTTTACCTCTGCGTTTCTTCAAACATGCCTTCTCGATATATCCCTTAATTGAACAAAAACGACACACGGTGTTAATATGTTTACATTTATCTGGTTTATGGTCACCCTCACATCGAAAACAAGGTTGCATAGGTGCAGTCTTTTGTTTGGGCTGTCTCTTAGGTGTTAATGTTTTCATGTGTACCTTGTTGACCTGTTGTTGGCCACGTTGTCCCTGCAATTCAATTGCGTCGTTGGTTGCTGTTTCCATAGCTACTGCGGTCTTTACAGCTTTGTCCAGGGTCAGGTCATCCTTTGATAAAAGGTTTTTCTGAATGTGTTCATTATGTAGGCCACACACACATCTATCACGCAATGTATCAACTAGTTGATCACCAAAATTGCATAGTATTGCGAGATTGCGCAGCTTAGCTATGTACTGCATAATTGTTTCACCTTGTTTTTGGTCCCGCTTGTGGAACCGGGAACGTCCTGCGATTACGAGGGGTTTAGGGTTCAAGTGTTTATTGAGATGATCAATCAGCACTTCAAATGTTTTGTCAGACGGTTTATCTGGAGCTACTAAAGTCTTTAGAAATGCATATGTCTTTGGACCTATTAAACTGAGTAAGGCTGATACCTTTATTTCAGCTGTTACCCCGTTGGCTAGAAAATGCTGTTGAAGGCGTTCAACACTGGCCTCCCACGTTTCTATGCCATCGTCAAAATTTCCAATCTTGCCGATTGCGAAGGTCGCCATCGTGATACGTACAGGATGTCGTAGTGTAGAACTACCGAAAAATCCTCGTCGCCAGTGTTGTATATATATATATTGCGGAGGCCACAATATAGGTGAAAGTAGCTGGAACACCAGAGCACGTGTTACTCCATTTTATTCGAAACTACACACAAAAGAATACACACAATTATGACGTAGTACACAACATCAATTATTATACAAGACAAACGGACATGCACAGTTTCCGGATTACATACACAACAAAATCTTAATTAGTTTACCTCTTTCTTCAACGAAGAACTGAAAGACAACCGCCTTCAAATTGTTCATCTATTTAATGGTTATGGACAAAGTTAGCATATAACAGGGTATTAAAAGGATTGCTTATTATAATTATTCCATAGTGAAACTTGAAGATGCTATAGTTATAAAAAGTTAACCACAACATGCAGATGTAATATTTCATTGACCAATTATAAAGTCGAAGGTCACGCAGATAAACTCCACTGGCAGTATTGAAACCATCTCAGACTTATAAACTTTAGTGTAAATTATATCAGAACAGGCCATCCACAACAACTGCAGAGATGAAGTGCACCAGTGATGCCAATAATGTCACAAGTATAGAGACCTCCAGGTCATCCACATCAAAGATAGCCATTTACTATTACCAATCCTAACAGTCTGAGACAATTTTGATAGAAATGTTTCTAATAATACAACCTAATTGACCTTTGTGTAAATTAGACGAGAGTCTGAACAGGTCATCCACACTAGCTGAAGAACTGTTGTTCTGTAGTTGAGGAGATTCGAACCGACAAAAACCAGAGAGCTACAGATTCAAGCATAGTAAAAACTTTCGATTTTTTGTCGCACACTCCAGGTATTATTTCTTTATTATATACGCTACCCCGCTAAAAGCATGTTGTCCGTTAATTGATCATACATTGTACTCCTTATCATCATACATTATTTACCTTTTCAATAGTCCCAGACTGCCCGATGTAGCCTTCGAATGTCAGTTTCAAAATAAAATTGGATACCGACATCCATGTTGGGGTCATGCTGTCTGAGACTTTCGTGCGACAATAATGTGGGGCCATTAATCGATGATTTTTACGTTTGGATCTCTAGGTAAAACCCTACTTTGATTTGTATTCCTAATTTGATTAGAAAATAGTTTCTCTTTCATTACGCTGGCTTAGCGCCCAACTCATACGTAATTATCGCTAGATTGCCATGCAAATTAAAGATCTCTGTCCGTCCGTTCGATCAAGAGTAGCTGCACCCGAGGTTAAGATAATTTTCGAGGGATGCTTTTTTTCAAAGGTACCATAAGTGCATGTTATTAAATTATTATGCCCCCGTAATCACAGATTCGGGGCATATAGTTTTTGCCCTGTCCATTCGTCTATCTGTCTGTTTGTCTTTGTCCGCAAAAACTTATACATTACCAATAACTTTTGACTGGTAGGAGCTATGGCTTTCATATTTCACATGTGTATTCCTTGTGACAAGACCTTTCTTTTGGGTACCATCATATTTGACCTTGCAGTTTGACCCAGTTTTGCAAAATTTTACCAACTTTAACCTTGGCCATAACTTTTGAACGGTTAGTGCTAGGGCTTTCTTACTTAATATGTGTAATCCTTCTGACATGACCTTTCTTTGGAAACGAACAACTTTTACCTTGACCTTTTAGTTTGACCTACTTTTGAAAAAAATTTAACCTTGGCCATAATTTTGAACAGTTGACGCTTGGGCTTTCATACTTCACATATGTAATCCTTCTGACAAGACCTTCCTTTGGATACCAACAACTTTGACCCTTTGATCTTGACGTTTGACCTACTTTTGGAAAACTTTAATCTTGGCCATAACTTTTGAACAGTTGGTGCTAGGGCTTTCATACTTTACATGTGTATTCTTTGTGACCTATCTTTGGATACCAACAATTATTGACCATTTGACCTTGATGTTTGACTTATGTTTGAAAACTCTACCTTTTTTTATATCTGTTCAATGGTTGATGCTGGGGCTTTCATTTTTACAGGCATTTCCTCGAGACAAGACCCTACTTCTGGTACCAACATATTTGATTTGCATTTGCATTTGAGGAAGTTTATCCTTCGCTATAAGTTGCCATAGGGGGCATCAGTGTTTCACAAACACAACTTGTATTTTTTATATACTCAATATCATATACAAATACATACAACGAAGCAAAAAGACGGTGTCCTTTAAAATTATACGGTCTAGGAAGCATTTCACCTCGGCTGCAACTTGGTTGACTTCTTTTTTTTTTTGGTGTGTATGTGTGGGGGGGGGGGGATTACATTTTCAATTACCCTCAGTACATGCAATATTTATGAATATATTTAACTAATACTTAATAAATTCTTATTTTCATTTCAAACATTATGTAATGACCTTCAGACAAATGGGGACGAAAAGCAAAATGAACTATTTGAAATTTCAAATAAAGCAGGAATGTAACATAAATATTTTTAAATACTTACAAAGTAAACATGACAGCTTTGTCTGTGGTCGCCATCTATTATATTGATTCAACATGCATTCATCATACTTTTCTCCCAAACAAAAATCTTAAGACCACGCTAAACCTCTCTCTCTCTTTTCGCTGATTACATTGTGAATCAGGCCCGTAGGAAGCAATTTCAGTTTGTTTTAATTGTTGTTTTTTGTTTTTTGTTTTTTTTTTTGGGGGGGGGGGGGCACAGTCATACATTTTCAGTTGGAGGACACTATCAACTACCAAAAATTCCTTGACAAGCAAAAAAAGGTCATCAGACGTTTTTATTGAGGGGGCACAAGCATATGGTAGCTATGTTTGCTAAAGTAATCTATAAACGGCAAAATTAATGAGGGCACGCCCCCCCCCCCCCCGGTTCCTAAGGCCATGAGTGAATTTTTAATTGTGAAATGCCCTCTATAATTGGCGTCAAACTAGAGTATCTCCTATAATGAACTAACAAAACTCAGTGTATTGTCGTCAGAGTAGTGTAGACTTTCCACCCCCGGATCGGTATCACAGATATATGAGTTGTTCAAGAAAAGTTGAAGGGATTCATGTTTTTATGCCCCCGTAATCGAAGATTATATGGTTTTTGCCCTGTCCGTCCGCCCGTCTATCTGTCTGTCTAGCTGCATGTTTGTTCGCAAAAACTTTAACCTTGCCCATAACTTTTCATTGGTTGGAGCTATTGCTTTCATGTTTCACATGTGTCTACCTTGTGACAAAGCCTTTCTTTGGAACCATCATATTTGACCTTGACCTTTGAGTTTGACCAAATTTTGCAAAATTTTACCCAACTTTAACCTTGACCATAACTTTTGAACATTTGGTGCTAGGGCTTTCATACTTCACATGTGTAATTCTTGTGACAAGACCTTCCTTTAGATATCAACAACTTTGACCCTTTGACCTTGACTTAAGAGTTTGACCTTTTTTTGGAAAACATTGACCTTGGCCTTAACTTTTGAACGGTTGGTGCTAGGGCTTTCATACTTTGCATGTGTATTTCTTGTGACAAGTCCTTTCTTTGGATACCAACAATTATAGCCCATTGACCCTGAAGTTTGACCTTCTTTTGGAAAACTTTAACCTTGGCCATCATTTTTAAACAGTTGGTGCTAGGGCTTTCGTACTTCACATATGTAATCCTTGTGACAAGGCCTTAATTTGGATACCAACAACTTTGACACTTTTACCTTGATCTTGGAGTTTGACCTACTTTTGAAAAACTTTAACCTTGGCCATAACTTTTGAACAGTTGGAGCTAGAGCTTTCATATTTCACGTGTGTATTTGTTGTGAAAAGGCCTTTCCTTTGGAATCATTAATTTTGACATTGACCTTGATGTTGGACTTGCTTTTGAAAAACTTTATCCTCTCTCTTATCTTTTCAATGTTTGCTGCTAGGGCTTTCATATTTCACAGGTATATTCCTCTAGACAAGACCTTACTTTGGGTAGCAACATATTTGATTTGCATTTGAGAAAGTTTAACCTTCGCTATAAGTTGCCATAGGTAGCATCAGTGTTTCACAAACACATCCTGTTTTTTTTTTTTTATTTTCCTCTATGATTTCATTCGTAATTTGAAAAAAAAACCTAATTATTATACATGTATATTTTGCAAATGATTAACCAGTATATGATTAATACAAAACACTTGTGTTAAATCCTTCTTTTATTATACATGAAAATAACTTTTCCGTGCCCTTAAATTTGTATTACACTCGGTACTCTGCAATTAAGTGTAGTCTGTCATCTACTGTACATGAAGCAGACGCTCATATCGGGAAATTCAAACCTAAATTTCACGACTATAATGGTGTATTTGGCGTTCATGATAACAAAGTATTGTAACTAATCTGGAACAATAATATGTCTTCTAAAGGACACATCGTATAAGGCAGTAACCCTATAACTGATATTCTTTGCATTTATGTCCTAGTCGAAAGAGACTCAGGGAGACAGACATATTTTTCTGCTCAATTAGAAATATTCAAAGAAAGTCGCTTCTTGAACCAAACTGCGATGCACGAAACTTGTGCACATGAGAACATTCTCTGCAAGAAATGATTTCTCAGTACCAAACAATTGACAAATTAAGGATTTCGAAGCTGGGTGGTCGACCAATTACCCAAGAGATCCACCTAAAAATATCAAATATGATTTTTCTAACCATTCTAGTCTTATTTAGCATAGGAAAATCTATACATCATGATGTACCTTCAATATTCAATGCATTTTCCTATATTTTTATACACACCTCTTCTTTTCTAGCAAGCTTAAATAATCTATAAATAGCCATGACCACCAAGTCCTCTTAAAAAGATTAAAAACACGATATTTCAATGGTTATAATGTTTAATATTAAAAATTTTAATCCTCTGGTAAAACAGATGATTATATAAAAGAAGGGCGTTATGTCTAAAGTTTATGGTAATGAATTAAAATTTTATGTGGATCCTCTATTAGATTTGTGTATAACAACATATGCCACATCATAATTTAATAAATATAGTTTATAAATCTATATACATCTTAAATATATTAAACTACTAACAATGTATCTTTTTCTATATCATCAACTTAGGCAACGTTACCATTCCTCCCTGAATCAGTAGAAGTTTCTCTTTCATTGGAATGATTAAACCCGTCATTGTGGTTGATGTCAATGTTCCCTCGGCAACACGAAGTCGAGACGAACACTCGTATTTTATAAATAGTAAAGCAGACTAAATGAATCAAAGGCACAACTATAAAAATAACGCCCAGCGATAAAAGAACAGTATTTTGAACCTTGTCCCAGTCTAAAATGGAGTAGATTGTCCCCCCTCCGGCTTCGTGGAAGATAACAGAGAACACACTGTACAGTAGAGCGAGTATAACAGGTTGATACACGTGTAGAATCCGCACAGGTTTGGCACATATAGCAAGGTTAGATAAAGCATATAAAGAGTTGACAGCATGCGTCAGTATACTGTTGGCAGTGAGAGCTGGAAAAAATTAAACAAAATCAAGTATTAAGAGCTAATACATTATCATTAAGAAGATAGCAGCAACAGTTTATTTTATAGGCACAGGGAGCACGGAATACCCCCAAACAAAATAACAAATGTTCCATTTAAAAGTGTAATATTCAGATATCAAACTATTTTCAGATGCTTACGTAATGGCACACAATGTATAGAAAAGTCAAATTACCTAAAAAACGAACAAGGTTCAAAACATTAATGTAAAAGAAAACAATCTTGACGCAAGCGTCGAAGATATCAGGCCGCAAAACCTTTTAAGGACACTTTAAACACAGAAGGGAAATGTTTTTTAGTCAACCAATCTACACGTATCTTTGTCTAATATCATATTTAAAATACTAATAAATTTATTTTAAAATATGTCGTATAGTGCAGATTGCAATTTATCCCATTTTATGTCAAATGATGGATGTATGAAATTACACATTTGAAAGGATGAAGAGTACAGAGGGATTTCAAACACAAAGCAATCTTGGATTATAAATTAGAAGAATGGATGCCTGCCTGTTCATCTCTGACATACCAACCTTCAGGTTCGCCCAAAATTATGGACACCATGGCCCATATAAAAAAAAATTTCCACATTGGCGCAAACAATTAATATATTTAGCTTAGTCAGAACTTTGTTAGTTTATTATCCTTTTCCAAGATTGTCATCGGTTTCCTTGTGGAAAGTCTTTAAAATAATCCATAATCCAAAATCTTGGTGTTGATTCATTTTTGTTCAATTACTACAATTTATTGAAGTTGCAAATGGAAATTAAACTATACCGTATAATCCCTTTTTACCGCCCCTGTCCCTATAAGCGCCCCCTTAGGTCTTTTTCAATTATCAGGAAATAAGGGCCCCCTGTACAGTGATTAAAATTATCTAGAATCGTATCAAAAGTCTGCCAAAATTTGAAGGAAGTGAAAATGAAACTTGTTTATTATCCAATTTCTTGGTGGAAAATGATTCATTTAGCATAATTGGGGTGGATTATCTTCATTTAAAGTAAAGTTAAACATTATCCTTTTCGGATTTCATAAGGAATCAAAAAGGACTAGTGAAATCATCATGTTTTAATATTTTAAAAAACTGTGGAATATAAATTCATATTTTATAATAAACTTTTAAAATGTTATGGACAATTCTGAATATTTAAACTGTAAAAAGGTTTAGTTCTCCTTGAAAGGAGTGCTCCATTTAGAAAACAATGAACATGGGTACAAGCAAAAAATTTAATCACAATTATATGTGGTTGGATTTCCATGAGAAAAAAGTAATATGTGTACATTAAAAAGGTTTAGTAACAATGATATATGGTTTGGATTTCCATGATCACCTACCCCCCCCCCCCCCCAAAAAAAAATTATATATATGAATGGACCAGATTTCACTGATTTTTTTTTTTAAATAACATGCAATGTAATGCTAACAATTTAAGAAATATTATGACTAGAACATAATGAACACAATTTCTAAACTACATTATATATCATTCATGCAAGCATTCATAAAAAATTGTAATAGTTCTAGTAAAAACAAAAGGCTATTAATTAGTAAACAATGACTAGAGAACATTGTACATACACTATATGGTTATTTTTGTCCAATATATTTCGACTAGATTTAAACTCTTACAAGTTGACTAAATTTTAAAATTTGTCTCTATTTTTAAAAGCACTTTATGTGAACAAATGGGGAGAAAAAGACAAAAATAAACCTTTTCTACAGTATATTCTACGACTAATATCAAAAAGCCTATTACATGTATGTCTAAACTACTTGCATTATGCAACAATTCAGCAAACCTCAAAATTAAGCATGCATATTTTTTTTTTCAAAAATACATATCGTATTGTCAGTTAAAACTACAACCATCTAAAATACATGTTACTGGCTGTTTCTTAGCACAGTATAAGAAAACCAAAACATCATTTTAAGCCAAATGTATATAAAAACGCATGTTGAAAAATTAAAGACAATGACGAAATAAAAATAAATAAATAAATACAAAATAAATAACTTTTAAATAAATTAATAGACAGATAAATGATTTATTACTTAATCCGAAACAAACACCGTACAAGTTCCTATCTTCGGTTGACCTCATTTTAATGTTTACTTTCTGCGTAGTCTATTTATAGAATAGATAACCTTCGTTTATGCGGCATTAATATAACGATTATTTTAATACATAGAAGAACTTAAAACATGTTTAAATATTTTTTTTAATAATGAAAAACAATAAAATATGTACATAAAAGGAAAGAGAGTTGTACTTTGTTAGCTAAAGTTTAATAAATTGAAAACCCTTAATCCCGCAGAAACGCATGTACAAAATCAAAACCCGTATCAGGACAGACCGCGCTCTTGCGCGGCCTGTAATGAGTTAGACTTACTCGATACACCAATGAAATATATTAAAGGAAAGAGTGAAATTCTTGCGCATATAAAGAAATCGTAACTTTATTCCCCATTTAACTGTAATATACGAGGGTTGTCCCAAAAAGTCGTAGACAGGGAAAATAATTTTGGTTTTCTTCGCTAGATTAAATTTCTTTTCCTTTCATGGTAAAAAGCAACATTTTATGATAAAGAATTTAAAGTTTCGTGATAATAACACATTTAATAAGAAAATAATGTAAAAATGAAGAAGGCATATAAGTGTACATCGGAGCACGAAAGCAATCGTAATTTACGTCTTTTATAAGGTCATGATCATTTTTAAGTATACTGTCACGTGTGTTAGCAAGCGTCTCTTGAGCTTCTCGTTATTTTTTTTGGAAAACCACTGTTGACTGAGGGACTCAGTAAAACTGACCAATGTCCATAGTTTTGGGTTTTTTTTCTTTTTTATCAAATTCAAATATCAGTCCTCGAGAGGTACACGAAAGGTACACGTAGGTAGCAGAGAAAACACAAAAATTGACGTTGATCGTGACCCATAACGTACTTCATCGTCTGAATTTAACAAACAATACTCTACATCTTACAGGTGTAACTATTTTCGGGACGGAGGTAAAAACTGTCCTAGAATTTCTTATACCATTAAAAAAAACTTCTCTACTAGCGTTCTAGTGTGTTATGTCACTTCTGTATCATTTTTTTTTTTTTTTGTCTCTGAAGTGGACAAACCACATTTGATATTACATATCCCTGCGTCGCTAAGGCGTTTGGCGACGTCATTTGCAGCAAACTCAATTCAAACAACATTTTGAAATACCGACACCAATCCTCTGTTTCTGATGCTATTCACGTGCAAATATGACACAATACTAAGATTTTGTTTCTGATTTCACTGATATAAAATTGAGTTTGGTGTTTTACATATTACCAGAGAAACAAGTGCAATTGGAATAGTTACATGCGTAAATTATTCCGGATTTTGTTCGTGCGCCGACAGACCATAAATCGTCACAATATGATTACTATAAAAATATGTATTTAAAAATGCACGCTTTTAAGGAAAATCGATTAAATTATGGCTATGCAAAATTTGGTAAGTATTGGTTGAATGTTTACAAAGTTATAAACATTGTCTACGACTTTTTGGGACAACCTTCGGATATCTGCTTGCATTTTAAAGTAAGTCCTTAAAACAAGTTATGGTAGATCAGTGCATGGTAAACAAAGGTCGTGGTATGTGTGGGCAACAACAGTGATCGGCCGAAACCAATCATTAAAATAGGGGGGAAGTGTACTATCTACCATCATGCCCCATGTGCCTGTTCTTCCTTCTCTTTTATATATTTTTTAATTTCAATTTTGACTGAATGCGTTTTGTTTTCTGTTTGTTTTTGTCTTTGTGTTATTCATTAATAAAATACAAGGTTGGTTCACAGGCCTTGCGGCCAAGGTCATCACTTAAATAAACCAGCTTAAGGTCAGTGTAATCGAAAGGTGGAAACGCAATTAAATGAAGTGGAAGTTATATAGAAAATTTGCTTGACAGCAAACATTTCAGTTAAAGATCCTTTTAATATTTAATGAGATCACGTCGTTAATCTTTGTTTTATAAGTAACTCTAAGTGATATATCCATCCAAACATGTGTAAATGTTTAGAACTGTATTTTTGTTGCACTGATCGTCTGAAAGAATTTGGGGTTTTCAGTCACATCAAGCCAGTAGTACGAACATTGGTCAGATGAGCCCCCCCCCCCCTTTGCCGTTAATTTTGTATTGGAATTGGCATCCTTACGTGTTGCCCTAACCCCCCTTTTTGACTATATATGTTCAACCTTTTAAGTTATTGCCAAAAAAAAACCTCTGTCAATAACGAGCGTGTTTAAGAATTTCAGCTTTGTGAAACTGCATATTTTTTTTCTGTTTGTCAATCATTTTTTTCCTACTACCCCCCCCCCCCATAAAATATTGGGAAAACGACGGGTTCGTGTCTGCTCATGGATTTTTACTGACGTGGTATTATTGTTACTCACTTGGTGTCAGAAGTGTATAAAACAGCACTGTTATCACAAAAGCCGTTACTGTGGAAACGTTAAATAAAATCCATTGTATCTTCACATACCAAGGAATTTCCATATCTGAAAAAAATATAATAGTACAATGTAGTTTCATCTGGAGTTAGACTTCACATCTTGGAATTGTATCTTGTATTAATGTGGAACTCGTTATCCACATATATTGTGAAAAGAAAGGGAGCCATATTTTGTTTCACTAAATCAAAGCACCGTGCTACTCCTTAATAGGGGTTGGGGGAGGGGCATAGTGATAACAGAATGTCATTGATAGACTTTTAAAATTGTACATGGGCCACAATGATCAGCTGAGCCATCTTGGTCATGTTGTTTTCAGAAAAAAAAAAATTAAAAGATTGTGGCCTCATCCTGATCAATGATTAAATCTAAACAATCCGTGGATACCTTAATTTCATATGACCAACAGCATGACTTACTTATAATACTTACTGTTGTGGAGAAGAAGGATTTTTAAAGTTCTTTTCCTATAGCACCAATAATTGCACAAATTGGGGAGGGGCACTAATGTACATTTCTTTATGAACATTAGTTTGTATTTTGTTGAACTCATATGCAAGCAACGACAAAAATCTTAGATTTATATTGCTGAGATCATTTCATTCCGCTTAGTTTGCTCTTCAATAAGGAATTTGTAGATCAGCATATATAGGGTCGTCGCCAGAGTGTCTTTAAAAAGGGAATTTGCGGGAGAGGGATACTCCCATCTCAGTCTCAGAATGGGTGGGTTCTGGTGCATTCTTCATCGAAGTCAGATTTTCAGCAAATGAAAAAAAAATTACCAGCAATACTTTAAACAGGTGAATAATGAATTTATTTTGTTTCAAACAAGATATTTTCCAATGTGTTTTTTTAAAAGGGTGCAATCGCACCCAACGCACTTTCCAAGTCTTCATATAGTTCATTGTATTACATGTATATTGGAGGACTTTAACAAATGTTCCAAAATGATTTTGTGTATATAAAGGAAAAAATCTGTGTGGTCGTGTTTGCAGAATCATTGCATAAGGTTTTCGAGTATTTCCTGATAATTCTTAATGTGCTATAATTAAAACCTCCAGACTGTTTTTCAAACTTGACAAAATTTAATTCTTTTTAAATCTTTCACGTAATCTAACACTAAATCAATAAGAAACCCGCCATAAGATCTTATTTTATTTTATATTTGCACGCGATGTAAAGTGTGATCTTACATTTTTTTTTTTTTTTTTTTTTAGATTTTAATCAAATATCGAATTCCTTCATTACTTGCGAATTGATATTTTGAAGTAAGTAAATAAAGTTGTGATTTTAATTCTAAAAGATTCATTTGCATGTATCAAAAGATCAGTTTTATGCTTAAAAAGAAAACTCGAATGATCTCTTAAATGAATGCAGTGTCGTGTCTTAAGTACTACTTAGAAGTTTACCGTCCTTCAAGTCACATAGAAACTGCATTATTTTATTTAAAAGAGCGGATTGTATAATCAAGCTCAACATGTAATAAATTTTGGTTGGTTTTCTTAATTATGTTTGGTTTTGGTTTTCATGTGATTGCAAATTGAAAAGGGAAAAAGCAGTCAAGGTTTATGAAAAGCAACGAAACTGCAGTATCCGCAATACTTGTGATTGACGGTGTGAATAGAAATTATGTCCAGATTACCCCCGAAATCACATGTATGTTGCTACATGGTTAAAAATATTCATATTTTCAAAAAATCTTTTAAAGCATTTCCACATGTGTTTTTATTTTTAGCAAAACTGAAAAATCTGTCAGAGTTTGACGGCGTACCCCCACCCCCGATGCAAAATTGAATGACAAATCATGGAAGTTACTCATGACAATGCAATCTTATTATAATAATACTATGCATGCATACATGTGTGTATGTTTCATAATGTATGCATAAGAAGGTACATGTACCTGTAGCTCTTTGTACCAAATATGAAGAGCCTATAAGACAGGCTTGTAGCAACGGTTTCAAAAGTGGGGGGAGGGGGGCAACTTCCCAAAAAAATCTGACAAACAAAGAAAAAAAAAACGAATTTAACGTCCAAATCCTGGAATTTGTCAGTGCTCGACATTACAATATCAAAAAGTAGGGGAAGGATAACCAGCATCTAAAGGAAAATTTAGCTATGGCAAAATTCAGACCCCCCCCCCCCCGCGTTCTACGGGCCTGCAAGTACAAGGTTTGTACTCTTTAGGAAATTGGGGTGTAAGAAAAGGCTGATGAAAAAAAAAATGCTTCAGAATCCTATTACGCACATTAACTTTGAATACATACCACTTTCAAGTAGCTCCTCATTAGAAATACTGGCATATAAAGTAACAACACAGTCCAAGATAGAGAACATCGCCAGTGTGGTGTATCCCCAGTTTGTCAGGTATGCTAGCCATTTGGGATTTGGGTGGTCATCTTCGAAGTAAAACTGCAGACAAATGACCACCAGGTGAAATACGGCCCATAATGTAGTCCATACAGGGAAGAAGAGTTTTTGATGGAAGCACTAATTAATGGAAATCAAGTCGTACATTATCTTCACGTTTTTATACATATTCACAAAAACTTGGTTTATATAAACATACATATATATAATTGATTCTTCTACATGTTGATTGTTGATAGTATCAGATTACGTTAAGCATTAATTAAAAAATTAAATATGAACATTTATCAAATTAAAAAAATAACAAATCAATATAAAATAAGATTATTATGTAAATTTGCATTGTTGTGATTATAATTGATATCGGAAAATTCAAATGTACATTCTCCCCCTCCTTTTTTCAACATTCAATTCAATTATTACTAAAATTCTCCGTGTTCTCTTTTTCTTATTTTGCGCCATGCATCTTAAAACGGGAGGGGTCCAAGGATATGACTTTTTCCCAGCTCATCACTTACCTGAGACGTCACAAAATACTTGGTATGGCTGCCACCAAATCCAAAATTCTGCAGCCTAAATTCCTCCTTGACATTCTCACAGGTTTTCTTTGTCGATTTTCCAGACTCCGGATCCACACTCATGTTGCTGACATCTGTCAACTTCATTCGATACCCGTCATAAATTCTACAATCCTTGCGGTATTAATAAATTATATACGCACGATTGTAATAAACCCATAATTTTTCCGTTTTATAGCAACTTGAGGCGAAAAGTGCCTTTTATGGTTGCTGTTCATTTCCCCTACCAGAACTTTACTTGTATATGTTTACCTCCTACAGTAAAGATAATTTAAAAGCCTTACAGAAAATATAATACTAAAGTTAAACATTGACGACTTCACAAAGACATGGTAAATAAAAGAATTCAATACACAAATGTCGTCCAGTTCATTCTTGAAGATTATACGTTTTACGTTGATTGTCCGAGATAATCTCATTACCGTCTGCTTGTTTCTAAATGCTATTATATTTCAGAACTGGAGTTACCTTTCATTTTTATGATACTTGATATATTCTTTAATATGTTTTTTTTTTAAATCTCTTTGTACTTCTCAAAACTCATAATGATTGAATAACATTGGACAACACGAAGATAAGATAGGTGATAAGGTTGTTCCAAAAAATGTGCACAGTCATCGTCAATTGTATGTCTTCTATATTTTATACAGCGCTATTGTTATACATCTACATGAAAATTTACAACAACCAAAAAAAAAAATTAAAAAAGGTAAATCTTTTTATGCTTAGTACAATATTATGTAATTTGATCTGTTTATTAAGAATATAGTGTGCTTTAAATTTTCTCTGAAAAATATTTTAAAGTTTAAAATTGTGTTGAAATTAAATACATCCTTAGTGTCAATTTTATTTAAAATCCTTTTAAAAGAAGAAGGATGGGAGAACACTTACCCACTGGGTTCCATGTATTATTATATTTGACCTCAAAGGACAAATCTTCAGTTTGTTGTTCTCCGATACTGAGCTCAGGGCCCTGACCATTACTCGGGATTTGAGTTATGGTGTAACAATCATTACGTCACACAATGAACATAACTCACTTTCTGAGTGATCAGTGACCGCGCGATAATTGTGCCAAATGGATTGAAATCATTAGACTGGTATAGTAATATAATTATACCGTTATCTTAACAAATGCTTATCAAGTAGGCAAAACACTTAATTGTCCTTTGTGAAAAAAAGGGCAATGACTTAAAAAATGTCAACAAGATCACTTTTAGGGGGAGAAAATGCGGAAATATCTATACCAAAAATGCATGTAATTTATATCGGCTACAAATACTATAATGGGAGCTTTTGATACAAAACAAAATCAAAGTTTCTCGATATCTTCGTCGATATTAGATCGGTTGTAACTGTCTTTAAACAAGTACATGAACGGGATACAAAGGGCGATAACTGCTAACAAACACCAATTCTCCCACGCCGACCCTGTAAGACGAACAGACGGACAAAGTAAAAACCATGTCATATTTAAAGATGAAAGCTTAGTTGAGTAATTTCTCAATAAAAAAAATGAAAATTTAAAATCTGCTAAAGACTTGAGATGCTAGTGAACCATAATCTTCTCACGTGAACTTTTGTGAATATTTATATTGCAAGGAATTATTGTTTTGTTTACCTATGTTGTTTACCTATGTTTGTTTACCTATGTTGTTTACCTATGTTTGTTTACCTATGTTTGGAATCATGTGTAGGAGAAGGAATATAAAGCTGGCCAGGTTGACCAGTATAGTGAGGAGGACATTGGTTAGTCCCTCGGCCACAGGATAACAAACTTCACAAGCCATCTCAAAGTACAGAGGGGTGGAGGCCTGGAGACAGAGGGTGCCAAGAATAATGGAAATGTACAGCGATACTGCAATGGAAATATAATGCGCAAAATAAAAGGTTTTACTCGTTCACTTACTACATAATAACGGAATACTTTCTTAATTTGTCCTTCTACATTAATTTACTAGTATATCTTGAAATAACTTGTAATTTGAAATGTAGTAGAAATGAAAATAAGATTAATGACTCTAATGTCGTTACAAATTTATAACCAGTAAAATAATATGACACACACCAAGGCTATAAATCCTATATAATTCCCCAATCCCAAAATAATCTAATATAAGGAATCATAATTTTAAGGGCCGAATCAGAGACGGACATAAGGGAGATTCCGGTATAGAGAGCAGTATAGCACATAGACAGACATAAAGGAGATTCCGGTATGGAGAGCAATATAGCACACAGACGGACATTAGGGATATTCCGGTATGGAGGGTAGTATAGCACACAGACGGACATTAGGGAGATTCCGGTATGGAGGGCAGTATAGCACACAGACGGACATTAGGGAGATTCCGGTATGGAGGGCAGTATAGCACACAGACGGACATTAGGGAGATTCCGGTATGGAGGGCAGTATAGCACACAGACGGGCATAAGGGAGATTCCGGTATGGAGAGCAGTATAGCACACAGACGGGCATAAGGGAGATTCCGTTATGGAGGGTAGTAAAGCACACAGACGGACATTAGGGAGATCCGGTATGGAGGGCAGTATAGCACACAGACGGGCATTAGGGAGATTCCAGTATGGAGGGCAGTATAGCACACAGACGGAAATAAGGAAGATTCAGGTATGGAGGGCAATATAGCACACAGACGGGCATTAAGGAGATTCCGGTATGGAGGGCAGTATAGCAAACAGACGGACATTAGGGAGATTTCAGTATGGAGGGCAGTATAGCTAGCACGGCCAGCTGTCTCCGAGAAGTCCGCTGCATGGCTTTATTTAAGAATATAAGAGTTAAGAAAACTGTCAAGAAATTATTGGCCAAAAGATAAAATTGGGCGTTTCAAAATATAGTGGGTATTTTAAATGTAATTATAATAATTATTTAGAAAACGTAGATGAAACCTTTACTACTATAATTAAATACCTTCTGAGTCTGGTAATATATCTTCTACCAATAAAATAAACCAAAGGAAGGCTGCTCCTCCAACTAGATACATTCCAACTAGGAAAAATCGAAGATGTCGACTAAATATGTCAGCAAATCTAAAAAGTAAAGAACAACTCTTTCACAAAAACTGCGAATGATATACATTTCTTTTAAACGAAAAAATGCAGAATGTCTAAACATGTATATATGAAACTCTCTCTCTCTCTCTCTCTCTCTCTCTCTCTCTCTCTCTCTCTTGTTTAAATGTCCAAAATAGCTGCCGTTCCCATGGATTTAGAAACGTTTCATTTATTTTTAAAAATTTAAAATTTGCAAAATGAAACGTTTCTAGATCCATGACAACGGCAGCTATTTTTGATATTTAAACAACACAATCTTGGAGTTCAATATAATATGTACATCTAGTTTGAAATACAATTGGAGAAAAATAAAACACATTTAAAATTTTAAAAAATCCTTTTTGTTTCCATGGATACAGTTAAAATTTGTCCAAACAATTATATTGTACCTTTTATCAGAAAACACTTTGACTATATAGTTTAATATTTCAAAAAGAATTGTCGAACAGTTACTGAGAAAAATTAGATTTTAAAATTTTCGATTTTCATACTCCGCTTGTTTTAATGAAACTGATCACCATTTTGAAGAAGAGACACTTGTAACAATGTGTCGCCCATCATGGTGGGGGGGGGGGGAGGGGGGATTGGCTTTGGAGGAAATCGCACTCTATAACTACACGTGTATTACACAGAGTAGAATTTCCCCTAGAAAACTGAATCAGATGTGGGATTTCCGTAGGGAAAATCCTACTCTCTTGAGTCATTTTTCCGTAGCTACGGGAAATACTACTCTAGACCTATTTTTCGGGGGGGGGGGGGGGGGGTTCCTACTCTAGAGCCAGTTTTCCGGGAGGATTCGAGGGAAAAGCCTACTCTACAAGACCTATATACTCCCCCCCCCCCAATACATACACACACATTTTTCATTCACGTAGAGCTCCTTTGCTAAATGAAAATGAACAGGATATGGATCAGATCTAGTACAGTTATTTGAATAACCTGTCAAAAAGGAAACTGGAGTGATGATTCATGAAGAAAGTTATACAGACCTGCAGATTATAACACTAGATACAAATCCGGCCATTATTGCAGATGCTCCCAGCCATGCCACCTGGTCCTGAAAAAAGAGCAAACAAAATTTATACAAGACCGACGGAATGCAGAGGGAAATCAGAGCACTCTGTTTTCGGACACTTTCCAAATTCGCAGAATGAATACGTAAAAACATTAAGTATACCTCACTCACCCTCTTTTTCACTAAATGCATACACATGTCTATATTGGTTTTACTCAAAGACAGCTTCTTTGAAAACTTTTAATGATTTTATATAAGTGTCTACAGACCTGGCTGAATCCATGTGGTTTTAAGTAGACATCCAGGACACCTTGCCAAATATTGAAGACCCCCATAGACACACTGTATATGGCTGCTATGATCCAAAACTCACGAAGTCTTTTAAGAAAAAGTGGCGAAAATTAGATAGAATCAGTCGTTGTTTTAAAGTACAATACATAACTTTTTATCTTCAGTTCATAATGGAGCAAATTCGGGCACATTGAGAGTATTTTCATGGTGGGTGGGGGGTGGCATCCTCGCAAGACAGAGGTCCTGAGTCAACACGTTGCCGTTGGACGTGTTGACTCAGGATCCCTGGCTTGCGAGGATGGGTGGGGGAGGGTAACAGAACTTTCTCCACATGCAAAGTAAACTTAAAGAAAGAAAAGGTGGGAGTCATCAGACATTATTATTGAATTATTGAAAGGGGGGGGGGGGGCAAAAGTAAAAATGAATTCATTTGGTTTTTCGTTATATAACATATTATATCATGTACTGGCACATGCCCCCTCCCCTCCCTCACAGGTCCTTCATTGATGAAAACCTTTAAAGCAATTTTTTTCTTTTCATGATAAAGTACCTAACGATCTTCTTTAGTCCATTTTTGAACTCAATTCGAGGAATGGCAGCTGTTTTTGTTGGAGGCAGTGGTGGCTTGTTCGGAAAATAAATTATCATAGCAAGGAATAACAGGACCGCCCAGGCACACTCTACAACATGCAAGAAAACAACTAATGAAATTCTCCGTTTTTCAATCAATTTACAGCTTCTGAAAGATTCATTTATCATATACATTGAATATGAATGTTTATCAAAAAGGTCTTATATATCAAACAAAGCAAGAGGTCCATGGGGCACAACGCTCACCTGATTTTTCTCATCAGATCTTTTCCCCTATACATTTATATTCCTTTGTAAAACTTTGATCTCCAAAGGTGGCCCCATCCTAACCCCAGGGGCCATGATTTGAATAAATTACTTGAATATAAACTACTTTAGGATGCTTCGATTCCATATTATTATGTCATCCTGGCTTTGCTGTTCTTGAGAAGATTTTTAGATTTTTTTTAGATGTATTCACATGTAAAACTTTGGTTCCCCATTGTGGCACCACCCTAACTCCAGGGGCCATGATTTGAATAATCGTGAATCTACACTATGTCATGAAGCTCTCACAAAGTGTTGTAATTTTTGACCCAAAGGTTCTTGAGGAGAACATTTAAGATTCGAACCATATTTTTTTCTTTCTTAATTATCTCCCATTTAAACGGGACCCGTTCATTTCTTTTCACAAATTTGAATCTCTGGATCCTTCACCCAAGGATGCCTTATAGTAAGTTTGGCTGAAATTGGTAAAGTGTTCTTTGAAAAGAAGTTGAAAATACGAAAAGTTTAACAGACAGACAAAGAGACGATAGGTGATCAGAAAAACTCACTTAAAACCTGTTAAGCTTTTGGTTCCGGGTAAACTAAAAAGAGTGCTTTGATTTGTTGAATATTTCAAGAATGACATAAACTAGAGAAGATTAAGGCCAATCAAAGGTGTATTACAATATATAATTTTACCTACCGACATACATTAAAAGCATAATCTCATCCTTTTCTTTTTGGATCCGCCCCTGGATGAAACTCTCGACTGGGGTGTCATTGAGGTTCACAGTCTGATTACTTGCAAAATGAAAAGGAGAAATAAGAAAAGTTAGGTTATTCAACTGAAAATTTTGTGATATTTGCTTTTGAAAGACAAAAAAAATCATATAATTTATTTGGAAAGAAAATTAAGCCATCTGGTCTACAATTCATGCGATTCTATATTCATAAGATTTTTTTTCTTTTATGATAACACAAGTTCTTTAAAAACAAAAATTCACCAAAAAGATTAAGATATTGTTTATACCTTTTATTTTCTACTTCAAATGTTGATGGAGAAGTTTTTACAATACGTGGTCCTGTCAACAACAAAATCCAATAAAAATAAATCAGATATGTGGCGCATTGCATTCCTGGATCGCCATTTCTTGAGAAAGAATTGTTTTCATTTCCGCAATTTTCAATGGATATTAGTCATCATTTTTGTAAATTTGCAGATGAGGAGTATCCTATTTATTTATTATTCAATATTAAATAAATTCACATTTATTAATTGGATGTATGCTTTGGTCTCCCCCCCCCCTTCCTGGAGGTTAGAACAAAGCTTCTCCTGCATTAATTTTGTGTCATAAAACTCTTAGATCTTAAAACGTGCAAATATTATATCCATTGACACTACTATCTCAAAAAATGGTGGAATGCGATATACGCAACGCCCATCTGACTTATTTGCAACTTCATGAGGTGAGATATAGCACAATAGTCTATTAGTATCGATATACGTAAGATTGATATACACAAATATGGTATACAAGTTAAAAATATATTATAATAATCTTCAATTTTAATTAGCTAGATTATTCACTGTAAGCTCCTTTTTAACGTTATTTGTCATTTTTTTAAACTCAAATGAAGCAGCTGCAATTCAAAATATAAGTTGCACACTGTGAAGAGCGCGGGTAGTGCAAGTGTCCGGTAGCACAATGGTTGGCGCACTCACTCGCTTTTTCACCGCTGCGACCCGAGTTCGATCCCTGTGAACAGCAGTGGTTGTACGTGAGAGGAGAAAGTTGTCGCCCGCGCTCGGACATGTGGGTTTCTCTGGGTACTCCATTTCCTCCCACAGAAATCTCCCCCCTTGCAACGTCCGTGCAATAACGGACCCCGTTGGAAATAAGCTTTCGAGCTTTCACGGGTTATCCTTTGTGTTATATTGTATTTTCGTATATACCAAATAACATTTATTCATTTGTAAAAGAAGGAGGAGGATGCAGTTAACACCATTAATATTAATTCTTAAGTACCAAAAATATCCTTCTCTGCCTTTCTCCCCCCCCCCCCCCCTCGACCCCAGTAAACATTCATAAAACAAATACTTTTGGCAACAAAATATGCAAATGTTCCCAGCATACATCGCTGCCGTCGACGTCGCGACCACAATATGTACCAGTATATGAAAGGTATACATATGTACATGTATGTACACTTTGTCGCCCATTCCGCACATATCGTCACAACATCTTACGGACTTTTTTTTTTAAATGCATTTATACTTAATGGGTGCATACCTAGGTAAGGGGCAAATATCTAATGATGTTCAAAAATGACAGAAAGGAAAAATTAAATTACTGAACATCTATGTTTATTATTTTTATTTGGAGAAAAAGAAATCATTAGCTATTGCTTAGGGTAACAAATTGGAGATTAAAATGTTTAACTATTATAAATAATTTTAAAAAAATGCAGGAAAAATATTTTTCATATGTATGCGGGTGACACCACAACATAAACAATATTTTCTGGGCAACCTCCCTCATTTTATATGATAGGCCTATTCTATACCTATGATGAATGAAATGGCAATTCCGAGCAGATTAAACCCTGATCCAATACTGGTAGCCGTCGTTCGTTCACGTACCGGAAACCAAACCGTGGAAACAAGAGGCGGGGCACCCATAGCAATAGGACCAGCAAATCCATTCAGCGCCTGACCTATGTTAACAGTCCTGTAATGGATCGGGGAATATGAAACGTAAAATATTTTCACATACATGTATAAGTTATGTACATTGTCTTTGAGTGTCATTGTTTTAAATATGATTATGGCAGTGTTTAGTTTTTGCTGACTCATTAAATGACCTATACTTTAATTATATAATATAATTAATCATATTCGAAATATTCATATGAACATTCGCTTACCACTTATATTATTTAGATTATTGCAATTGCTTAAAGTATACGTGTGTACACTTGTTTATCTTTTTGATGGATCCACACATGCTAACTAGTTCAGTATCAAAGAGCCCCACTCTCCTTTCTTCTCTTTTGATTGCATACTTGTATACGTAATGCAAGTGTTATCATAAGAAAAATAAATCAAATCACATAAATTTTGATAGATGAATAAAACGTTTACCATGTCACATACGGGTGTTCGATTGTAATACATCGAACCCCCGCCCCAGCAGCTACGAGGAACGCCGATATTACACAGGAAAATCGTAATCCTGAAAGAGGTCAGGGATTATCTTTAAAATAACTAACACAATTTAAAACTGGAAATATTACATACAAATTTAACGACAAATGTCAACATATGCGATTTATCTTCAAATCTTCAAAAAACATAATATTTAATCAGCTTTACCATTAGACCAAAAATATTGCTTCGGTATTTGAAGGCCTCGAAGCGCCTCCAAAATTGATGCTTTAAACAAATGTTCCGTGTTGGAATACCTTTCACGTCGGCAAACCAAGCTGCGAAAAATCCGGCCACAAGGTACCCAATGGGTCCCCAGTTTTCAAACAAAGCGATGTCACTGTCCGCCCATGTGAGTGCGTCCTCGCTGGATTCCGCGATAGGCCCCCACGTGTTCCAGTAAGCTCCCTGGGTAAAGGCAAGCAGTGAAAACAAAAACAAAATGTACCATCTTCGTCTATAAAGTTTCGTTTCGTCGATTTGTTTATCCTTTTCTAAGTCCATATTATCTGATGTCGAAATACTTGATTCAGAAGTTCACTTTTTTATGCTTTGATATGGGGTAGGTCAGGTACAAGAGGGAGAGATACACAGGAATTCGTTTTGTTGAAAATTGGAACGTAGGTACATAGATACGAAGTGTAATCTTCATGTATGTATTTTTTTTTTTTAAATTACGTACATATGCAGGTATATGTATGCATGTTCGGCGCATGAATCCAATATTAAACCACATTTTCATTATACATATACATGTGCATATAGTACAAATAAAATCCATGCCGGTAGGAACCGGGGGGGTACGGGGGGTGCCCCCCAATAATTTTGCCGATATATAGAGTACTATAGAAAACATAGATACTGTATGATTGTGTCCCCTCAATAAAAACGTCTGATGACCTTGTTTTTTTTTTTCTTCTCAAGGATTTTTTGGTAGTTGATGTATGACTGTGCCCCCCCCCCCCCAAAAAAAAAAAAAACTGAAAATTGCTTCCTACGGACCTGAAATCCATAGTGATAGGTACTCCAGCTCCCATCTAAAATTAATATATCTTCTAAACTTTATATGTAACGGACAATGTTAGGAATAAACATGTCGACTACAACAGCTTTACAATGTACATGTTATATATTTTGGGGAGTACCTTTGCTTCGAGTGGAAGACACGGTATAGGAAAGGAAAGATAACTCCAGCTTAAGGAGTTTGAATGTCAGGCTGTGATGTTGGTGCTCTGTCGGGATAAGTAATTAAGAGTGCAACTTTACACTCTAGGGTACGTGGTGTGACATACTGTATATATACATTGCATAATCATGGAGACAAGATGAGAAGATGATCAATACTATTTTATTAGCAGCAGCAACACGTAGAACTAATAAATAATGCTCGAGATCTCTTCAAATAGAATGTCAATGGCGGGTCACTATATATCAATCATTCAGGATTAAGGGGGTGAGGGTATTAATTTGCGCCACATACAATTAAATGAATACATAGGACTTTTTAATGTAATACCAGAGAAAATGAAACATCATCTCAACATATTAAGGCTCGGAGTAAGCGAGTGCACATGGCATTATGTGATCTCGGTATTTAAGTGAAAGGGAAATTTAAGAGTTATCGCCCCTGTATTGTGCTAAGCGCCTTCCTCCTCACAAAAGGCCAGGGGCTCACCTGGTTATCACTGTAATGATTTTTATGCATTATTTGAAGTAGGGCATGTACATTGAATGACCTTGTTGTTTTGTGGTTAAAGAGGAAATCGCACACACAAAGTGATGATTAATGAAACAAGCACCTGCACAGTTGCTACACTGCTACCAAGATATTACTGCGTTAGACACTTCCTGTCTTTTATATATATATATATATATATATATATATATATATATATATATATATATATATATATATATATATATATATATATATATATATATATATATATATATATAAAATATCTAAATACAACCCTCGTTAACTTTTTAACGTTACATTTTTTTTAAATGACTTCAAAAGTGTCAATGAAACAAATGGTAATTTCTTTTGTTTGTTTGTATTTTTTTTTTTTTTTTTTTTTTTTTTTTTTTTTTTTGAGAGGGTGTGGTGTCCTGTACAATTTACAGATTTTGATATTAAGGAAGGTTAATAACAAGAAGCATTTTCCAAAAGAGAAGTTACAATCAATGAATATATTTTCCAATTCTATCAACAATCATGGATGAATCATTTTTGTTTGGAATGAAAATACCAATAGTATATGAAAACCCACCATTAGGATATGGCTTTCACATTCTTTAACATCTGAAAATTCATATCTTTAGTTAGAAAATTAATTATATTATGAGCAGAAACAAAGATAAAGAATTTAAGATGCTTAGAGTCTTGATGAAAGAGGAAAAATATCTTGTACGTAAGCCACTTCAATGAAAATCTGAAACAGGAAGTTGTACACTTCAGACATTCTAGCTTCAACATCCAGTCTTCACCAAGCATGTGTTAATTTACAGTTCTTTGTTTTACACAATTATTATACACAGAGGCAGGGAAACCACAGGTATGTACAAAATTTGTTGAAGAGTTACAATTATATGATATGGACTGTAATTGAAATATCATTTGGCTTGTACAATTCTTATCAGTTCTGTAAAGAATTAAAGAACTGAAAAAGATTTTTTTAAGCTTACATTGAGGATATGGAGGCAGAAAGTGTATTATGTCATAGATTTTTACATATTTTATTTGTTATTTTTTACCCCCCCCCCCCCCCCATGAAACTTCTATTCATGTAAGATTTTTATTTTGATCCCAGAATTAAATAATTAAAATTATTAATATACAGTGTATCTTTTATTAATCATTGACATATTATTAATGCATGATCATATGATTGCTTATCCATGTTGGAAATAACACTATTTTCTTTTTTCCCCAGTTGAAATACCCGGTAGAAAAAAAATATTCTAAGCCTAAACTATTACTGTCTTTGTCTTGTTTTGACAGGGTTCTGATTGATGTCATCTATCGTGTAGTTGAATTAATTACATGCATGCAGCATGTATTATTGTCAAGGTTTCATTCTATATATTTTAAAAAGAGTGATTCCTGAATAAAGCAGCAGCCAAAATACAGTCCTCACATATAGAGCAGATTGGAAAATGGAGATTAATGAAATATGGGAAACATTTATATACTTTATACATGTATATGTCATTATGTATTTCCTTATAGACCTATAACCTCAGCATTTTATACTTACCTGTAAGACTATCTTATATCTACATCTCATTATGTATACAGTCATAAGAGACTATGCAGAATTTTGAAGATGTTTTATGAATTTTGATATACCTATGACGTCTGTGTGTTTATTTTATTTTTTTTTTTTTACAAGGTGTTAGTTCATGAATATAAAATTGGAAACTTTTACAATTATAGGGAAATATTTGAATATCAAATATTTATTGAAATGTTCATAATTCTTGAAAGAGGAAGCTACAAAGATCAGTCTCAATTGATATTTTGGTTGACATCTAGCAGGAAGCTGTATTTATTATAATGCCATCATCTTTCATTTTGGGTTATGCCAAGAATGTTTTTAGACTTTTATCGCTTGGATTGTACACACAGATTGAAATAAATGTATATTTCTTTTGCATAATTTACCATGATACCTTTTACCAATTTATCAAATATTGACATGTATTAAATAATTATGAAACTGTTCATGATTTATTAGAAGAAAAATAGATTTTGACACTTTGACAAGTAAAATTGATATGCAAAACCTGTATGGATTAAATCATAAAAACTCTGAAGTACCATATATTGATAACTAAGTTATTCATATTAATTAATATACTTCACAGGTATTGAATAACTGAATTTTAAATCATTTTAAGAGTAAAAATAATTCATTTAATTTTATTCCAAACTCACTATGCCATATATTTAATAATTTATGGAAAGATTGAGATTCAATTTTTTGAAACTGGTAGCATGTACAATCTTTACCCTAATCTTTAGAAGAGACCAATTTAAACATCTAAGAAAACAGTACTGTTAATAATTACCTCCAAGATGAACAGATAATCTGGAAGGAAAAGGGGAATTTGCTACCTAGAATTTATAAAATTTATAGGTAAATCTCCCTTTATATTTACCAAATCAGATAGCTCCAAGATGTTGTAGAGGTACATGTACCTGGTGTTCCTAAAAAACGTTAATTGGAATTATTATTGGCCAGTTTAAGCCAACCATGTAGTAATTTTTTTTTTTTTTTTTTGATGATGATTTATAATCCCTAGCTATTCATTTATCCCCTGTATTCAGAGAATTCTTGTGTTACTTTTAAATATATGGCAGCCTTAATGCTTGATTTTTTCTGTTTTATATTTTCTGTCTTTGACTTGGTTTTTGTTCTTTAATGCATGAGATTATAAAGTTCATGCATCCATTTTGCATATTAAGGAAATATCATTATTGCAAGCAACTGTCTTTGATATAATTATTACACATTTATTGACTTGTTTTATCAGATCCAAGAACAAAACTGCAACAGTGTGGTTCAGGCGTGTGTAAAATGCATTTTGCCTCATAATTAAGGAACCCTGTCAAGTTTTGAACACCATGCAACATGTATATGATATCTTGCAAATCTTGTGTTCTCACTTCAACAAAATCATGTTGTGAACATTTTAAGTTCAATAAATATTTCGTGTTTATATGATTTGTTTAGGTTTAGTTTACATGATGTAATTTGAAACATTTTATTTTTATTATATAAGAGTAATATCTCTGTGATACATATACCTCAGTTCAAGTAAACATGCCATCTTATGTGATAAACATGGATTGCAGAAAGATATTTTTATACCGTTGATAAGCTAGTTAAATTAATGTTATGTACCATGTGACGCTGGTTCTCAGTATATTCCATCAGGTCTGACAGTTGGTACTTCCCATACAGGACAAAATTTCTTAATGATCAGTTGACCCCCCACAGTAACAACCCCTCCTCCCATTTCCTCCAGGAAGGGGTAAAGGATAAAGTTATAACACCTTCCAGTATTTATCAGTGCTAGGATTAACAAATCACATTTGTAAACAGTTTGTACAAGACCTTGTTTTGCCTGGGTGATTATGAAAATTCTGCTTCCCTTGAAGTTAGCATGAGAGAGATTTTTATTCAGTATCTTTGCCAGCTTTATCATTTGGGCTGGTAATTGTTATATTTTTTTCTTTCTTTGTGTTGGGAGTGTCGAGTTTATATGAGTTGGTTTTAAATTAGTTTACACCCTCATGAGAATTTTTTGATGGAAATTTGATGTGATGTGTTATTAACTGGTAGTTTTACATGTTGGAATGTTGGAATTGGAGATTTCTGAGGGGGTAAGCTTTTCTGTAAGTACTACCTCAGTGTACCAATATAACAAAGCACTGTGAGAAAATGGAGAAAAAGAAATTAATATCCTAGAACTTTTCATTAACAAATAATATGATAGAAAGTATAACTTTATCAAATGTGTTCTGAGAATATATTTGGGTGGATGAAATTTTTCCTGCTCATAACCTTGGAACAGCATACATTAAACTGGCTATGTACTTTATTAGATGTTGGTTAAAGATAAGTTATAGAGAGTTAAGGGAGCGTGGTAACACAGCAAATATTCTGTCAATATCAGCTTAGCTAGTTTTGTAATAGAACTTGATGCAATGTGTTGGGTGTGAAAATATGAGTGATGATTGTAATGTATTCTAAAGGTATCTTTACTTTTAAAATTAATCAGATTTATTTCAATTGTTTGAAGATTCATATGCACTTTTTCCATCAAGTTATAATACTATTTTGCTATAACTTGTCAAGTTATGAATTTTATAGATATATAGTATGTCAATGACTTATGGTTAGATTTTCAGATGGTCTGATGTAAAATGCATGTTTTTCAAAAATCTGTGGTTGCATAATAATATGCAAAAATCTGATGTATTTAATCAATTGACGGTAGAAAGATAAAATATGAGAGAATATGACAATTTATTGTTATCAAAAATTTTTTTTATTTCCTTTATTTTTGACAGGCTGTCATGGCTTAATTCAGGGAGGGGTATTATGAAAATCCAGAACCTAATTATGACTGAGACTCGCTGAGGCAGTATACAGCTATAGACAGAAGCTTAGGGATAACATGAGGTCAGTATGCAGAATATTTGTATCAGTTGTACACTTGCAGACGGATTTCAAATGTCGGAGGTTGTAGGCTAGTGAGAGAACATGAAGAATGGGTGGCATCTCTTTGTTACAAGCCTAATTACACAGAAGAATGCATGCATGATAGAGATTTCTGATGTGTGTACAACCCTTATAGAAGATAAATGTTTTTTCATGTTGACTTATTATCATATGGCTATCAGATTCCTGCAGTCAAGGCTTCAAAAGTGACTCCCAGTCTTGATATTGACTAGTGAATCTGTTTCAGTACTAATACATGTAGTTGTGAAGCTGCATGATGAAATTATAACCTTTTAATTTGTCCACAGTATCCCCCCTTAAAATGTAAACCTATAGTTTCCATCATGATCATGATTTGATAAGATATCCTTTATAATACACATACATGTACATGGTCTTGTAATGACTGCCTTATGGAATTAGACTTATGTACATTTACCCAGCTGTCAAGAATACTAACAAATTTTTGAAATATTAAATTTCAGGGATTTCTCGGGATATATCTATAACTCCATTCATTCTTAAGGCATTCAGAGGAGGGATGATTCCCCATGAGAGCACATGTGAAGGAACTGGAAATTTTTAAGACTATATAGATGCATCCATTATCCCCTAAAATTTTAAGCATTTATTACAGTCACTCAAGGAACCATGCATTGATGATCGAAGCTTTACATCAATTAGAGAAAAAAAAGGGGGGGGGGGGCTAGTGCATGTTTGAATTTTTTTTGTTCAAAGACTTGTATGTGCGCCTTTCCCTTTTTTCTTTTAAGAACCCTCTATACACTGCACACCAAAGAGTTCTGAATCTGTAGCATTTCTATGCAATTAGAGTGGTCTGCCCTTTGATTCAAATTAGATTGTGGTGGTCAGATGGGTTGGATTGTCGGTAGTCAGATAGTTCTGTGGGTAGAGCACCTGACTGAATACTCAGGGGGCCTGGGTTTGAATCCCAGTCTGATCCATCATATTTTCTCCTCTCCTGTTACATTTGGTGCCAATGCCATACATTGCCCTGGAATTGACAGATGAAAGACCTGCCAGGGAAGAGCTTGGGTTGGTGTCTTTGGAGGGGAACACCTTTGTGGTGGTCAGACAGGATTAATCACTTGACCAGATATCTCAGTTGGTAGAGCACCTGATTGGAGATTCAGGGTACCCAGTTGAATCCCGCTCTGGTCTGTTGCATTTTCTCCTCTTCTGTTAGAGTGAATTGAATAATTTACAGTGATGTATTACTCATTTTGTAATCAATGCAGCCACTTGAGATAAATCCACTGCATACAATATTTACACATATATTTTCCCCACTTGAAATTAACAACAGTGATTTCTGCTCATCAATTTTCTCCACTGTCTTTGAACAGTTTTCCCGAGGGTACATATGTTGAAAATTATATACCGGTAGATGATAGCTCAATATTTACAATTTTATACATTATGATTTTCACAAAATTATCAACTTAGAATTGTCCAAAATTAATACAAAAAGAAATTTCTTTTTATTTAGTGTATAGATGGTCCTTGTACAGAAGCAAATATGTTTTTTATCATATGTGAAGAAATTAATCACCCTACACTGTACTATGTAGTTATCAGAAAGTGAAAACCCATGCAAGGCAAGCATGCGCCGCAGTATAATTTTCTGCTGAAATTGCAGAGATAATGCAGAAGTCCTGCCGGATGTCTCTGTTCACACTGCTGACTGGCAGTACCATTGATGTTTTTCTTCAAACTGATATTTTTATCAGGTGTGGGGAAATTCTGACAAAATTCTGTAGCTTCCCACTATGATATAATAAAAATCTTCATGGTCAGCATAATTAATTTGATAAGAATATCTTTGTCATTTACTAATCTCATACTAAATGAGAATTCAGATAGATGTCTCATGGTGTCATTTGAATACCTCCAACAAAAGAAGATATATAAAGATCTTTGTCATTATTCCCTCTGCTTGAAAGGGGGGGGGGGGGGGTTATACATATAGTGATGGGGGTGGCTGTCCTTCCATACATCTATAATACCGGTACTTGCAGGGGTAGCCATCCCTTTCTGCAACCCCTCCAACACCAGTGAATGCAATTTAATGAAATTTACACAAAATCTTTATAACTAGGAGCATTGTGCATCTCATGTTTATGTTTCCATTGGACACACATTTGCACATTTGGAGTTTCCAGTAAAGAAAAAAGTGGACATTATATATACCATTCTCTTTGAAATATACAGTGGAGGCTACCCATCTCTTATCATGCAACTCCTCCTATACCACTGAAAAAAATTTAATGATACTTTCACAGAATTTTATAACATACATGTATAGTGCCAATATGCATTTTCCATTTTATGTTTTGATCAGAGAGGAATATTTGGAGTTTCCCTTAAATCTGCTGTAATTTGGTGATATCTGTGATTTTGATTAATGAGAAATGAGATGAGAATGAATACAAGGCAGATAGCTTTTTGAAATGATACCCTAAATACATGTAGAAAGTAACAGCATTTGAATAGAAGTTATATGGAGGGGGGGGGGGGTCCTTATATCAGACTAGGATAGGAATTACCTACACATGAAATATTGTGTGTCAAATCATGAAAAAATCATCACAGTTCTGTTGGTTTTAATTTTTTTTCCAGCTTAAATTGCAAAACCTAAATTATGTGTTTCAATAACATCATGTTTGAAATGGGAAGGGACACTTGTTGACAAAGTCAAAAGTTGAGGAAAAATATTAACATTGTAGAAATTTAATTGTAATTACTTTCACTTAACACAAGCTTAAAAGCTTTAAGCCTTTGTCCAAATATGTGTATCCATCCAGAAGATTTTAACCAAAGTGAAGATTACGTTTAAGAGATTTTCCCAATGAATTGCTAAAACATCAATAGAGTATCATTGATTATTTATGTGGATAAGATTTAAATTGAAGTCATTGGTATATCATTAAATGGACATGAGACACTGATGAATGAAGGAGTACTATATACAGATTAAATAACACTTAGGTATACACTCTGAATCAGAGCTTTCTTTTTCAGCCTGGGGAAAAGTGACTAAGGGTTTTAATCAACAGCAATACACCATCCCTGTGTACAGTTCATTCCTATATTGTATGGTATGTATCTGATTTTCCTTATTAACTGTGTTTATTTATTTTTTCTACACATACTGCATGCTTTGTTGGTAAACATTGCAGACTTTTAGATTATGTGACAGTCTATCAATTGTTCAAGTTATCACAGATGTATTTATATCATATTGACAACTTTTTCAGCTCTTAATTACATTTAGTTTTAACGACTTTTTTGGTTCAAAAAGAAATTATTTGTCAAATAGATAAATTGATTTTAAATCTTCACTATCTTACTGTATGTCTATTAACCATGTACTCATAGGTATTACATCTGTGAACCATATATTTTCTCGCATTTCACTCGTCCCAGTTTCTGTTTTACTTTTTCCAACTGTTATTTGCATATTTTCTTAATAATTTTCAGAAGGAAAAATGGATAAAATTGGAAAACATACAGTATATGAAACCATACTTGTATGTTTTAAGACATGTTTATCATAATTAAAAAAGAATCAACATGTGCTTAATGTACAAATTGTATGTTCATTTACATTTATTTAATGTTTTATACTGTATGTAATATAAACATCCTTATATTAGCATAATCATATCATATCATAATCATATTTTAGAGCCTTTCACATTGCTTCTTGTTCGCTAATTCAAATACCCTCTAATATATTTAATTAAAACACGTACATACACAAAGCATGCTCAATTTTGAATGCACTATTTTATGTTTGCTTACTGCATATGCATGAATATCTTACTAAATGAACATGCACATATGAAATTTGACAATTGTTCAACATACACATGATACACTTCAAATGTTCATGTTTGATGAACCTACTCCTAAAAGTTTATAGGTTTGCTTATTTTAAAATGTGTAAGTTGTAGTTTTATCTGTGTATTAATCAAATCTAATTAAAATTGGATCTAAATAAACACTCCCTGTTTGTTGATAACGTACACAACATATCAAAAACCATGGAAGCATGTTAGATCTTATTTTAATTAGATTGTGTATCGATCTACTCTCTACTTCTTACCTAATCCGGACCCCCTCCTACTCTCCATCCCCCTCTCTCGATCATCTCTTCTTCGTCTTTCTTTCACCCCTCATTTCCGTCTTCCCCTTCTGTAGGGTATTTGCTGATTTTTTTTCCCTTTGGGCAATACAGTAGTACTGTTTGTGACCTGCGATATAAAATTATAAGTCATATATTATAATTTGACATTCCAAAAGGAATCATTTGTTGGCCCAGTAGGTATAAAAATGATTTTTTAAAAAAATAAGTCTTTTTAGTTAATGAATTACCCTACATAGAATATATTAACTTTGAAGTTTTGAGTACATTGACTTTTCACACAGTAGCTTGTAGTTTTGAATTTGTTTTAATTATTGCACTTAGAATATGAAATAATGTCCCTGATTGGTTGTTAAACATGTGCAGACCTAGAGGGGGTAGGTTTGGGTCCAGACCCCCCCCCCCCCCCTTTTGGATTTTCAGTGTTCTAAAATTTCTATGTAAAGAAATGAAAAAAATTCACAGAAAAGGACCCCTTGTGAAATGATAAGTCCAGGCGTCATATATATCATATGTCATATAAAAAATTGCCAAGTAATTTAATTGTCCTAACCCCCCAACTCAACCCCCCCCCCTCCCCCCAATTATTGTACTGGCATGATTTCACATCTGGCAGCATTTATTTATATCAGCATGATATTGGTACATATAAAATTTACTCATCCACTTGTACATTCTGCTAAATAGACATAATGGGAAAAAAATTTAACCATGATAATGAGCTATACTGATGTGTAATACTGAGTAACTGTTCATAAAAACGGTTCACAAATTTTACACAAACTGAGCTTATTATAAATATATACGCTATAACACAGTTTTCACCCAACATTACAGAGAGATTGGCATCTGAAATAGAATTTACACATAATTTACAGATAACTTGTGGAAATGAAAAGTGAATCACTACTGTATTCATGGTAAAAGAACAAAATTTCAGCAAAAACATTCAATGTTTAATAATAGAAAACTATGAATTGTTTACATATAATTGTCAATACATATGTGCAGTTGTGTTTTTTTTTTTTCAGAGTTCATTTGTACTGTGCAGCTTTGCCTTGCACATGAATTTTAATCCTTTTAGTACATATATTGTCATAACTTCACACCTTCAATATTCATTAATACATAAATTTATTATGGAGGATGCATCATGTGTTTCAGTCAGTTGAATTTGAATTCTTTTACATATTTTGCAGTAACTTCACACCTTCTATATTCATTAATAAACTTATTATGGAGGATGCATCATGTGTTTCGGTCAGTTGAATTTGAATGTGTTTACATATTTTGCGGTAACTTCACACCTTCTATATTCATTAATAAACTTATTATAAAGGATGCATCATGTGTTTCGGTCAGTTGAATTTGAATGTGTTTACATATTTTGCGGTAACTTCACACCTTCTATTTTCATTAATAAACTTATTATGGAGGATGCATCATGTGTTTCGGTCAGTTGAATTTGAATTCTTTTACATATTTTGCGGTAACTTCACACCTTCTATATTCATTAATAAACTTATTATGGAGGATGCATCATGTGTTTCAGTCAGTTGAATTTGAATGCGTTTACATATTTTGCGGTAACTTCACACCTTCTATATTCATTAATAAACTTATTATGGAGGATGCATCATGTGTTTCGGTCAGTTGAATTTGAATGCGTTTACATATTTTGCAGTAACTTCATACCTTCTATATTCATTAATAAACTTATTATAGAGGATGCATCATGTGTTTCGGTCAGTTGAATTTGAATGCGTTTACATATTTTGCAGTAACTTCACACCTTCTATATTCATTAATAAACTTATTATGGAGGATGCATCATGTGTTTCGGTCAGTTTATTAACCTTATCTCATATAATCACCAACAGGAAATGTAATGTCCTGAATAGAGATGACAAATAATTCTTTTCTGATGTCAACTGTACTGAATTACATGACTTAGAAGACGTGAAAATTTAGGTGGACAATTTTAGATGTTTACGTCAGTCATATAATGTGTTAATAGTGGGGATTAGGGCAATATAGAACTAGCTCATTCACTGGGACAAGCTTAGACTGAGATTGCCTATTATAACACAGGTAAATTTTAAATTGAGAATTGTCAATTTGATTGGTCCATTATGGAAAGATCGAATCTTTTCCTTAATTTGTAAATGATAATTTTCAATAACATTAGTACTATATATGTAAATTTATATGTAAAGATTTTCTCTGATCTGTACATATAATACATGTACATGTATTTGATACATCATATATGATTTTAAATCAAAATTGGCCATAAAATTATATTTGAAAATAGACTGCAGAACTTTATTCAGAAAATAAAGGAAGGAAATATAGTATGTTTTTAGGTTAGTATATGAAGGTATCAAGTTTGAGTTTTAACCCTGTGATTTATAAGTATTGGTGTGAAAGGTTAGACAGTAGGCTGTGAATCTTAATCAGGATAAGGTTGATTTGTTACAGGAAAGGTCGAGAGGTTAAAGACATGGTGTGTAGGTAGCTAATGTAGAAGTCAAAGATCTTTTTATTATACAGACCCCTAAAGCTGTAAAAATGCCATTATAGATGTAGAGAAAGACAGGGAAATTATTATAGAAGGCACTTTGTTTTGTAAGTTTTTTTTTCTTCTTTTTTTAAGCATTTTGAAATTATTGCCTACATATTATTTTTATTTTTGATTTTTATATTTTTTGTGGGACATTTGCATGCTCATTTTGATGTGGAATTTGTTTGGATATGCTACATATAGGTGTTGACAGGTACATGTATTAATTGATTATGCTCACTCTCATATTGTTATATTTTACAATATTGTATATATGTTTAGTTATGAATATATGTAATCTGATGTGTCGTATGACGCAAAGAAATAAAGAACTTGAACTTGAACTTGATCAAATTGTTTAAAGTGAAAGATTAAGTTTTGAGAAAAATTAGAATGGAAATTGGGACAAATTAATGTCATTTTATAATTAATGCTCGATTTTAGATAACACTCTTGATGAAATTAATGGAGTTTCCTTATTTGCAAAGATGGGTTTTCTTTGATTTTTATACACAATTCCTTATTGTTTGTACACTTAACTTCTACATAATGTATCAGGAACTAAAATTCCACCTGCTAGTATTGTGTAACCCACCAATTTATTCAAGTCTTTTCATTGCGAATGGTATAATGTCAATGTGATAGGTTTTAAATAATTCTCTTGGTATTATTATATATTTCATTTTGTCATTTGCATATCATTTTTTATTTTGTTCATTGTTTACTTTTCTGTTGTCTTTGTTGTGTGACAGCTAGTATAGTCAGGTAATGTTGTAACAGAACCGCATAAATCAAAGGACATGACTCGCATAAAGTAATGTGGGACTTTTTTATGAATATTATTGGGAAGGTCCTCTTTGTTATACTGTACAAAATAGTCAGAGACCTATATCATGGGATAGGAAGAGGTGGCCAGAGGCCCTGCATGGACATTACTGGACATGCTGACCGTTTGTAAAACACATGTCAGAGATGATGAAACAAGCTTTTTATTGGAGGTATTTGTGCATTTTCTTGGAACCCAACAACAAAATTAATGTCTCTTTAGACATTCTTCAGTTAAATTAGCAATTTGGAATGTGACTCCAGCTGTGTTCTCTGAATTGAGAAATATTGTTATAAATGTATTTGATTCATTTTTGAGAAATTCTCTGATTGGATGAATATATAAAGTCATTTTTCAGGTATGATTTAGTTTAACAATTTGCAGTTTTGTATCATTAGCCATTTTTCCTTTAAACATAATTCGGTTAATCTTCAGTTTATAGGCATTAAGCAACAAAAAAATTATAGACTTTGAGTCTGAAGTGGATTATGTTTAACTGGTTGTGCATGTGTGGCACATAAATCTTGTTAAAGGTGCAAGCATTTTCCTCCTACATTTTTGTAATAATTAGATTGTACTTTACAAGGTTCCATTTGAAGAACAACATTTCATCCTTTAAGCATTGTACTAGCTGGGGTTATTTTCCTTTTAAACATTTCCAGATGTTAACTGCATGAATATACATATTTAACTGATTTTTGGCTTCAACCAATAGTGCAATATTTATTTAATATATGTAAACTTATAAAAACTTCCTACATAACAAAATTTTACTCTCAGTTTGTATCTCATGGTACATTTACCAAAGTACGGGTCATTGTGTTCGAATTAAGGTTAAATGACTTGGGCCCATTAGCTGTAAATGATTGCCCATTAGATAACTCACTTTTCTGTCAAACCAGGTGCCCAGGGGTCAGTTCTTAATAACTTTTATGACTTGAATTATCCTAAGGTCATACACAATATTGATGAAATTGACAGCAAATTAACATTTTCTGTGCTTTTGCTTGATCTAGAGGACAGCAAATCAGAAATTAAGGTTTGTAGATATTTATTGGCAAATATATTCCTTTAATCAACTTTCTTTTTTTGTGTAAAATATTCAAGTGTTAAAAGTTTATATTTCTTTCCTGGTAACTTGCAGTGATCAATCATTCAAGATTAATTGCTAAAAGTTCACTGAAGTCATTAGATATCTTATAAAAGATGCATGACTGTGTGTTTATACTAGTGAGAATACACACATTTTTTATGTTTTGATTTTAATTAGCCATAAACTTTGCCTTGGATTTTTTATTTGCACCGGCTACAAGCCAATGTTTTTATAGACTGAAGAGGAAGTTTAAGTATATTTTTACACCTAATATTTTGATGAATCAGACACTGGATAATTAAATACTATATATCAGGTAAAATTATTAATATGTGATATGTTATGTACATGTATTTTTCAAACAATTTTTCATTTAATCAGGCAAGTCTTGTTTTAATTATAAGCATTTTAAATTTGACATGTATATTTTTTTTTGCAAGACTTGCATGGAATTTGATTTCCTTTACCTATTTTTTATTGTTCGTACCTGAGAAAGTTGAATTTATAAACCTGTTATATACTTAGTTTACATATGTAATGTATCACTGCATTTCATGGTTTCCTTATCAGTTTGTTTATGTAATTTTAATATATCCTTATAATCAAATTTATATTGTAAGATATATATAGTTTGTCTTTTTAAATTAATGGGAACATAAAGTTACCACTTTTTGCTGCCAACAGGGAAAAATAAGAAATAGAAAAAGATAAAAGGAAAAAACCTCAAATTACCTGTTAACCTCTATCATGTCTATAGAGAGGAAATAAAACAGTATATTGTATTTCAGTAAACAAGGCATGGATAAGTTAAAATGAATGATGATTATAGAGCTAAAATGCAAAGGAAAAAGGGGAACATATTATTTGAAAAATTATGAATGCATGATATGTGTGCTACTTTGAGGAAGTCATGTTAAATTTCGTTTGTAAATGTTTCCAAAAAATTTGCCCCATTATTGCCCCTATTATGAAATATCCCTTTTGAGCCAATTATTTTGCATAACAGAGGTCAGAGTTTATGTTTGTGATGCCCATTTTTACTGTTTGATGACAGTTCCATGGTACAGATGTACAAAGTTACACAAATTAAATATGATTATTATAATATTTTTAAAAATGATTATTTTATCATTTGATTATAGTGCAATTTGTATCACCACATTTTCTTAATGTTTGACAAAGGAGCATGCAATCATCTGGCACCCTCTTTGCACTAGGAAAAACTCTTTAACATTATATATATGATATAAAAAAAATATAAAAAATAAGTAGTCTGTAGCTCATTCTTAAATGAAACAGGTGCTTGTCAACAAACAGTACTGCTTTACTTCCCTTAGTGGACATAACATGATTATTGGATATAGTGTCTATCTGATGTGTGTCTGGCTCTGACATGTTCACTGACTGCCCAGCAATACACATAACAAACCTAACGTTACAGTTCCTAATCATCATAAAATGTCCACATTAACCGGACATTACCATGATGTATTGGGTAACATCATGTTACGATTCATCTCCCTTTTTTTCTTCTTTTTTGAAGGGGTCAGTAATCTGTAAATGATAAATGCCAGTTGAGATGAATACCTCGTAAATAATGCTGTATTTGTTTATCTTTTTTAACATTTTTATTGCGGAACCGGATTTGACTAATTTTCATGTACCATCTTTTTCCGAGTAAAATTTTTTGACATTTAAATACAAGTCAAATCCTGTATCCAGTCGCTTTAAAGGACATTTATGAAATTAAAATGATTATGTTAATTAGAATAAAGCAAAAGGATTTAACGTGTAGCATTTAACTTTCAACTTAATCCAACATCCATTTTCTGTTTTGTCAAATGTCAGAAAATGTGAGTGAAGCAGGTCTATAGTGTTACAAATCATGAGCTAGGTTATGTAAACTTGAAGGATAGAAATTTATACCTTATTAACAGAAACAACTATTTAAATTGTCATTGTTTTTAGAGTGCATTTTAAAAATGTAATTAATTAAAATATTCTTTTTTTTTTCTTTTTGCAGAGTTAAACAATGACTAGCCCAGAATGCATGGCAAAGTTATACAACACTGACATCATTGAAAACAATGTGCATTATAAAGTAAACCATAGATAGGATGAACCTATTACGGATCACAGTCTCTCTCTTTGGTGCAGTGTTTTTGATTTTGTTTTGGTGTGATGGGTGTGGCTCAGTTCGGATTTCCTCAGGTGGGGATTTGAACCTTGTTGTCAACCAAATTAGAGGCCATCTTTTACTGATGCATTTAGGACTTAAACCTGGAAGATATGTGAGGGATACCTTTAATGCAGAACTGAATGTTAGTGAAAGTTATCAAAGGCTAAATGGAACAGATAGTGGCTTAAGTTTGGCAGAAAATGTAAATGAAACAATTGAAGTAGCTAAACAGGAAACAGTCAATGTCACAGCTCAGTCACTTTCTGTGCTAAATTCAACTTTAGTTCCAAAATCAGAACCTGAGGCTACACCTGAGCCAACAACAAAAAGTGAGCCAGAACCAACTGTTGAAACAAGCCCAACTTCAGAACCTATCATAGAACCAAAGACAACACCTGAATCTACAAGTGAGCCACAGTCCACATCAGAACCTGCACCAAAAACAACCTCAGAACCAATACCTGAACCAGAAGCCACTGTAAAAACAATAAGTGAACCTGAACCATCACACAAGATAAACTCAACAGCGGAGCCTATTTCAGAGCCAACATCTGAACCTCAGCCATCTGCAGAACCAGAGACTACAAGTGAACCTAAGCCTTCACATGAACCAGTATCTACAGCAGAACCAATTGTAGAACCTGAGCCAACACATGAACCTAAATCCATAGCAGAGCCTATAAGTGAGCCAGTTTCTACAGCAGAACCAATTCCAGAGCAAACTTCTTCTGAATCAACTTCAGAACCAAGATTAACAGCAGAGCCAACAAGTGAACCGTTGGTTACACCTGAGCCAAAACCAGAACCTAAGTCCTCTTCTGAACCAACCTCTGAGCCAAAATCAACAGCAGAACCAACAAGTGAACCTGCTGTTACACCTGAACCTAACCCAGAACCAAAATCTTCACCAGAACCAACATCTGAACCAACATTAACAGCAGAACCCACATCAGAACCCAGATCAACAGCAGAGCCAGAATTAACACCAGAGCCAGAGGTAACTTCTGAGCCACATCCTGAACCAAATTCAACAGCAGAACCTACAGGTGAACCTATCTCAGAACCAACAGGTGAACCAGGATTGGTTTCTGAACCAACACCAGAAGCAGAATCATCATCACCTGAACCAGAAGGTGAGCCAGAACCAGAGGCTGAGGGGGCAGCTTTTGCAGAGCCCCATCCAGTATGGGATATTGCTATGAAAGAATGGCAATGGGGTTGGGATATTCTTGTGTATTTCTTTGCAGCTGCATTTCTTCTAATTGGTGTTTTGAGCCTACTAAGTGTTATAAGATTATGGAAAATCAAACATTTGCTTAGTAAAAACTACTTCATGGTGCTAAACATTTTAATCATCTTCAAATGTGTTCTTCGGGCATTATATTTACTTATAGATGCTTACAATGTGCATGAAACCTACCATCCTGTGTTGGCGTACTTTCTGTACAGTACTGCCTTTCCATGTTTAACATCAGCATTTAGTATTCTGTTTTATGCACTGTTACTCGCGACCAAAATGAAAATGTTGTCTTCCAAAATACAGAAGTCCTCAGTGCTAATTGGTATAATTGCATTCCATTTCATTCTCTCCATTTCAACAGATTTTGTTGTTGGATTTTTCGCAGATGCCAAAATCATGCTTTTAATTTGCCAGTCCTTTTACATTTTATGGGGAATTATTTTATTCTTGGGATATATTTTCATTTTCCGACGATTACGTGAGTCAGCAATAAAACGCCGAAAAACCTTAAAGAAGCATTCAATTTCGTATCCTTCAGATGTTTCAAGGAAGTCAGTAGTGAGTTCCATGGGAAGTCTTCCAAGACCGAAGAAATCCAAAAATAAATCAACACTGAATTCTGCAATTACTGTGACACTGGTTGCAGCGGCCTGTGGATTTTTCTGCATTGTTTTAGAATTATTTGGAATGTTTTATGTCTTCCGTATGTTCACAGATAGTTACGTACCAGAACCTTGGCCATGGTATGTGCACCAGTTCCTTTTGCGTGTGTTCGAAATAATCATGTGTGCAATAATGATATACGTTGGTTCGCAACCAATGAAATACAATAGGAGAAATGACTCTAAACCTTGTTATCTGTTTTGTTTTGTATTGAAAAAGTGCTGCTGTTCTAGTCAAGAAAATTCTGAAAACGACCAAAACACTTCATTTGGAAGTTCTCATTTCAAGAGTTTCTCAGATAGTGAGTACGATTCTAGTGATGCAAAAAGTTCAAAGAAACAGAATAAAAATGTAATGGTTGAACAGAATGGGAATGGTCCTCAACCTTGTAAACATACCCACATCGTAATCGAGGAAGGACTGGTGAGATTTCGTAGTGAGGACGATCTGACGGACGGTGTATCAGACCGCGCCGCAAGCTTGCCTGATCTTCTCCATGGAAATGCTGTTTCTACAGTAAACACTGGAATGTGCAATATGGCGTTCAATTCTAATGGCAATGTGACTGCTGCAAATACACCATTGCACAGAACTAACACCGAACCTTCCGAGATAATAGAGAAAAACCTGGGTAGTGTAGGGACCATTGGGACTATTGGGGCCAATATTCCATCAATTAATCTTGCCCACAGCTTGCAGTGGGAGTTTGACAAAGCGTATGACCGCAGCTTTCAGTTGGTAGACGACAATGATGACACGCCACCAGCATATAGAGAGGTGGAGATGCAGGAACAAGGGGTGGATCCGCCCACTGATAAATCGGAATCTTCTGAGACAGATGATTCGTGCGGGCCCGTATCACCCACAAGACTTCCCCTCATTACAGGCGAAGATTCATCAGCTGATGTTAGCCTATGAATATATTTAAATGCTAATGCCATGTGAAAGTGGTTAAAATTTGCCATTATTTATTCCTTTTTGATATTGGTATGAATTGATGTCTGTTATTTTAATTTATTTTGGTTAGTTTATTTTTTTCACTTATCAAGTAAATAAGTGTGCGCGTGCTTGTGTGTGTTTGTTTTATTGTTAAGCACTATGTCCATGTTATATATTTTATTTGCATACTATGCACTCATCAAATAATCACTTTTAAGAATGGTTATAGTCTTTAAACGTGTTACTTGTTCGTTCTTAACGCATATTTGTTAACAATGACTTATATCATGTAAGTTAAATTTTGAATTTGAAAGTTTTTTAAAAGTCACAAATTTACATGTACTGTCTATAAGAAGGATAACTGCTGAATAGAGTGGCGTCTATACCTAAGAACGAAAGAGTCGTTGTGTAAATGTTAGTGTGAATATCGATGTTTGAGTGAAAAACAAAAAGTATCATGAAGAAATATTCATTTTATTTCAGGTATGGTTATGATGTAAACTTCTGGTCGACGATAATATTTTATTCTGCAGAAAATTATTACGAATTAAAATGATATATATCACAGTCTGCTTGACTTAAGAATTTTCTTTCAGGATGTCTGATGCAAAGTCGAGGGTCGGTAACCCGGTGCGTGTATGTAAGAAGAGCTAATCCTATGTCATTGTAACATACATCGATATATATATATATATATATATATATATATATATATATATATATATATATATATATATATATATATATATATATATATATATATATATATATATATATATAAGCCTCCACGATCACCTGAGTGTCCTGGAGCATAAATCGTGTGCCCAGGGGCCACAATTTTCAACATGTTGGTAGAGGGCTAAGTGTTTATTAAAACAGTAATCATGGAAATAACTTTCCAGCTAAATCCCCATGAGTAGAAAAGAATTTAGATTTTCAAAATTGTATCTCACTAATTTCATTATATCAGGGATGGACATTAAATTTCAGATTCACTTGCCTTTCGGGCAAGCTAGCGAACTCAAACTTTGACTTGTCCGAATGCAGAATTTGGTTGCCCAAAATTTAAAAAGAAGAGAAAATACCGGTAACTGAATTTATTATTGTAAATAAAGTGAGATATAACTTTTTATATGTTTTTGACAACTGCTAGAAAAAAATCGTGCCGGTGATGTTACATATACATTTGTAAATACTTGTATACCACTTTCCTGTAATTTACTATCCTGTAACTCGTATTGCCATGCAGCAATATTTCCTTTAAATAAATTTCATATTTTTAAAAATTATTTTCTGTGCGATCTTTTTGTGAATTTTGATTTTTTTTATCCCTGACAAACTTAAGCTATGCTAATGGAAAACAGTTGCCATGTTTCGAAACATACATATTCTGATCAGGATACATCATGCGCAGAGAAATTAGTGTTCTTTGTATTCTGTGAGTGAATAAATAAACTATTTTATAATATCTTATTTCATAATAAAAATGTAAAATAAAGCTGTGAGACGGAAAGCGTATTTTTGTAAACTACCACGGAACGACCAGATTTTTGAATAAACGGTATCATCTAGAAACGCTACCGAGGAATTTAAATTCTGAATGCAAAAACAATGCTGCAATATTCTGGTAGAAATCAAATGTTTAATTTTTTTGTTTGTTTATAAATCAATGTAAGAAAAAAAAAATCTATCAGAAAAATTCATTTGCCCTATCGTACAAGTACATGAGCAGTTTCACTTGCCCGAACTGAGAATTTACTTGCCCCGCGGGCAATCGGACAACCGTTAATGTCGAACAAGTAATAGCTTTTCAAAAAGCTTGCCTGACTAATCAATCAATATCTATGGAACGTATATGCAGGAGAGGTGCTAAACGTTTCCGTCATCAAGGAGCGACATAATTGCGATACTTCATTATACAAGATGTACAGTTGACTTTCTCAAATTTCATAACCAAATACTACAGATTAACGAATATCTGAGACATGCCACTATTTGGTCATTTATTAGTTAGCCCACAGGCTGACTAGTTACGTTGGGATGAAACTGCAAGTGCGCAATAGCGTAGATTATAATCAAAGGCGGATCCAGCACAGGCGCGCCGGGCGTGCGCCCCCCCCCCCCCCCCCCCGTTTGAATTTTTTGTATATAGAACTTATATGTTCATTATCCTAAAATCAAGGAAAAAACACCTCTTATTTGTAAGAATTCGTCAGCTTCCGGGGACGAATCAGAGCTTTGCTCTGGACCCACTGGGGTTTCAATACAGCCCACCAGACCCCATGCCTTCTACTGCGCCCTCCCGTTATGAAATTCCTGGATCCGCCACTGATAATTCTGGGAAAATAGTCAGATGATTCGTTTTAAAGAAATTCATATTACATGTACTCTCCTACTAGATGGCGCACTTCTTCATGGTCAGTGATAGATTGATGAGACGGCCTTTATTTATAGACTGGACTGTTTTCCGTCGTTCTCGACGACGAAGTAAATTATGAACAGTTTTAACTGGGAAAGTTGTCTTAAAGTGTTTGAGACAAAAATGCTTCAATGCTACTCTAGAAATCAAAGTAAATAACCTGTACACTTTATCATGTTTATAGCTAGCGCAAAACAAGATACTAATAACCCCCCACCCCCCGGACAAAACTCACGCGATGATGGTCTTACTATATACATGTATTACAAATGAGCTTAAAATACATCTTTATATACAGTTTTGAAATTGTTAGTTTTTCTTTTCAATCGATTTCAGGACCTTTCTCATAATTAAAATAATGTGCTTTTTTTATGAAATGAAAACCAGTACAGATCTTGATGTCTTCTTCATTTTGCCGATTCTTTACTTAAAACCTTACGGGACTGAAGCCCATTCCGCTACGGGTACTGACCTACACTCTTGTCACTGTATTAAAAGGAAACCCTTGTTTCTCACAAGGCATGAAATAATATGCTACTCGCTGACTTTCTAAGCTTTTTTAAAAAACCCTTACCTTGTAACGTACATTATTAACAAATGTAGTGTTGAAAGAAAGGCTAGGTGGAAAACAGAATCAAGAAGGGATTTCCCATTTACTAGGTGGAGGGAGTTTGTTTATGATTAGACTAGTCCACTTATGGAATAAATAGTAAGAATTATCAGCAAATTCATTGCTTTAGTGTTGCTTGTCCATATACAATGTGTTCTCTTAAAAAAATGAGATAAAATTTACTGTTAATAAAAAATATGGAGCTTAAGAATAATGTTAAAAGAATAAACTTTATTTCCATAGAAGTTATCACACCCATTCAATAGAACAACCCAAGAAAAAGGCGCGAAGATAATTTACATGTGACATTTGGCGCGAAATGATTGTGTCACCCCTTTTGTAGAAGGCAAATGGACTGATCCAGTAGTTTAGAAACGCAGAAAAAATGTTGCACGGACATGTTCGTACAAAGAATCGCAAAGAATAAATATGTGCATGCAAAAAAATTGAAGGAATTAAACACATCATTATTTTGCATCAGTTATATGATTCTTTCTTCTGCAAACTGTATTTGTTTAAATGCAGTTAACAAATTCCGATGTAAATCAGCTTGCAGAAAATCTAGTTTATTAAGAATGATCGCTCAGTTTCGGATCCCTGAAATATTAATCCTTATACTGCCTGACGCACGTGGCGTCAGGCAATAATAATATTACCAACTAATTCCTCCCTAGGGCCTGAACTCTGAACCAAGTGCTTATGATCGAAATTTTGTAGACGGCTTGTACTCTTCCTCACCATAGTTACATTCAGTTTATCTTCAAGATATCTGTGCAAGAGTAGAAAAAAAAGATTCTTGAAGATTTTTATTTAAAAGTACATTTCATAATATGACAATTTTGGCTCCGCCCTGGAGCAAAACCCCTGACCTTGGGGTCATGAAACGCACAATATGTGAAGAGCGTCGTGTTTTTCCTAATAATGCATTCGGCTCTTCTTCAAAATCTGCAGGAGTAAGAAATAATTAAGATTTTCTAAGATTAAGTACATTTTCACTATATGACCATTTCAGTCCCACTTTGGATGCAGAACCCCTGTCCTCGGGGTCATGAAAAACAATTTTGGTAGGGGACCTCTTCGTCTTCCTACTCGCATATTCAGTTTATCTAGATCTTCAAGATGTCTAAGTACATTTTCATAATATCGCTATTTTGGCCAAACCCTGGAGGCACATCCTCAGTCCTTGGGGTCATGAAAAACAAAGTTTTGGTAAAAGGCTTCTTGTTCTTCCTAACTTTGCATTCAATTTATCTTCAAGACATGCAGCAGTAAAGAAGATTTTTTAAGATTAAGTTCATTTTTCACCAAGGACCATTTTGGCTCCTTCCTGGGGGAAGAACCCCTGTCCTGGGGCTCATGAAAAAACACAATTTTGGTGGAGAGTTCCTTGATCTCCTTATCATATATTCAGTTTATCTTAAGTATAGTACAGATAAGATTTTTTTTTATTTGGCTATTTAACCAGAATTTGTCCATGCAGTCCCTAGGACCCAAGGGGTACATTGATTATGAAAATCACAATTAATGTTCATCTTTTACCAACATGCTTCCTTTCAAATTTGAGGATAATTGGCCAAGTAGTATTGAAGAAGTTAGAAATATGCAATTGTTAACCGACGACGGACGATGAACAATAGCACTAGGTCACCTGAGTAACTTTGGTGACCTTAAAATTATATATTTCATCGATACATATATACATTATATATATTATTATAAAACTAAAGAAATGCCATACCATGCATGAAGACTACCAAAAATTCATGTATTGTGGATTTACATTATATATGCCAGCTAGTGTACTGGCGGACTGGGTTAACCACATTCGTCCGCACGTTGTCTGTACAAATGTGGGGGTCCATCTCAAATTACTGACAGGACAGAAACGCCTAGTCTATAAATGTAGGAATCTTGCTAATTCAGTTCAGTGCTAGGCGTTTAATTCTTCGTCCTCAGAGATGGATCCCTTCTGTATTGTTACTTCATATAGAATCTCTTCCCCTCCGACTTTTGAATTCAAGAACACCGTAGCGTTTATATATAAATGCTTTCTGACAGGGACTTTTAAATAACTCAAATATATATATACTATTTAAAGATTGCGAAATGCATGCTTATTGTCTTGATGTTTCTAAAAATGGAAATAATTTTCTGTAAAACAACAATAGTGCTGATTTCACAATAGCTAATACAGTGTATGACTTGGTGTTTCTGAGGAAAAAACTATACTTCAAGTCCTACATATAATTGTGATGATCTGAATTAATTGATAAGACGTCGACGTAACAATGCGTAGAATAAGGGTCTACTTTATGTTAAAACATATTAGATATGTTTTTTTTTTAAAAATCGATACAAAACAAAATAAATGTAGCCTTTCAATTAAATTAGTAAATTCCCATAATTACTCTATCAGTATAAAGAACACAATTACATTAAACAGCTTAATTTATTTTGATCTCTAGTCTCTAAGTGTTAGAAAAAAAAGACAAGAGAGAAAACTTGTGCCTTTTCCCCATTACTTTCAAATTGTGTTTTGTCAATCTCTGTAAAAAAAATATATATATATACATAACATGTAACCCTTTAATTCGGTCAATCCACAGATATATCGACTTCACAGAAAAGCATATCGACCTCGCACTTCGTGCTCGGTCGATATGCTCTTCTGAGAAGTAAGGATGGGGTCGATTACATTCAAAAGTAATCGATTAAATTACGAATACTTAAGATTTTAAAAGTAGTAGTATATTAAAAAATTGTATATTAAAAAGTATTATTGGTATAGACCTAGTATGTATAAACTTTTACAATTATTATCAACTGAAAATGTGAGTGAACTAAGTAATATAGGGAAATTCCTACAGAAAGCTAAAGCACTCAGAGATTCACATCTGTAAACTAAGATTTTTTTTTTAATATTTGGTTGGAAATATTGCACACAAATAATATTATGCTAAAACAAGTATATGTAAATATTTTATGTATGTACATTTTGTATTTTGTAATTGTCTAATGAGTATGTAATCTGATAAGCCATATGGCTTAAGGAATAAATAAACAAACAAATCGATTACAAGCTGATTACAGCCATTTTTTAAAGTAATCAATTACATCTGATTACTTTTCCAGCATGTTAATCATGATTATCTGAGTTTACATTAATTTTTAAAAAAAATTTCTTCTTATAAATTCTTTGTTTATCGTTCGGAGAAGATATGTTTTCTTTGAGTTTTTCATAGGACATTATGTTATGTTTTAAATCAATGCTCATTTTACACACTTTTTAATTGCATTTTACATATAATCATGATTTACATTTTGAAATGTAGAGTTCAGAAAAAATATGGTTACATGTCCTTATACAGATGCTTGAAATGGTTTATATGATCATCTGGTTTCTATCTTATCTACAAGTAAATATCTGTGTTATTGTTGAGGAAAAAACAAATATAACTAATTTATCAATCCAAATGGATAAATATTTACTGTGTCTGACAAAAAAAAAATCTGTTATATTTTCAAAATGAAATGTGAAATGTGCAATCTATACATGCTGAACAGCTAGCGAACCCGGGAAAGGTAGCATGTATTACGTCAACTTGGTAGGTGAGGTATCTTTTGCTTAAACTTGTGTATAAAAATTGTGTTTCTTTATTTGACAAACAAATTCACAGTCACATATTTTTATTGTCTCCTTTAAAAATAGTTAATTTAAGTATAACTTGACCATCACTTTCACTTCTTCCCACTATCCCGAATCTCTACCCACCCGTCTACATGTATATGTATGTAAATCTGTAGATGAATCTGTCTAAAATATGATGCACAGGAATTGCCAAAAGCTGTTTATATTTAACAATTAATCCCCCACCTACTGTGGACAAGCGCTGTAGAAGGAGGAAGGGCGTTGTCTTAACCGCTTTTTATAAAAGGCAGGCCCGTAGCAACGGTTTAACAGGGGGCGGGGGGCTTCAAAAATAAGACAAGAAAATAAAAAAAAAACCCTAAACTGTCCAAAAGTGGGAGAGGGGGGAACCACCATCTAAATGAAAATTTGCTATTGCTAAATGCTATACTCAGAAAAAGTGGGAGCGCCCCCCCCCCTTTGCGTCCTAAGGGTGAAAGGGTGGTCAAAGAAAGGAATAAAAATGGTAGAAGGATTGGTGAAGATAGGGAGAGAATTAAGGAGGAGGATAAGAGAAAACTGCATGAAGACCAAGACTACAAAGTTAAATGAATTAATTTCATAATTTCAAATTTGAAGTTGTATACTGAAAGAGATGGGGCACATGTCCCTTACCAACCTAATTGATTTAACCCCCCCCCCCCCCGAAAAAAAAGTCAGGATTTTTTAATCTCCTCTTCTTATATTCTTGCAAAATCTTAAGAAACGTGAACGCTGTTTGTTATACATGTTTTTTAACATGTCCCAACTGACAAAGCAGGTAACAACATTAATTGTCTTTGTTTGTTAGGCTCATCATTTTTGTGAATGTATTTCAGAGGAGCTGGGAGTGATAATTCAACTTATTCCCATAGCTCCCTTTCAAGGGAGGAAATTCTTCAAAATGATATGTCAGTTTAAATATTTTTAATGTTTCCAACAATGAGATTGAATTTGAATTACTGTATTTATACTGGATTCCTAAACTTCATAAAAATCCTTACAATGATGCATGGCGGGTTCCAATAAATGTTCTACCAAGCCTCTTTCTTATACTCCTCACTAAAATATTAACAGTAGTGAAGGAGAAATTTCAGGAGTAATGTACAACAATATATTCGACAAGTGGTGTAAATCAGTTGTGGATACTTAAAAACTTCAAGAAACATTTAGAAAATTTGAAATCACCAATTTTTACCAAAATCAATAACATCAAAACGTACGAATTTTCAACACTTTATACACTATTCCCTGCGATATTGACAGCTGCTTTTCCAATAAGAATGGACTCGTAAATTTACTTATTTTGTCATTGGTCATTTGCAAAATTATTTTATTAAAAACATTCTGATTGTACAGACAAGTACTCCAAAGTTATATTTAAATGATGCTTAACCATAAAGGTTCGTTTTTTATTGACAATATCTTAAACGTGATCAAACGATCTTAAATAAAAATTAACAAAAGTGATCAGACATATATTTATATAAGGCGGCATACAGAGTGTTTGTTAAAAAGACTCGTATAATGTAGTTTTTGGAAATCAAGTCTTCCAACAATCTGTAGGAATTCACATGGGTGCCAATTGCGATCCTTTATTAGCAGATCTATTTTTGTATTCATATGAAGCAAAATTTATTCAAAATTTCTACATGAGAAGAAAACATTTGCTGTGGCCTCTAACGCGACATTTAGATATATCGACGACGTATTATCAGTGAACTTGAAATAAAAGATTGACAGAGTCTGACACATCTGTTTCATATTTGGATATTTTACTAGGAAGACTTTAATAGTAATCTAACAACAAAACTTTATGATAAACGTGATCGATGACTTCAACTTTTCTACCGTCAACTTCTTTCATATCTGTATAGCAAATATGCCAATATACCCTTATCGCCTGCATATGGAGTTTATGTCTCCCAGTTAATTCGGTCATAGTACGATATGCAAAAGCATGCTCTACGTACAAACAGTTTCTAAAACGAGGAAAGCTATTGACAAAAAAGTTGATGAAACAATGATATCAACAGTCTCTGTTGAAGTCAACATTTCGCAAGATCTGTTGTCGATACAATGACCTTGTCAGCAAATACAATTATCATGAAGTCGAATTCTGACTGACGTTTTTCATACTTATTGTTCGGCCATTATTTACACACTAAATTGTCTAAGGATTGTTCCGTTTACCCGATCATGATGGCTGGGAAAAAGCAGAAATCAGTTCAGTCTTGAAAAGTTTAAATATAAAAGTGGTGGTGGTGGTGGGGGTGGGGGGAGGGGGGATTGATTTTGAACTAACTTGAATCTATACTTCATAGGGATACTTTTGAATTAATATGACAAATAATGACTTTGCTGTTCTTAAGAAGAAATTTTTTATTGATATATCCTTTGTAGTCCTTTGTATAACTATGATCCCCTGGTATGGCCCCTCTATTCTCCTTTGGGGGGGGGGGGCATGATTTGAAAAAAATCTGAATCTACACTACCAAAGGATGCTTCCAAATAAATATGACCGATCTTGACTTTGCTGTTCTTAAAAAGAAGGATTTTAAAGATTTTTTCCTATATATTCCTATGTTAAACCACAGAAATTTTTAGTAAATTAAAAAAAAATACTTAATACCTGTTTAAATTTACTGAAAATTTCGGAAAATTGATAGGTACGCGAACTCCTGTGGTTAAACTTTGATAGCCCATTGTGGCTACACCCTACCCTAGGGGATCATGACTTAAAAAACTTGAATCTACACTACCAAAGGATGCTTTCGTATAAATATGACCAATCATTGATTTGCTGTTCTTGAGAAGAAGATTTTTAAAGATTTTTCCTATATATTCCTTTGTAAAACTTTGATCGCCCATTGTGGCCCCCTGGGGGTCATGATTTGTTTGTTGTTTAACTCCCTCTTGAGAATTTTTCACTCATATGGAGACGCCACCACTTGCCGGTGGAGAGCTGCAAATTTTGACCTATACTCGGCACTGAGGGCCATTGAGCAGTGAGGGATCTTTTTCGTGCCAGCATCTACTGCGACACGGACCTTGGTTTATACGGTCTCATCCGAAAGACCGGTTTCCACGTACATGTACCACAGTGGGATTCAAACCCGCGACGTAAGGATCAACTCCTTACTCCGCGATTCTAGATCTAGAGCAGACGCTCTACCACTCCACCACGCGGGCGACTGTCATGATTTGAACAAACTTGAATCTACACTACCTGAGGATGCTTCCATGTAAGTTTTATATTTTCAAGCACATTGGTTCTTGAGAAGATTTTAAATGATGCCATTTATTTTTCACGAATTCATAATTATCTCCCCTTGGAAGAAGGCGTGACCCTTCATTTGAACAAACTTGAATCCCCTTTACTTAAGGATACTTTGTGGCAAGTTTGGTTGAAATTGGCCCATTGGTTCTTGAGAAGAAGATGAAAATGTGAAAAGTTTGCGACAACTGTGAAAAGTTTCCGACAACGACAGACAACGGACAAAGAACTACGCACGTTAACTCTTGATTCCCGCCTACATTTTACACCCATTTAATTCAATATATACTTATGTTAATTTGGTCATTAAAACTACTTTGAATACAAAGAAGAGTTCAATGTTAATTGATTAATAATTTTAATACCAGTGTCAAATAATTAATTACTCTTAATTATACATCTCTTTTTATGAGGGGGGTAGACGATGTTTTCCATTGAAATCAGACCTCAAAACATCACCAGATTTTAAAATATTCTTGGATATTGATAAATGGCAGTGGCGTAGTTTCCATGGAAGCACAGAAGGACGTGCTTCCACATTGTTCGGTAGGAAGTCTATTAATAAATTTAAAATGCTTTGAATATTAAAATAGGAATAAATTTAAAACACATTCTGTAGAACATACTGATTTGTAGCAAAATTGTGATATATTGTTTGTATTGTTTGTCGGTTTTACGCAAAATTCAGATATTTCGGTGGACATAGTAATTTTTTTCTTCGTCTTTCGTTTATTTATAATTTTTATCAATAAATTGTATTATGAATATAACTGCTATACTTTAAGACTCGATTTTATGAAAACAGACATGAATTCAAAAACTTAAACTTCCAGAAAAATTTATAAAGGAGATGCATAATATTACGTATACGTATAAATTGTATATTACTGAATATGTAAAAAAAAAAAAAACAAAAAAAAAAAAAAAAAAAAAACAAAAACAAAAACATGCTTTCTTAGGTGTTTTGACTTAGTTCTTTTGACTTTGTTAATTTTTGTTATTTTAAATTTGTTATCACACGTTTACTTAACCCAAAAACGTGGCATGACAGATGGAGGCTACGTGTAGTTTCAGAAAAGAATGAAGTAATATTTTGCCTTTGAATTTATTACTAACGACAAGATAAAATAGTAGTTATGTTCATGTGTTCAATCATTATGCAAACAGGAAGTTACAAATAAGATTTAAGCAATAACTATTAAGTAACAACAAATAAGAATTAACAAATAAAATTTAAGTTATAACAACTAAGTTACAAGATATTAACAGATATGAATTTAGTAGTCACAACTGTACTGGGCGTTAAACTACAATTAATCAATCAAAAACCACAGTTAAACTAAGATTAAACATATGATTTTGATAATAAACGTAAGCCAAGCTACACATTCTCCATAGCTACGTTACATTAAGTTATAATCAGCAAAAAAAATTACAACAAAAAAGTAATAACTTAAAACAAATAAGTCATAACAAGTAAGTCAATGTCCCTCCAGGGCTTCCGTAAAAATGTATTCGTAAGCTTTTACTCCCCGAAAAAGCATTTCTAGCAATATTTTAAGAAATATTACTACAAAAGGTATATAGAAAAAAATTACCGAATAATAATTAAAATTGAATAAGGCTATATAATTCTATTTAAAATTGAAGAATTATGGTTATTCGAGACTTTAAAATTGTCTAAAACGCATCAATTTATCAGGGGGCCTTACCCCCGGAGTCCCACTAGGTCTTCGCCTTGGTCACATTGGGGCCCTATCCCCCCAACCACCTGCCGTTTTATGCTTCCATATTGATGGACCCCAAGCTACGCCACTGCATGGCCCTTAAATCTGTTTGTACGAATAACTCCTGTAAAACTAAACATATATTATTGATAAAGTACAATTTCTTAGCTGTAAACCCAGTTGAAATTTGTGATAAAATAATCATTTTTGTTTTTTGTTTTTTGTCTATAAACATATCCCCCCCCCCCCCCCCCCCGTGAAACAACAAAAGCTTTGGTATGGATTTGTTAAATAACGATTCTTAATACATGTAAAAAAGGAATTTTTGTTTCACGGGGAGGGGGGGGGGTGTTTTAAAAATATTTTCCGTTTTCCATTGATTTCTATAGTGAAAAACACAAGTTCTACCAAAATTATAGAGTTATCTCTCTTTGTTTTCCCAAATAAGATATGTTTTGTGAAAATCCAGATAAATATAGATCTATATAAATATGAAAAATTATTCACATCTGTTATCTTTTGAAAATTGACTTGGAGTTAGGTGGGAGAATAATACTATCGTTCGCACTTTCGATCCGAAAATAATCTCACTTGAGCTTTCGGCTCTGGTGAGCTAAAAAAAAATTTGATATGGTTTCCCGGCTAGTTTTGTCCAATGCTGTGATTTAATGAACGGAAGGAAGGCTTCTAGAACCAGAGGCCTGTTCAGAAGAGCGAACGTTCGCGAGCGCTCGCGAACATTTCTGTTGGAAAGATAAGGAATTTTGGCGAGCGCTCGCGAACGTTCGCTCTGTTGAACAGGCCTCAGGCATAGACCTAATTTTTTTAACAAGCTCGCGATTGTCTGGTCCATGCTATAAGGCAATAAGGCAAGAGAAGGGAACCAGGCTAGATAATCATGGTCGCTTAAACGCTTTATATTGCAACAGCGTGTCATTAACGTTTGAAGCTTGTAATGGACTCTGACGGAGGTATGTTGCCGAGAAACGCCGAACGCACTGGCTTTGATAAACAACATATTTATCTTTGAAAATGAGGTGATTTTCTTTGTTTTTCACGGATAGAATTGAAGTACATGATGTATAATGAAAATACAATAAAAAATAGTACCGCATAAAGAACAAAATTTTACAAAACTGAGGAATTCCCACAAAGCGCGCCAAGTGATTTGAATTCGAATTTCCTCAAGTTGTACATTACCACTGCCAATGTCGAGAGAAACGAGAGTTTTATCCTGTTTCACTAGTAATCAAATATCCAGTGATCATTGGTGTTATGACTAACATGAAACTGTACACTTGTGGCTGTATGCAATTCCTATTTCACTTTGACAAGCCAATATTGTAAAAAAAAAAAAAAAAAAAAAAAAAAAAAAATATCAACTAAAAGACTGATATGAGAATGCAAACGTGTTTCTCAATATTACAGGAATAGATAAGAAAAAAAATCCCAGAGTTTAGCCAAAGGATCAGCACAATGTTGGAGATATCAGAGCTTTACAAGGTGACTGGGTCCAAGAAGGTCCAGGAGATGGAGAAAGAGCTATCCATTGATCTTGAGGATCTCAAGAAGGACATCGAGGACAATATTGTGGACCACATACCAGTCAAAATGATAAGGTGATAATTAACTTTACAGACGAGTAGGCACATACTGGTCCAATTGAATGGGTTCTAAGGTTTACAATTACAAAGATGGAAACAAATGAATAATAACATAATTATACAAAACTCATTTTCTGAAGAACAATAATGTTTTATTAGAACAATAAGAATGTCTACATGAATTTCTAAAGATGTTGTCAAGGATCATTTTATAGGGTAATTTTCGCTGACAGAATATTTCTTGCAGCTCTATACCAATGCCAAAGGATGTGTCCTATTTTCGCAGAGAAAGGAAACTGGTTATTGATCGCCTGTTGCAGGTGAGGGGATGTTTAAACTTATCTGCTGAAAGTTTCCCACACAACTTAAGTGCAGTGTCACCTTGAAATGCTCTCTTTTCATGGAATTTTGTTTAACATTTATATATTTACATTTGCTGTGTTATTTTTTTAAGCAACTATGAACTTGATTTAACGTTTAGATATTTACATTTGCTGCGTTATATTCTTAAGCAACTATGAACTTGATTTAAAATCCATTCTTGTCAGTTGTGCATAATATGCATTTAGAAACTGGTACTAAATAACAGTTGAACTTCGGTATCTGGAACACTGATATTTGGAATACCATGGATATGTCGGAGAGATTTGGAAGTCTCAAACACTTAATCATTAAGTATTTTTCCCTCAATATCTCAAATCCTCGGATATCTCGAACTTTTTTCTCGGTTCAATTGAGTTCGAGATAGTGAGGTTTGACTGTAATTGACATCACAAGAAGGCTTCTGAGATGGTAATGAATTATAACAAAATAGGGCAGTGAAAAATTCAAATATTGAGTGTATTTTTGTAGGTTTTAAATGTAAATATGTTTTTCAGCTTGTGAATGTTGTTGGTTTATCATTCACACAAACTAGCGTGTATAGGCATATTTTTCATGAGGCGCTAGCAGGCTTCATGAAATATGCTTACATGAAAAGTCATGTGATTTATACACCAGTAACATTCACAAACCTAAAAACACTGTTCTTAATCAATCATTGTTACACATCACTGGCTATTTTTAAGGTTAGTGAAGCCCAGCCATTGAAAATGCAAGCAGAGATCATCAAAGAAGAAATGATGTCAGCAGAAGAAAATGAATACTCAGCAAAAAGTCTGCCACTTCTTTTACACCAGGTAACATGACAAAACGGAACCTATTTACAAATTTGCATCAGTTTTCAATAAATTAAGCTGTGAACACAATTTGTTAATGCTATTTCATATTGAGATATCAGTCAGATAATCTTTTGATTGTTGTTCAAGCCATCATTAATATTGCTACTTATTAAGATTTGATGATATGAAACGGGACATGTGAATTATTGTTTTATTAGTTATCCAATCAGTAAGCTAAATTGGATGTATATAGGATTTCCCATGGTTTGTGGTTGGATATGATTTTTATCCAAGGAGTTGTGTTTTCTATCCCTGAGCTTTGGCTTGGCAGGTGGATAGGAAACACACGAGTTGGATAAAAATCACACCCAACCACAAACCAATGGGAGATTCTTTTTATCACATTTTACATACAGCTATCACATGTTTTACAGTCTTTATGTGTGTTTCATATGTGAATCCACTTCATTTGACTTCGTCACTTTTACGCAAAAAAACGTGCTGTCACAACTGTTGATATGAAAATGATATCATATGAGCTATATCCACTGTATAAAGGGGTAAACATGACCCAAAGAAAAATATTCTTGGCCAGTATGAAAATAGAAGTTCCTCTCATATAAGGCTGTTGGGGTTACTCTAGAAATTTATACAATTGTAGTACTACATAGAGAAGATTTACCAGCTGGTCCAGTGTAAACATTTACACATGCTGAGATGGAAGCGATTCTGTGAGCATACAAGCACTATAGAATCTCTGTATCCCCACTACACAAAAAGACTCAAGTAAGCATATCTGTAAAAAAAGATACATGCATTTTATTTTTAAAACAAAGATTCTAGAACAGACTTGTATCATATTAATAAAAGTGTTTAAATTGCAAAATAATTAAGATATTTTTACTGGAATTTAGAAGATGGATTCTTAATTTTGTTGGTCACTACCATTTTCAGTCATATAATGGCCGAGTACCACGACAGTGTCCAGCGAGCCCACAGACTGAGTCTGGCTCGTGAAGACCTTCTGTGTGGCACAGAACAGGTTGTTAATGAAGTCAAAATTGAAGACATTCTTATTTATCTCCGATGGATGGTCTGTCATTTCCACTCCATGAAAAGAGTCAACCAATATCTCAGGGTATGTGTCCTTTGTCTTTGTAAAAGATTGAGATAAATCATTCATCAATAAAATAATTGTAATGAGTAAAATATTAAGATAAATCATTCATCTCTAAAACAACTGTAATGATGAACTCAGTAGCACTTTTATTTTCAGTCAGAGTTTTTGTTTAACTTTTCATCATCAAACTCTAGCATATTTTTTTAATCTTTAAACAGTTTGATAACCATTTTTTAAACTTTGTATATTATCATATAGCAAAGTCTGCTGTAAATTAAAGTGTTTAATGTTTACCATTAAACTAGAGATGGTTTTTGACAGGTGTTAAAATGGCTACCTCTAACACACAGAGCTGAGACCTCTCCCCCAGAGAAAGAAAAGGAAGACCTGGTGTGTATATCATTTGTCCCTGTACTTAACTCTTTATATAAGTTTTCTAGTTATTTAAATTTGACAAGTAAAATGCTTTTGGCATTATGATTTCTTTAAAATTTCTTCATTGATGAATGCCTTTCTGAAGAAAAAGTGAAATTTTGCTGTTTTGAACAGGAGGAAGGGACCACAGCATCAAAGATAGCCTCCAGATATGGGGATGATTCTCTAAGTGGACTGTTTCAGCGACCCAAGTCTGGAGTGTCTCGACCAAGTTCTGCTGTGTCTGTGCAGGCCACCGGACCTATTCCCACAGCTCCTCCCATAAACCCTAGTCTACTGACCACTAACCCACTGCCTTCCTCTGTGTTTACTATGGCTGCTGCTGCTACCAGTAAGATTTCAGACATACCTGATATTGTCATTGTTTTTGCGGAAATTCAGAAGATACATTAAAGAGCACATTCATACCAGTTTTTATATATTATGAGTGCAGCATGTTATTAATTGCATGATCCCATGAATCAATTCATACACTGGTGCTTATTTCTGCATGGTTTTATGTATTTACGTTTCAGTAAAGGTATTCAAATCAAAATTTCTTTATCAATTAAGTTTTAATAAAGTGGCTGCAACGGTATTGTTGACATCTTACACGAACGATCACGTTACACGAACGATTCCACATGATTAACGCACGATAAAATCTATTACACGAACGATCCTTCACGCACACGATTCTACACGATCGCTAACGCAAACGCATGATTCTTCACACAAAATAGTTCAAATTCTTTAGGAATGGATATTTTCAAAATGAAGTAAGGCTTAATATTTATATTAGATTTCAAATAATTATTGATATTATTTCATCAACTTTGAAAAATGAAAAAAAAAATAGTAATGGATATTTCTGGAACTAAATACATGTAAGACTTATTAATTATTTTATATTACAAATAATTATTTACGTAATTCTCTGACTTAAGAAAACTGATTTTTTTTTTCTTCTATCAGAAGATGTACATGTAGGTGGACTGTGAGTTTTGATTGAATTGGATTTCATTATATGCAGAAAGGGATAAGTTTGAAAAAAAAATGGCATGAAAATGAATTAAATCATAAGTTATATCCATGTTTCCATTTGTGAATCTCTAAAATCGACAATTATTTTACAAATTATTTATTTGCAGAAATTATAAAAATAATTAAAAGTAAGGTTCAAAGATAAACACTAATAAACAAAACCCCGACAATCATGTCGTCTACATGTACATTCGCCGACTAAACATTAATGTACGCATTGAGAATTTTGTCTATTTATTTATTTGTAAAAATATCTTTTTTTGATCTATTGATTTTAAAAATATCTTGACCATTAAATATGATTAACATCAGAGACAAAATCCTTAGGTTAAACATCTAAGTAAGGTTTGTCACAAAAAATCACGCTATTTGACGAGAACACAATGTTGTACGACTTACTATATTGTTTATTTCCAAGCGATAATTAGTTCGTTCTGCTTTCAATTATGTAAATCGTGCTTCATTTATTTTATTTGGATTGAAAAAAATAAAACAGACAAGCGAAATGCTTGTATAACAACTAACATTCCGTTAAAAACTTACAAAACGAAATTGACACATTTCTTAATGCACAATCACGCACGATTAAAACCGCAAACGATTGAGTCTGATACACGCACGATCTCGCACGTTACACAACCGATTCTACACGATTGGTTTGTTAACAATAACGTTGCAGCCACTGTAAAAATGTTCTATGGATGATGCCAATGACAGCTTGGACTGATTCTTTTTCCAGGTGGTGGTATAGCAACAGATGAGTCGACTCAGGGACTGCCATTAAATGCTGTAGACTTTGAAACTCTTAAACCTCACCTGAGCTTTTTGTTGAATATCTATGGCATCAACTATGTGAGTGATTGGACACTGTATCTCTTGTTGCAGCCCGGAGGACCGGGCTGCTCTATACATATAAGTTTAAGTGTTGGTATATGGGGATTGAGGTGGGAGAAGTTATTCAGAATTAAAGGTTTTCTAAACATTAAAAAGATTGTTAATCAGAATGTTCTTTCCCTTTATAAATTACGAGATACACAATATATTTACTTCCATAAAGTGAATCTGTAAAAATGTATATGTTTTTCATATTTAATATATAAAGTTGCTTATCATTTACTATCTAAAAAACGACAGGTCCCTTTTTTTAGAACATCGAATTTTACTTATCGCATAAAAACGTAAAAAAAAGTACTTTACACAGTTCATGTTTTATATTCTTTAAGTGAAAGACATTTTTGAAAATAGGTGTTGCATGTGTCAGGTTTCAAATTATATTTTATGCAGCCAACATTTACTTGAGGAATTGATAATGTTTAAAAGGGTATCGTTTTTGTTCGATTTTCATCCGACTATAAGTTTTCAAAATATTCTCGACTATCGTCTCCATCATTTAGACGCATGCCTTTTTCACACATATCGAAGCGGTTTGATGATCAAGACTCATTTCCATTGTTTACTTTATTTATTTCCCTGGCGACAATTGATGGTTACATCAATGTTTTCTTGTTCATTACTTACATTACATTTTGGGCTACATGTACACATATCTTTTACGATTTGTTTACATAATTAATTCAACATGTATTAAGCAGTTTACAAATAGGAGTCAGAAAAAAATTAAATGATAAATTTGCATGCTGTAGAAAGCTCCACGGGAGTAAAATATTAAAGATACATTACAAGAATGGAGGACTGCATTTTATTTTTTAGTCATTTTCCACATGGAGACAGTTATTATTTAAATAAAGATTTTTTTAGCACCATATAGTGATTCAATTGATTATCACATGATATCTTCTCATAAGAATCTCTGTATTTTTATGTTAAAGGTTGTGATATCAACCTGTTACTTTATTGCTGAGCTAAAGAAATGCTGAAACCTACTCTCAATTACTGTAAATTCCTTATTTTACGCGAGTACTTAATATCGCGAAAGGGCTCTTAGACGCCAAATCGCGAGAACAATAATTCGCGAATGGACGGTTTACAATGAGATTTAACATTGATTTCAACACCATAAAAATAAAAGCGAGTAACTTTATTTCGCGAGTGGTGCTCCTTGCGTAATTACGCGTTAATTAATTCCTCGCGTATATTTAGGAATCTACAGTACTTGACATGAAATTGTATTTTGCAGGATTTAAATTCCATCCATAATTCTGCTGATGAAATGGAAATGTATGCAGCTGTGAACAGAAAGTTTCAATCCCTCTTCAACCGACAGGAAGTCATGAAAACATTTAAGACATATGACAGACTTGAGGTAAGTTGATACTTTTAGAGACCAACATTCAAAAATAATGTTCAGTGATATATTTTCAGTGTTGGAATTACAGTCCCTGAAACGTTCTACTTTCCCACTTGAACGGTGAGCGAACGCTGAACGAACGGTGAACGAACGCTGAACGAACGCAGAGCGAACGGTGAGTGAACGATGTGTGAACGCTGAACGCAACTTGGTGAACGATGTGTGAACGCTGAACGGTGAGCGAACGCAGAACGCGAACGGAGCGCAAACGCGAACGCAAAGTGAACGGTGAACGAACGGTGAACGCAAGATGAACGATATATTCGGAATGCCTCTGATCTTTTCCTTGCATTGAAACTATTTTATTGTTTTATTATGTCAAGTGCCAAAATAAATAAATAAATCAATCAATCAATAATAAATAAGTAAACCAATAAATGAATGAATAAGTCAATAAAATAAATTCTCCAAAATTGTCCTGAGAAAGACGATGCATGCACATTAAGTTTTTAATCACACGATTTTTATCGCATTAAAACATTGCAATTGTTGCCGAACTCTGAAGTATGAGATATTTTTTAGTTGGAAAATAAAAATGTTTATTCTTATTTGATAACAAATCAGAGAAAACTTCTGACTTATAGAATGAATTAAAGTGGTTGTAACATCCATTCATATATCTCCGTGTTAAGGCGATTTCGTGTAAAGTAATGAAAAAAAAAATAATTACATAGGTCAGTGGACGTTTTGCATTTATACGCTCGTATTTTAAATTTTTAATACAATAATATATTCTGTGTCATTTCTATTTTACATGATGATTTATCAGGCCCGTAGGAAGCAAATTCGGTGGGGGGGGGGGGGGCACAGCCATACATTTTCAGTTAATAGTTGAGGGGGCACTACCAAAAATTTCCTGACAAGCAAAAAAAAAAAAAAAAAAAAAAAAAAAAAGATCATCAGACTTTTTATTGCGGGGGCACAAGCATATAGTATCTATGTTTACTATAATAATCTATATATCGGCAAAATTATTGGGGAGGGGGGCACGCCCCCCCTCCCCCTCGGTTCCTACGGCCATGTTTTATCTGTAGATGGCCGTGATTATACTCGGACAAGATAATACAAAGATACATATTCATATTAATTTTTATAAATTCAATTTTCAGAACTTGATATTCAAGTAATATGCTGTTATAGTTTTTATTAAACAGACAAATGAGAGAGAGAGAGAGAGAGAGTAAGAGAGAGAGAGAAATATTCCGTTTTAGCTAAACCCCCCCCCCCCCCCATTTCAGGCTTCACTACATGTTTGTACCTATATCAAACAAAAACTCTGAAATTTTTTTCTAAGTATATCAGACAGTGAAAGTAACTTCTTTTTTTTTTATCAACAAATCAAATCCATTTGTTTGACAGTCATACTCGTTTTTATTTTCCTGCTTCAAGTTCACACGAAGTCCACGTGCTTGTCCTGTCAATCAAAATCATTCGAGACTGTGCAGGTGTGAAAGTTTCGTCACATCGAAGACGAAGTGCGAGTATTTCCAACAAGTTATAACATTTATTTTTATCATTTCTAGATTTGATTCCAACATTTGAATGATAATTGAATAAAATACATAGGGCATTAACACTTGAATTTGAAACATACTCTGCCAATTCCATATACCACCGCCGACACGTGTACATTTTGAACTACTATTGTTTTGTGACTTTTTTAGATGCCTGTTTGTTTTGAGACTGAAATTTTTGTTCTAAAAAAGACCTTAACTTTTTTTTAAAAATGTTAATTAAAATATTCTGGAAATACAATACTGACTAAGTAACCGATTTAGGGGGAAAAGGGGGGGGGGGTATTAATCATATCGAATGACAAACATATAAAGTTACGGTGAAGAAAGATTTTTGTTCTCTCTATAACTATAGACTTTACATATTATAGTAGAGAAAATTCTGTAGTGCATTACATTTTAAATAAATATTTCCTTTAACCACACCATCAATTTAATTCGCTCTAAAGATAATAAATTAATACGATATCCGCAGTACTATGTATAACTCTCAGAACTAGTTCTATCATATTTTCTGTAGTAATTGAAAAAAAAGTGTTATAAATAAATATTTTCGTAATTTTGCTGCGTAATTATTTGACTTGGATAATCATATCTCCATTAACTATTTGTCGTCTTTAACAAAACAACAAAATGTTGCAGTGCTTGAAGTATTTGCACATTGCCTTTAGTTAAATTTAGTATTTCAGCATCGTTCTACATAGGTACAGAATGTGCTTATAACAACATTTATTTTCCAGAGTAATTTAATAAATAACCTAACAGCTAAGTTAGAATAATAAAAATATATATCGTAGATATTTTCCCCCATGAATTAATGATTCTTCAAACACGATATGTAAGTTATTAAATTAAAAAACCTGTAACTCCTAACCTACAAAAAGATAAGTCCTTTCACTTCGGAGTTCCGAATGACAATGAAAACTGAACGATAGGTGAACGCTGAACGCAAGGTGAACGCAAAGTGAACGGAACGAAGAGCGAACGCTGAACGCTTTGTGAACGGTGAACGCGAGCGCACGGTGAACGGTGAACGCAAAACAGTGAACGGAGAGCGAACGGTGAACGCACGCTGAACGAACGGTGAACGCACGCTGAACGAACGGTGAACGAACGGTGAGCGAACGGAAAAATGGGAAAGTAGAACGTTTCAGGGACTGTAATAATTTGCTTCTGAAGATTCAGGGTAAAGTTACGAAAAGGAATATGCTAGTGCATTTTGGGCTCAGTTAATCAAAGATTAGGTTAAAAGGTCAAGATTTGTGTAATAGTTCATATTGCCAGGCTCCTTGCCCTGACCTTGAAGATTTTTGACTTTCAATGCAGGAGAGTTCAGTAATTTTGAAAGCAGTCATTAACTTAAGTTAGTAATTGAAAAATGCTGTGGAATATAATTCAGAGTCATGGAATACCAAAATTGTTCTACTGAGTATTATAAGCTTTATGTATCATGGCTATACATTTACTTTAGAAAAAACCCTTCAGTGGCATGTTGTTTAGAGTCAATATCATGTTGAGTCACTAATCAACGAACTAGAGACAGAATGTTTTGTATTTAAGCATTCTTCTGATGTTTGATGTACCTTTAACTCCGTCACATACAGTAACTGTATTGATTATTTTATGACAGCCTGGACAGCAAGGATGGGGGTCTGATTCACCCTCCCACTGCCTGAAACAGGAGAGTAACTGGATCTCCTTTGTAACCCTGAAAAGCGAGAGTGACCCCCAACAAGAGATAGAGTGGACCAATCTCAGACATCGTAACAATGTGGATGAAATCTTGCGATACATGGAGGCTTTCACTTCTGTCAGTGACCCTCAGGTTTGTAACTTTGTGAAATGTGCAATGTTAAGAGGAATTTACTTAGATCCTGTTGGGAATTTAAGGTGGTAGGGATCATTAAGTAGGAATAAAAGATCTACATAACTTTTTATACCACTATTATGTTAATTCTATCTTGCTGTTCTAAATTTATGTTCTCCTCACTGCAGAAGGTTCAAGAGACCCTGAGAGACTCCAAAATGTTAGTCGTCATAAAAAATAAAGAACAGATTTAACTTTTCAGAATTAATGTCAATTCTATATTGGTTTTCTAAATTATTCCTGTTCTCATTACTGCAGAAGGTTCAGGAGACCCTGAGAGACCATGCTACTATGGTTCAGAATCCCCCGGAACCGCAGGAAGCCTCTGTCACTACACACCGCTCACACAAGACGTACGACACGAGACAGACATGGAGAAAAATCTACTCCAATCCTGACCTTTATGCAGAGTAAGGCAATTCTAATCTTTCTGATATATGCATGCCAAAGACCTAAAAGGGTCCATTTCAAAGTACATTAAAGTATACATACTGGTACAAAGAGTATGAGAATATTAGAGAATACACTAATACTTTCAGTGAAAGCGGGGGACAGTAAAATAATGAATGTAGTGTCTCTATTGAAAGTAACTTAATTTACATGTATTTTAGTAATGACCTAGATGACAATCTCCAAGACGATGAAGAAATGGGCGGGACAGGAAGTAAGTCGGCGCGGGCTGTTAGTGCTCGTCGGAGGAAGGACAGTTATGACTACAAAAGCACGGTGCAGATGTTGGGTGAGGGGCCAAAGAGTTTGTCATGTTTTTGTGTGGATTTTATACTGAGTTCCTTGCCATTATATAATTAAATTTTTAATGAAAAGTTCTTTATAATAAATATTCATTATGTTTTAGAAAAAAATAATTTTAGCAAACTTGTTGTGTAACAGGGTTTGAAGAGCTAAATGTGAAGTTTACAGGTATTTTATACAGTATGTAGGTCACATAAGGAATGGACTCTATTAAGCATCTATAGAAAATTGATTAATATCTCCACTGGGTTAAAATTTAGATTTCATAAGAACATGTATTCTCATTTTGATATAGAAGATAGACGTAATAAATATGAAACTAACTAATCTTAACAATTCATCATATGCATAAAAAAGCTATAATTAACAATTTATAACTGCATGATAATTACCAGTGAGGTGAAGGATACTATAGATCTATATTAAGATAGGTTAGGCATGGTTTATAAGACATGTATTCAAAATAAACAGAAAAACTGGGGAGTTGAGGACTTAGGTGTATGTGCTTCTTTAACATTTTAATTTAACTTTTCAACCTATTTTTCCTTTTTAGTGGACAATACAGCTCAAGATATTTGTAGTAAAGGTGAAAAAAGATCTTTGTTAAATAAAAAGATCTTAAGTATGTATTACTTGACAGATTAGTGCAAATGGCAAGTTTTTGCTAGAATTTTGAGAAATCTCGTATACATGTATTCATCAGTAATTTTTGTGTCCAGCTAGATGTTTGTGTTTTCATGTCTGCAATAGGTATGATGCAAAATTTATGCTAATCAAAGCAGTGGTTACACATTAATTTGAAATAGATAGTGGTTTGTTCATGGGTCATTTTGTTTGTTATGCATCAAACTGGCTACACTTTCCACACTGCAAGTGATGCTTTCAGAAAAAGCTTTGATTTTTGCACTCAGTTTGAAATCAAACCAAAAGGAATTTTATAAATATTTTTAAAAGGTATTTTAACACATTAGTTCAGAAGACATACTTGCATATTTGTTGCCAGAAAAGTACGTAGCTTTTTATGTTTATTGATACTATCAGACTATCATAGATTAATAAACTGAATTATTTGTCCATATATTTTTAGGTCACCTGAGTCACTAAGGTGACCTATTGCTATCTCTTTTCGTCCGTCGTCGTCCGTCGTTCGTCGGTCGTAAACTTTTGAACATTTTCAGCTTCTTCTCTGGAACCAGCAAACCAATTTCAACCAATTTTGGCATATAGCATCTATGGGTGAAGGGGAACAAAAATTGTGAAATTCGTGGCCCCTGCCCCCCTGGGGCCTGAGGGGTGGGGCCAAAACCATCAAAATTAATGCAATCTTTAAAAATCTTCTTCTTTACTCCTGAACAACAAGCAGTCAAACTGTTGGCATGATTGTAATAAGCATTGAGCCCTCTACCAAAATTGTGAAATTCATGGCCCCAGGGTCAGGGGTTCTGGTGCTAGGGCGGGGCTATATAGATCATATAGTGAAAGTGCATTATTTCTTTGAAAATCTTCTTCTCTACTCCTGGGTATTATTGAAACAAATTGAATACATAGTTATGATAAGTAAGGGTGACTCTACCAAAATTGTGAAATTCATAGCCCCAGGGTCAGGGGTTCTGGTGCTAGGGTGGGGCTATATAGGTCATATAGTGAAAGTGCATTATTTCTATGAAAATCTTCTTCTCTACTCCTGGGTATTATTGAAACAAAATGAATACAAAGTTATTATAAGCAAGAGTGACTCTACCAAAATTGTGAAATTCATAGCCCCAGGGTCAGGGGTTCTGGTGCTAGGGCGGGGCTATATAGATCATATAGTGAAAGTGCATTATTTCTTTAAAAATCTTCTTTTCTACTCCTGGGTATTATTGAAAGAAATTGAATACATAGTTATGATAAGCCAGAGTGACTCTACCAAAATTGTGAAATTCATGACCCCAGGGTCAGGGGTTCTGGTGCTAGGGCGGGACTATATAGGTCATATAGTGAAAGTGTATTATTTCTTTGAAAATCTTCTTTTCTACTCCTGGGTATTATTTAAACAAATTAAATACATAGTTATGATAAGCCAGAGTGACTCTACCAAAATTGTGAAATTCATGACCCCAGGGGTCAGGGGTTCTGGTGTTAGGGCGGGGCTATATAGATCATATAGTGAAAGTGCATTCTTTCTTTGAAAATCTTCTTTTCTACTCCTGGGTATTATTTAAACAAATTAAATACATAGTTATGATAAGCAAGAGTGACTCTACCAAAATTGTGACATTCATAGCCCAGGGTCAGGGGTTCTGGTGCTAGAGTGGGGCTATATAGATCATATAGTGAAATTGCATTATTTCTTTGAAAATCTTCTTCTCTACTCCTGGGTATTATTTAAACAAATTAAATACATAGCTATGATAATCAAGGGTGACTCTACCAAAATTGTGAAATTCATGACCCCAGGGTCAGGGGTTCTGGTGCTAGGGCGGGGCTATATAGATCATATAGTGAAAGTGCATTCTTTCTTTAAAAATCTTCTCTTCTCTTGGGTATTATTTAAACAAATACATGGTTATGATAAGCAAGGATGCCTCTTCCAAAATTGTGAATTTCATGACCCCTGGATCAGAAGTTCTGATATTAGGGCAGGGCTCTATTTATTACATAGTGAAAATGCTTTAAAAATCTTCTCTGCACCTGGGCATAGCAGAGGCAAAAAGAGTAAAAGTTTTAATAAGGAAGGGTATTTTTACCAGATTTTTGAACATCAGAACCATTTAATCAAGTGTTCTGGTCCAGGCCAGGGCTCTATTAATTTGTATTCTATTGAGAGGAGTTATTCCCCTTTGCCATATACTTGTGTTAATTAATCACTGTAAATGATGTACTTGAAAGGTTAATAGAATAAGAGAATTATGCAAGAATTTTTATTGTATAATACAAAAAGTAATTTCATAGCTTTAATGATCAGGTAGACTTGTAAGTAACAGATAAATAAAAATGAGACAAAAATAACTTGTCTTATTAAATGTTCATCAAAGACCAAGAGAGGCCAATGTAAGAGATTTCAACAAGGAATTAAAAGAGTATAGAAGCACTGATTATAAGTTTGTTTATATACTGTCTGGTGAGAGTGATAAATGGGGAACTGATTAGAACCTAATTTATGTACTGTTAATGAACACTAGACTAATTATTTTGTTGATCCTGATCACCCTATTTTTCTTGCTTTTGGGCAACAAAGCTTCACCTTTCAGTTCATTTCATACTCTATGGATCCTCTAAATTGTTGTATTATACTCAGGTGACCGTTAAGGCCCTTGGGCCTCTTGTTCTTTTTAAAAAGGTATCAGAATAGAAATGTTTCTAAAAATGTGTATTTAGATTTTTTTGTAATGCATACTCTAAAAAAATCAAGTCCAAATTTTAATCATGAATAGTGTTTTAATAATTTTTATCAAAATCAATGAATTATCTCCCTTGGTGTGTCTTACAGGTTTAGATGAGGGAGAGCAGGAGAATCAAGACCCCGCCTCCCTCCAGGGGGCGTTCCTTGCCTTCCTTCACCTCAGACACCTCAGAACCAGGGATCTACAGAGGACGGTATGTATATAAAAGCATAGTTTACACAGAAAGAAACATCTATTGTTTTTACTTTTGTTTTTATTTCTTTTTTAACTGAATTCTACAAAAGAATATGTTCCTTATGCATGCATGAATTCAGATATCGGTGATTTCTTGTTAGTCCCAGAGCCATTTGATGATTTGAAATTTGATTTGCAGGCCCTGAGTGTTTTTAATTACTTCCGTTCTATTGAGAGGACTCTGACTATCAATGATGCTGGTCTGTCTCAAGAAGTGGGAGGTTATAAGAAAACAAGGTACAAATGTGTGGTAATATCAGGAAATGTGGTAATTAATATCAAGAAATGTGGTAATATCAAGAAAATTAGATACATTTGTGTGGTAATATCAAGAAATGTGGTAACATCAAGAAAATTAGGTACAAATGTGTAATATCAAGAAATTTGGTAATATCAAGAAAACTAGGTTCAAATACATGTACATATGGTAATATCAAGGAAAGATACATATAATTCTTCATCCCTATCCTGACCTATTGAATTTCTGTGTGATTTAGCTGTATTATAACATTTACGTTATAAGATTTCCTTGTATATTTCAGTCAACAGAACCACAGGAGAGCCACAGAGCATGATGGGACAGTGGGAGGGGGTGGGGGCATTGGTTACCATGGATACATGCACAACACACCAGCAGATTTCAAGTAAGCCAGGGTTTCTTGATAATTTGATAATGATTATGTAAAATAAAGAATGGAATTAAAAAAATAAATAACTCCATACATCAGTCTTAAGAAAACACAATTCTCAGTAAAAATATGTTATAGAAATTTATGTAACAGTGTGTACAGGTTTTATTATTGCTAAAACCCCTATCTGTAATGAAATTTTCAAATCAAGTCAGCCTTATTTTTGCATTCTCCCCATATCTTTTCTATTATTTCTATATTGAAAATACAATACAAAAGCAGGAAAAAATTGAAATCCCCTCAAACATAAATATAAATTTATTTCTTCAGATTTTGGGTATCTATTGACATTTAATTCATACATTTGTAGATGTATAAATTCTGTTTATTTTTTGTCAGGTTGAGTGAGTCTGAGTTCATGGAATTCTCTGATATTGAGAACCATGATGACTTTTATACCATGGAGGAGGGCAGAGTCCACGTACAGGACCAGAGGGGGTACTATGTCGTGTATGATGCTGCAGAAAATGACCTAAAGTAAGTAGGTCAGAGGTCAGAGTTCACAAATGTTGATCACATGTATTAGGCTTTGAAAGTACAGCTTACTTCACTTGTGTTGAATAATTGGCTTCACTGAGGTCAAAATGGTATCACAACCAAATTATGTGATACTGTATACTTGTTTGCCTGTAAACATTGGACAATTAAAAAATATACATCAAAGTTTCTATAGAACTTATTTGGTTCAGAAATCTAGGATAGTGAAGTTAGGGAAACTATCCATGCTGACAGAGTGCATTGAATTTGTGTCATATTCAACTACTTATCTACATGTTGTAAGAAATCAAATTTTTGTGCAGGAACATGGAGAAAGAGATTTTGTTGATAGCCACTCACTATATAGAGAAGGATCGAGACCTGAGGAAAAAATCCAAGGTCCCTAAATCAGCACGAGAGTCTGCAAGAAAGAAGCTAGTATGTAAACTATGAAAATCCAAAACTACTGATTTGTCATATATACATGTAATTTAAAATCTGGTGTCAATAGAACTGTTTTAAGAAAGGCATTGTTCATTGCTTACAGCACTCAGCTCCGGGAGATTTTGACATTGGGGAGTACTCCCACCAGGAGATTGACAGATTCGGGGTTCTCATGGATCTCTGGAACAATCTCACCTCTTTTATGGAATGCAAAAGGGAGGTAAGTTAATATAAAAAATATCTAAGCTTAAAGCTTTATTTAATGTATTGAGATGCAACTTTTGAAAAGTAGTTTTGAAACAATTGCTCTTAAAGGACACCAGCAACTTAGAACATACTTAGTCTAGTATTAATGTTTAAAAATGTTTTAAGATCATCATTGTTAAAAAAAAAAGTGGCCTCTCTGGTAAGCAAGATATTTGTACAGGTATAAAAGGGTTTCTATCACGTATCTAAGTTTCTTAAAAATGAAACACTATTATATTATTGAAACATATAATTATCGTTTAATTATGAAATAATGTTGAAAACGGCCGTAATTAGACGATAAAACACCCATAATATAGGGTCCTCTTAGTAAAAATCTCCACTTATTAGATAGGGGTCATGTGGTACTGAAACGTCATAGGTGTCAGTGGTCAATAGAACTCATAAGGCTTATCGTAAGAAAAAATATATTGAATAGATTTTTATGTTAAATAAATAGAAAACACAATATGGCCGGTCGAAATTTTGACATGGACTATATTCCTTTGGTTATGGATGGTCAATCTATTATGTGTGAACATCGAGCAGAGAGAAATAACCAGAAAATATGCCGACAATAGGAGAGGACACCGAAGAAGAAGCCGTTGACAACTCGGGACTTCGACTAAGTAGAATGAATTACTTAAGTTTAACTTCGTAAACATTTATAAATATGGGAATTTCAAATTTTCCTTCATTATTATTTTAATTAATTATATATAAATAAATGCTGTACATCTTCTATCTGTTCCAGCAGTGAATATCATGTACTAGAAATGATACTTCTTCAATGGCGCCATACACCATTACGAAGTTCACAACATTCCTACTAGATTCTGTGTGACTTTTAAAAAATGTGTGTTTGTCATTTATTATTTTTTTAAAGGTATCTTTCCTTAAAATATTTTATAGGACAGAAAAAAATTTGTGATCGATCGGGCATAAACGATTGTTCTGATTGGAGATAAACGCCATCGCATTTGCAGTAAAAGGCCCCTCTTTCATCTCTCAACCAAGTCCAGGAAATGTGGAAAAAATACCTTCCTAAAACCTTTCTTGTGCACATTTGTGCATCCTAAAGCCATAAATTATACCTTACTAGCTGTCAATTATCCAATTATCTCTTAATTATTCTCTAACAGGTTTAATAGACGCAACAAATGAGCCCTTTTGTAAATTTGTATACACAATAAGTACTTCGCTTGACCAGGATTGACACCTATGACGTCAGAGCAATGGCGCGTAGCATCTGTGATCAGAATATGCATATTGAGAAATTCAAACTTTGAATCGCTGAAACATCAAAAATATTAATTTTCTAGCAAAAATTTTTAAATATATGATTTTAATAGCATGTAAACTTTGTCGTATCAAAAAATTTTGAGACGTGATAAAAAAAAGTAGGTAAATTTTAGGAAGAGAAAGATTTACCTGATTATTGATTTGGGGCAAATATGATATAGTATTTTAACTATTTTTCAGTCATTTAACAGGTACACGTATATGGTAATTTATAGGTACATTGTATATTGAAACATCCTGTCAAAAGAATATTATGCTATAGCTTTCAGTCATTTGACTACTTTATTGTTACATTTAGTAATTAGACTTCTGAGTAGTAACTTAGAGTTACTGGACTGTTCTGTATTGTAACTTAAATTTCAATCACTGAAATGCAATATTATACATGAAAATGTGACTCACAGTTATAGGACTATTATATTATACACATAATGTGAAATTATGGTGGTGTTATATTGTAACTTTTAGCCATTGAACCACTCTTTTGTAAAATCCAGTTGTTGCATCTTTCAGCTGTTAGACTGCTATGTTGAAGCCTACCAGCATGTGTTTGACAAAGATGAGAAGCGAGCCATGGCTCAAGTGATGATGAACCTGATTTACAAGAAGCCGCGATTTGACTTTAAGGCGGACTATTTCATAAAGACAATCCGGGCAGAGTGTGTTATCCTTAGACACATGACAACACTCATCAAGAACATCATGGATAAACAGGTTATATCAGGGAGTCAGGCTTAAAGCAAGAATTCAAACAAAAAAATTGATAATTTCTGTGTACTTAATATCTTTAAAATTAAAAGAGAGAATATCATAGATGTGTTTACATTAAAAAATACAAGGTCTTAAATAAGTTGACACTGTTGGTGGAATTTATTTTGAACTTTAAGAAGTTTGATCTATTCATATTACACAAGGTGGGTTTTATTTGATATCCCAGTTTGCTGAACGTAAGTCTCTGGTTTTAGATTGAGGAGCAGAGAGAGTATCTTCAGAAGGTGTGTAGGGAGGGGGAAGAGTTCGGTCTACCTCTATCAGTGGTGCCCAAACAACCAATCTCCATCAACCTCAGCAGGTATCTTACACGGCATGATTTCATTGGTAAGGTAGGATATTGAAAGCAAACATGAATCTGTTACATGGCATGATTTCATTGGTCAGATAGGATATTGAAAGCAAACATGAATCTGTTACATGGCATGGTTTCATTGGTCAGATAGGATATTGAAAGAAAGCATGAATCTGTTACACTAAATGATTTCATTGGTCAGATAGGATATTGAAAGAAAGCATGAATCTGTTACACTAAATGATTTCATTGGTCAGCTGGGATATTGAAAGCAGGCATGAATCTGTTACACTAAATGATTGCATTGGTCAACAAGGATATCGAACGCAATCATGAATCTTACATCTTATGATTTCATTGGTCAGCTAGGATATTGAAAGCAAACATTAGGATGTATTATAATTGTAGATTTTGTACTTTATAAAGTGTAAGATTGACTGTTTGTTTTTTTTAGGCCAGCTTTGAGGAATATCTACATGCTGGAGTTCCATCCTTCTTTGTCTATCGCCAGCAGGGTCCCTGTGGCTCTGAAGTATGCTCTTCAGGTAAGGCAAAGGTCTTAAGACATGGCTGATAAAATAGAAGAAAGCATGAACTATTGTAGTTTCAGTTGCAAATTGTTGATTATCAAGTGTATATTTTATACTAACAAAACATGTTTATATCATTGTAAGTACATATGATGAAACCATAGTTTTCACCAAGTACTGTTGAATAAGGAATTATGTCTCCCCTTCCAGGGGAGACATATTGTTTTTGTCGATTTTCTTATTAGGGTCTTCCGTCTTCAGCGGAAGACCCTTCTATTATTCTATTGTTTCTTTTTCACTTTTCTTATTATTATTCTTCCTTTTTTTTTCTTTACAAATTTTGTGCAGAAGATTTCTCGGAGATGGTTCGATCGATTTGGTTCAAATTTTCAGCATTAACACCTTTTTATCTGAAGTTAATTCCGGTAATTCCGTTTCTAGAAAATAACTTCCGGTCGGAAGTTATCGCCCTTTTATCAAAATTCAGAGGACCTCCTTGTCTGCAATGGAACTCAAAAACGGCTTAAGCTAGAACGCTGAAATTTTCAGCGATGATAGAGGACATATTGCCATTGTGCACCTGGGTTTAGATATTTTCTGGAAGTGCCTAGTATGGAAGCTCGGTAGAGGTCGAAATTTAGGACACGAATCATGAGTGAATTTTAGAGACATTTCTTACGATAACTTTTTAATTATGAGTATTTTGTTAAAATATATTGAACAGAAATATATCAAAGAAAAAGCTGACTCATCACATTAGGGGCCGAGAAGGGCCGAAATTCTTTAATCAATAAATCTTTAACGATCAATATTTTGTAATGCATTACTGAAGCAAAAATGTTTAACTCAACAATTTACAACTATATATTATGATATTCACATCATATGTTACATAATTAGGGGCCATAAGGGGCCAGAATGCTAAATCTTTGACGCTTTATATCTCAAAAGTGGGAAATATTTTGATAAGCAATATTGAACAAAAGATGTTCAAAATAATGTTCTAAACAATATACAACCTTTCATTTTTTGCTAAACGTCCCTATTAAGGAGTTGAAGGGCCAGCCCCTAAATATTTCTTTTGCAAATATCTCAGAAACGAAAAAGAATTTTTGACTAGTTGTTGATCAAAAAGTGTTCAAAATCATCAGAGTTTTAAGGTGATATGAAGGAAAAGGGGCTGGCCCCTCAAAATAGGGGCTGAGAGGGGCCGAAAGTCTTTGAACAATAACTCTTTAACGATCAATATTTTGTAATGCATTACTGAAGCAAAAATGTTTATCTCCACAATTTACAACTATATATTATGATATTCATATCATAAGTTACATAATTAGGGGCCATAAGGGGCCAGAATGCTAAATCTTTGACGCTTTATATCTCAAAAGTGGGAAATATTTTGATAAGCAATATTGATTAAAAGATGTTCAAAATAATGTTCTAAACAATATGCAACCTTTCAATTTTTGCTAAACGTCCCCATTAAGGAGTTGAAGGGCTGGCCCCTAAATATATCTTTTGCATATAGCTCGGAAACGAAAAAGAATTTCTGACTAGTTGTTGATCAAAAAGTGTTCAAAATCATGAGAGCTTTAAAGTGATATGAAGGAAAAGGGGCTGGCCCCTCAAAATAGGGGCTGAGAGGGGCCGAAAGTCTTTGAACAATAACTCTTTAACAATCAATATTTTGTAATGCATTACTGAAGCAAAAATGTTTATCTCCACAATTTACAACTATATATTATGATATTCATATCATATGTTACATAATTAGGGGCCATAAAGGGCCAGAATGCTAAATTTTTGACGCTTTATATCTCAAAAGTGGGAAATATTTTGATAAGCAATATTGAACAAAAGATGTTCAAAATAATGTTCTGAACAATATGCAACCTTTTATTTCCTGCTAAACGTCCCCATTAAAGAGTTGAAGGGCCAGCCCCTAAATATTTCTTATTTAAATATCTCAAAAACGAAGAAGAATTTGTAAATAGTTGTTGAACAAAAAATGTTCAAAATCATGAGAGCTTTGAAGTGGTATGAAGAAAAAATGGGTGGCCCCTTTAAATAGGGGCTGAGAGGGGCCAAAAGTCTTTAATCAGTAACTCTTTAACGATTAATATTTTGTAATGCATTATTGAAGCAAAAATGTTTATCGCAACAATTTACAACTATATATTATGATATTCACATCATATGTTACATAATTAGGGGCCATAAGGGGCCAGAATGCAAAATCTTTCACGCTTTATATCTCAAAAGGGAGAAATATTTTGAGAAGTAGTTTTGAATAAAAGATGTTCAAAATAGTGTTTTGAACAATACGTGAACTTTCAATTTTTGCTAAATATCCCCATTTTGGTGTTGAAGGACCAGCCCCTAAATGTTTCTTTTGAATATATCTCGGAAACGAAGAAGACTTTCTCAATAGTTGTTGAATAAAAAGTTTTTAAAATCACGAGAGGTTTAAGCTTATAAAAAAAAGGGATTAAAAAGAACCAAAATCTCTGTCAAATTCTTATCTCATCTGATCAAAAATCGGACGGAAGACCCACTCGTTGCTCGCAACGAGATCGTATCTAGTTCTTCTTCTTCTTCTTCTTCATCCAAATTTTGTCCAGGCCGTAACTTTAATACCCTTAGACATTAAGACTTCAAACTTGGAACATAGATAGATGACATTGAGAAGGAGTGCACGCCACCAACATTTTTGACCTTGACCTATTTATAAGGTCAAAGTAAGCTTAAACCTCAAAGTACCCTTTGATATTAAGACTTCAAACTTGTAACATAGAAAGAAGACATTGATACAAGATGCAACAAACCAAAATTTTTGACCTTGACCTCTTTTCTTTCTCAAGGTCAAATAGGGAAAAAACTTGATTAGACCATTACTTAAGAATCCTTTGTTATAAAGACTTCAGACATGGAACATGCAGAAGTGGTATGAAGGAAGGATGCATGCCACCAAAATTTTTGACCTTGATTCAATTATTATAAGGTCAAGGTCAATCTTTTACATCAAAATAGAGTCCAAGCCATAGCTTTAGTACCCTTTGATATTAAGACTTCAAACTTGTAACAAAGAAAGAAGACATTGATACAAGATGCAACACACCAAAATTTTTGACCTTGACCTCTTTTCTTTCTCAAGGTCAAATAGGGAAAAAACTTGATTAGACCATTACTTAAGAATCCTTTGTTATAAAGACTTCAGACATGGAACATGCAGAAGTGGTATGAAGGAAGGATGCATGCCACCAAAATTTTTGACCTTGATTCAATTATTATAATGTCAAGGTCAATCTTTTACATCAAAATAGAGTCCAGGCCTTAGCTTGAGTACCCTTTCATATTAGGACTTCAAACTTGTAACATAGAAAGAAGACATTGTTACAAGATGCAATGCTTCAAAATTTTGACCTTGACCCCTTTCTTCAAGGTCAAATAGAGAAAACATGACTAGACCATAACTTGAGAACCCTGACATTAAGGCTTCAAACTTGGAACATGGAGAGGTGGTATAGAGGAAGGGTGAATGGCAACATTTTTTCACCTTGACCTATTTATAAAGTCAAGGTCAATCGTTTACATGAAAATATAGTCTAGGTCATAACTTGAGAACTTTTTGACATTAGGATTTCAAACTTGGAACAAGGAATGACAACATTGAGACTAAATGTACTGCATCAAAATATTTGACCTTGACCACTTTCTTCAAGGTCAAATTAAGAAAAACACAACCAGACCATTACTTGAGATGCGTTTGACATGAAGACTTGAAATTTTGTACACAGAATTTGAGTTGAGATGCACTGCATTATTATTTTTGACCCTGATCATATATTTGCACTCGTTAATGTTGGTAAAGAAGGGGAGACATGTGTTTTTTTGTAAAAAAAACAATACCCACTAGTTAACGATTGTAATAAATTACAGATGTAGTAAAATACTTAACCCATCTTAGGCAATTTGTTATTACCATTTCAAAATAATAATTTGAATGGGATTTTTTTTAAAAGTAAAAGCTATGGTGTTTGTTTTATAGGAGTTAATCCACATCCACCAGCCTAAGTCTGTACAGTATGGTGATGATAGAGAAATGATTGTAAATTAAAGCTATGGCGTTTGTTTTACAGGAGTTAATCCACATCCACCAGCCTAAGTCTGTGTACAGTATGGTGATGATAGAGAAGAGACTCTTAGAGGTAGCTTGTAAAGAATGGGATCGATCAGACAAACTGGACACATACTTCACTCAGCAAGTCCAAAAAGATGTAAGATATCATACAGGAAAGAATGATTACATACTTTACTGAAGTCATTGTCAAATGTCAATAGCTTACTAAGTCCTCTATGAAATGCTCCAAATCTGTTAGTTTTTGCATATCATCAAATTGAAAAAAAAGATATCTTTTCCAATTTTCACTTGCCAAACAAAGTAAATATTTACACCAAATGCATTGACTTAATAGTTATTGACCCCCCCCCCCCCCCAAAAAAAAAAAAACCCAGAGTTTTTTGTTATATTTTAATTATAATTTTACCTGATCTTCCATGGAATAAGAAACAAGCGACACCCAGTGTACTATTAAACAACAAGCAGTGAAGAGGCATGCTGATCTGTCATGTGCTGAGCAAATTGCTTTATGAGGATATAAAGCTATGACCTTATTTTGAGTTTTACCTCTTACAAACATTAGAAAATGTAAATATTTGCAAGTCCACACAGTACATGTATATGATGATTGAGCGCTAGAGAAAAACAACTGTTGAATATAGATATATAAAAATTCCAAGATAATATGTAAGATTTATTTATTTTAGTTATTTGCTGAGGTTTATGTAAAGGATCCTATCTTTTTTTCAGTAATTTGCTGAGGTTTATGTGGAGGATCCTATCTTTATTTTAGTTGTTTGTTGAGGTTTATGTGGAGGATCCTATCTTAATGTGTATGTTTTATTTTAGTTGTTTGTTGAGGTTTATGTGGAGGATCCTATCTTAATGTGTATGTTTTATTTTAGTTATTTGCTGAGGTTTATGTGTAGGAATCTATCTTTATATGTGTTTTATTTTAGTTATTTGCTGAGGTTTTTGTGAAGAAATCCTATCTTTATGTGTATGTTTTATTTTAGTTATTTTTTGAGGTTTATATAAAGGATCCTATCTTTTTTTCAGTAATTTTGAGGTTTATGTGGAGGATCCTATATTTATTTTAGTTGTTTGTTGAGGTTTATGTGGAGGATCCTATCATTATGTGTATGTTTTATTTTAGTTATTTGCTGAGGTTTATGTGGAGTATCCTATCTTAATGTGTATGTTTTATTTTAGTTATTTGCTGAGGTTTATGTGGAGGATCCTATCTTTATGTGTATGATGGCTAGAACTATGGTGGACAAAAAGGAAGAAGAGGGAACCAGGAAGAATCTCAGGGACAGACAACTCAGTATGATGGGTGCTATCAATAGACTACTGGAGGTAGGGCTTCCATTAATAATGACTGGACTTTTTAAAAAATAAATATTCTCTTGTAGGACAAACACTTATCTAGTATACTCTGTGATCCATTTCATTAGAATTACTGAACATGGACATTGAATCACATAAAAATGGGAACTCATACTAGCAGTACACACAGGCATGTGCTGTAAAAGATATTATAATTATTGATTATAAAATTATCAGTGTATTTGATTTTCAGACGTTGACCTGCAGACATCGTTTAATGGATGCCGCTCTGGAGACAGGCATTTTAGCTGGGGTAAGTTCCACTTTCACAGCATACAATACTTAAACGTTCATTGATTAGATAAGTACATCACCTACACATTTTACCACTAATTAAATGCTGTATATCCTTGGACATGAACATCTATCTGTTATAAATATATAATATAACACATGTAGTACACTGATTTCAGATTTACAAGAAGCAGGCTGTAGAGATGGGATTCAGTGATTACCACATGTACATCAGAGCTATTCAGTTTGAATCAGCCTCCATGAAGGACGATGCTGGGAAACCCCCTCCTATCAGTATGTCTGATGTACAGGAGGACGACTCGGCTGTGTACAAGTCAGTGAACTATTACAGTAACTATAATATAAAGATTTCTCTGAGTCTTACCCTGTCAGTGATTACTGTAAACCAACTATTTTTCGCGTCAACTTTTATTCGCGATTCCTCAGTTTGAAAACAATCCGCAACGATTAATTTTCACGACTGAGGAAACTTTCTCTACAAATACAAAGCAAAATAAATGGTTCGCGGCGATTATTATTCGCGAGTTAAAATAGGTCGTGAAACTCACGAATATTTCTCGCACACGAATAAAAGTTGGTTTACAGTATATCAAGATTTCTCTGAGTCTTACCCTGTTTTTATTTTTTGATGTGCTATCCACCCAGCACATGTCAAATTATAAAAGTGGGTAAGAGTTAGAGGTGTAACGGCTTAGTTATCGGGAATTCCAGGGTTTTCAGTATACCACTCAGACTCTCTCTCCCCACATGTCAAAATATAAAATTGGGGGTAAGAGTCAGAGGAATCTCGGATTAGATATTAACCTATACTCTGCTACTGTGTCAGAATGAGCATTGTAAAGAAAAATTAGTCAAATATTATATACATGTTATACTCCTTTAATTGAAGAATATATTTGGATATATATTATGTTAAAATAAGTAGTTCTTGGAGGATATTTTGCTTCACTTTGATATTTACAAATTGATTTTTATAAATAGAGCACAGCTTAATTTGTGTTGTAGTTACACAAAATCAAATGTATGTTTGATTCAAGTGTTAGAAGGTCTGGAAGGAAAAGTAAAGAATTCTATACTGTATGTGCATCAGAGTAATAGTGTTACTTTCAAAACTATCACCTAAAATCTATGTTCTCCACAGAATGAATGTCCCCCTCCAGCAACCACTAGCTATCAATGAGCTGGATGAGGCCCAGATTGGCAGATTCAGTTTTAGGACCAGGGAGGCCATGGAAGATGTAAAACTTTTATTTCATATTTCTGATTTATACTGAGTACTTATTCCCATATGGAAGTAATTTTATATTGAGTACTTACTCTTATATGGAAGTACTTTATCTCCATTTTTTAATATGAGAAATACAATGATAAATCAGGAAAAGATATTTCAGACATTTTTTGATGAGAAATTTTGGATTTAAGATGCTGATAGTGAAGATTGATGCTTATATAATGTATTAATTGAGTATCTTTACATCAGATCTTACAAGGAAGTGGCCTTGAGAACCTGAAGGTCATTCTACAAGTACAGATAGTTCAGAAAAATGCCATCACGAGTGCTGTCCTTCAGGCCAGTGCTTGTGTACCAATAGAAGAACCAGACCTTCACAAAAGGTGAGAATCTGATCTCCAGTGCTGTCTATCAGGCCAGTGCTTGTGTACCAATAGAAGACAAAAGGTAAGAATGTGATCTACAGCACGTCAGGCCAGTGCTTATGTACCAATAGAAGAACCAGACCTACATAAAAGGTAAGAATTTGATCTCCAGTGCTGTCTATCTGTGTACCAATAGAAGACGAAAGGTAAGAATGTGATCTCCAGCACTGTCTATCAGGCCAGTGCTTGTGTACCAATAGAAGGCGTGTAAGAATGTCATCTCCAGCACTGCAGACCAGTGCTTGTGTACTAATAGAAGAACCGGACATACACAAAAGGTAGACTTAGTCTTACATATTCAGATTATTCCTAGAATTATGAGAGAAGTATGAACCAAATTGAGTAGATACTTTATTTGTAACTGACGATACTAAGTGCATTGCAGTAGTGGGAGAGCCAGCCCTTCGGAGACCAAGTCAGAGAAAAGTTCTGTCACCCAGATGACAAGTTTTTCTGGGGGAACTGGGGCCTCTACCCTAGGGGCAAAGTTGTCACATGACCAGAGCTTGAGATTTGCCAGGTCCCCAGATGCCTTTGTTTCAATACAGCTTGAAAAAGTGAGTCGTCTCCCATTCATTGTTCATTAATATCAATGAATTCATGGCACATTGTCATGGAAATGATTTGTCAGATTTGTCAAAAATGCTAAGTAGTTGTCAAAATTATTATTAAACACAGAATATGATGTGTATTTGATCCAGTTGCATCTGAGGCTACTTTTGAATCTCTTCTAGACTCCAAGCAGAGATCTGATGTTGAATGATTTTGTGAAGAAGAGAAATGAAATGAGACATGTGTTGATGAACCCAGAGGAGTCAAAGAAAGCCAAAAGGTGAGGTCTGGTGTCCCAGAATATATGATACCATTTCAAGATTCTGTAAAACCTAATGCAATGAATATTGGATTGCAACAAATGCATTATAAACATTGCATATACTGTCCAATTTTATTCACATCATTTGACAGTCATTAAAAAGAAAACAACAAAATGAGTTCACTATGAAAAATGCTATGCTATTACATGATGCCCTCTAAATGACATTCTATTTGTGTAATGATAATGTCTAGACATTGCACAAAGTTCCTTAACTTGAGACAACAGTGCCTGTCTCGTCAGTAACTTCTGGATTTTCAAAAGAGGTGAACCTTTTATATATGTTAAGGATTCTGGTTCGGGTTTAGCAGCAGTAACCTAAGACTAGGATTGATAATTACAGTCTGTATATGAGGGTAGCTAGCTCTTTTAATGATTCATTTTGATTGAAATTGTAGTTTTTTGCAAAAGTTTGATGTAAATTTGATACACTGAAATGTCATAAGTGTGGGAATTTTTTTTGGAATATTTTGTTGCTAAAAAAATATACTTATTCAAATATATCAAAGAAATTAGCCAATGGATTTGTTTGTGGCAGGTATTTCAAATGGTATCATATATTTTGGGACACCCTGTATTAGTGTACCCTAATCATCAAGTATTTATTTTCTGAAATTTCTTTTATCTTTTGACTTCTTCGTAGACTTTTATCAGAAAGGCAGCAAACTTGTTGCATTGGTTTGCAAAACTGCTAAAGAAGAATGGATTCTTCAGAATTAAAATTAAGATTTAACATGGTAAATGGTTTAAACAGGCTGACAATAGCTGGTATTGCTCCATGAAGAATGACCCAGACTTAAATGATTATTTTTTTCCAGACATTTAATCAAAGAGTTCTGTTATCGCTTCAACCAGAGAATGACCCAGTACAGTTTGAGAGGTCAGCTGATTGCTTACTACAACAGTATACTCAGACTGTTAAAGGACTTCCCTAACATCAGGTATAAAAACTTCCCAAAATAGCTACAGGACTTCCCTTAGGCTAACATTAGGTATGATAGACATGAGAATCATTGGTGTGCTAATGTTAAAATATAGAAGGAAATCACTGTATAAGTAACACATATTTTGCAATTATTTATGCACCTTGAAAAGGTTGTTTAGTTGAAAATTTATCAAAACAAATGCCTTATTTCAATGTCCATTTACTAAGGAAAAGAAATTTTTAGAGGGTATAATTTAATTGACAGAAAAACCTACTTCATGGTTGGAGATCCATATGAGAAGAAACAAGGCACCAATAAAATTGAGGGACTCACACCAGATCCAAAGTTAGAATTTTTCTTTATCAGTGTCATACTTTTTTTGTTTTTGAACTAGATTTCTTCACTCTCTTTATAATGTAATTGATTAAAGTGATTTATTTCTACTGAGTATAGAATTTCACAAAATATAATAGAGTCTTTTGTTTTAATTACTTTTGACCTTTTCTAAGGTAGCTTAATTGTTTTACTGTTGTTTCAATGTATCACTATTAGCTCTCATATCATCCTTACAAACTCTGTATTTTGGCTCTGACATGTATGATGTGATCAATAGAAAAGATTTTAAGCCAGTAATGTCATCCAGACAGGACAAGAAGCGTCCGCGGCAGCTGTTGACCAATGATGGCCAGCATGTCCTGAACCTGTGGTTTATTCCTCACCATACAGAGGCCCTAGTCATGTTTAAGAATCTGTCTGATGATAAGATTGTCCGAGCACTGTCCTTCTCTCTCTCCATTGTGGCCTCAATACACGACATGTTACAGTACCTGTGTGCTCACTCTCGACTCGGTAGCTCACATGCTCGACTCGGATCTCAGAGGATGGAGTTTGTCTCGGCAGACTGGGGAGGCACAGAGGGAATAGGTTTGTGGAGTTTACTCTGGATTCATATATAAGTGGCGTAATACAGTGATACCTGTATATAAACAATAGCACATACTGTTTACATTCGCAAATGTTTTCTCTTACATAGCACTATTTTAGCAATATGTATCTAACACTGAATAGGTGCAGTTTGACACATGATCACAAATTCATTGTGAAGACATTATGATTAATCTCAGTTTCATAGAGACGTCATAAATTGTTGACATTTTTCATGGATTCAACCTACACCATTTAATTTTGAAAATTAAATATTTGAGTTTCAGATTATAACTGCAAACATCTGTAGTATGTCAGTCACAAATGTAAATATAAGTAATAAGGTAACATTTCTAAACATCTATTGCATGGACATAGAAAAGGGTTTGTATATGATCAAAATTAGCAAAAAGCGCTAGCCCTTTGGGATTTAAGGGACTTGATCAAGTGACCAACCTGTATTTGTATCCCAATATTTGTTTATAAATAACACCATATTTCTTCAACAAATTTATTTCACTAGGGCTGTTAAATTCACTGATATTTTGTAAGCCAATGACCAAAAATAGTCGTTTTTTTTCAAAGAGTTTTATGAACTGAAAGTTGTGAGTCTTACAGATGATCGTATAGTGGCTCTCAGCGTCTCTCCTGAAGTACGCCGTAGATCGTATTTTATAATGTACAATACATAATACTCATTTACGTATGAAATAGACAAATCAGATTCAAGTAAACAAGTTATTCAATAAATTTGTACAAAATCCTGGTATTTTATAAAATAAATTGTAATTGAAACATAAACTTTAATAAGCTTCAGTTCAACGTCCTAGTATTGTGCAAAAGTTAATATAATGTTAAGATAATTTTTAGCAATGTTCCGTTACTGTTCCTGCATCGTCGTCCCAAGATAGATAAACATCCTGGTAGCTTACATTGTCCTTAATCCAATTACCAGGTTTGTTTATTATTACGGAAAAGTCTTACACTTTCATATCCCGATTGGATTATAGGTCAATGCACTCTATCTTAAGTACATTGTAAATAGTTTAATATGTTTATTTTCTGATTAAAATAATTGTCTCTAACCCTATAGGTTTACATTCGTCCCCATGTAAATAGAACTTTCTGCAGGAAATTTCTAAATTGAAACAAGACAATTATTTCATCATGATTCACAGTAGGAAACAAACAATATTAATCCTTCACAAGAATGGAAGCACTGAAACACAGTTCACATGAGTAATCACACTATGCTCATAATGGTCATTGGATGTAATGGGTTTTTCTGGGCTCTCTCCTTCTTCTTGTTCAAATTTGTTTCACTGCTGTAGAGTTCTCAAGAGGATTAAGGTATATTGTGGAATATACAGATATAGTATATTAAATATGGATATACGTTTTCACTTTTTTTACTCAAAATGGATGTGTATTATGGAATGAATACTGTTCGGTTCCTTTGCTTAAGCAGGATTGTTGGTGATGCAAGTTGTTACGCATTACCAGTTCATGAAATGGAAACACTCCTAGGGATTAAAAAAAAGTCATCAGTATACCTTGTACATGTACTATTTAAGTTCAGTCTTACAGTTTATATTCTCGTACATCGGAATTTGCAATTAACAAATCTAGCTATAAAATAATGCAACAGAAATCAGTTACAAATATCATGAGTTTCCAGCGTTTTCTTCATCTGTAAGCATCGTCTAAATGACTGCTATCACCTGTCGTATTCCTCATTTCCACGACTTCTTGTGATTTCCACAGTCGATATACTTAAACTACAAACATGGTACTATCCTCTTCACAATCGCATTCTCTAAGCGAATTTAAATCAGGATCAGTACAAACCCATATGACGGACCCACAGACACTGGGTCAGACGTTATCTCTGCCCTTGGTATCAGACCAAGTCATAAAAAAATAAATACCTCAAATGGAGTCCACGATAAAATCCAATGTTTGTTGATTGTTGTTGCATTATTGTCAGATTTTGGGTCAAAACTTCAAAACAGATTTAGTCAATTTTCGAATTCCATTAAAAATGTGACAAGGAATCTGACATTAACTTCAGTACCATTTTCTCCTGCCTGCCATTCAAGATATTTCACTCTAGAAATACTTATAAGGAGCGTAAAATACACACTTATACCTAGTATGTACATTCCATAAAGAAAAATTCTTATTTTTGTTAAATATTTCGATTTTGTTGTATTTTTGAAATTTTCTTTAAGAAAAAGAAATAACTGAAGATAATGAAAACGATTTTGGACGATTTTTTCCCCATTTAAAATCAGTTAAGTTATCAACATGATCAATCTTTTGTTTTAACAATGCAAAATATAAGCCAAAATGTATAAATATTCCTAAATAATAAAATTCCAAGTAAATGCAGAATTTGGTCAGGCTACAGATACTTCTGGTTCAGAAAGTTTTGTCCTACCTTGCCACACTTTCCTTCCGCGTTCGACATCTTACAGTACTTTGCTGATCCTGGTCACGGGCACCAAATTGACTTAGACGATGTAAGCCAATGAAACCAAAATGTTTGCAAAGAGTTTATTTACTGAAAGTTGTAAGTCGTACAGCCGATCGTATAGTGGCTCTCCCGAAGAGCGCCGTAGATCGTATTTTATAATGTACAATACATAATACTCATTTACGTATGAAATAGACAAATCAGATTCAAGTAAACAAGTTATTCAATAAATTTGTACAAAATCCTGGTATTTTATAAAATAAATTGTAATTGAAACATAAACTTTAATAAGCTTCAGTCCAACATCCTAGTATTGTGCAAAAGTTAATATAATGTTAAGATAATTTTTAGCAATGTTCCATTACTGTTCCTGCATCGTCGTCCCAAGATAGATAAACATCCTGGTAGCTTACATTGTCCTTAATCCAATTACCAGGTTTGTTTATTATTACGGAAAAGTCTTACACTTTCATATCCCGATTGGATTATAGGTCAATGCACTCAATCTTAAGTACATTGTAAATAGTTTAATATGTTTATTTTCTGATTAAAATAATTGCCTCAAACCCTATAGGTTTACAATTTCATATAACTGGGTTTGGTTTGGTATTATCCCAAAATTTAGATTTATATAGGTTTATCTTTGTAACAGCACAACAACTGCTGCTATGCAGTTAGTACATATTTATATCCCCGCTCCGAAGGAGAAGGAGGTATACTGTTTTACTCTTGTGTGTCCATCTGTCTAGCTGTCCGTCTGTCTGTCAGTAACGAAATTTTTCATTACAGTTTTCTCAGCAACTACTCATTGCAGATGCTTGAAATTTTAGCACACACTTTTTTGAGGCATGCCATATGGTGGGATTCATTTTTGTACGAATCTGATGTCAACTTCCTGTTTATCTGTGCATCTGTCCGTACCATACATAACAAATTTTCATGACAGTTTACACAGCAACTACTCATTGCAGATGCTTGAAATTTTAGCACACACTTTGTTGAGGCATGCCATATGTTGGGATTCATTTTTGTACGAATCTGATGTCAACTTCCTGTTTATGCGTGCGTCAGTCCATACCATACATAACAAATTTTTGTCACAGTGTTCTAAGCAATTACTCATTGCAGATGCTTGAAACTTTAGCATACTGTTTGTTTAGGCATGTCATATGGTGGGATTCATTTTTGTACGAATCCAATGTCAACTTCCTGTTTATCTTTGTGTCTGTCCGTACCATACATAACAAATTTTCTTTGCAGTTTTCTCAGCAACTACTCTTTGTTGAGGCATGCAATATGGCGGGATTCATTTTTATATGAATCCGATGTCAACTTCTTGTTCATCCCTGTGTCTGTCCATAAGTGAATTTGTATACATTCACATCAGAGTGTATATTCACAACAAAGCGATAACACTGTCTGAACAAGGTGTATTTAATCCTGCATATAAACAGGTTTGTCACATGTCCTTAAATTGTTCAGTTATAAACGATTGACGTAATTTCACAGTGATGTCATAAGTGGTAGACACATTCAACACATTCAATTTATACCGCTGAGGTTTGAAAAAAAATCATTTGATGGGTTTAAAACTTAAGTACACAAGCATTTGTTGTAAATCAGTCTCAATGTAAGTATAAGTAATAAGGTATCATTTTCAAACATTTATCAGGGTGTAAATATGGGTTGGTACATGATCAAATCTACCTTCAGGCTTAATGGGATTTGATCAAAGGACCAACCCATATTCATATCCCAATAAAAGTTTAAAAGTGATATCTTATTTCTTAAAAAGCATCACTATTGATATCTATGGATGAGTGAACTTCTATACATTTAGTGACTATCGAGTATGGTTACTTCATCGTGCAACAAAAGTGACAATCAAATTACTTGTAACTCTCTAAGAAAAAATGAAAGTCATTAAACATTTGGTTTTTGATGAGTAGGAAATATTTAATGCCTGTCATTTGTTGAGTAGAAAAAAATTCATTTATTTGGGTGGTAAAGTAAAATTAAATGCCCTGGCACATATATCTTCTGGAGCACATTTTAAATATTACTGGAAGATGTTCTTACCTGGCTCAAGTGGCACATATACAGGTGGTTTTAATCTTTCATTTTGATACACATGACACATTTATATTAATAAGCAAGATACATTTTCCAGACTTTTTTTTTAATTTTGCAAGGAAAACATAAAACATTACCATAAAGTTAACAGAATAACGCAGAAAATAGATAATTCATTTTAAATAGCATTTAAGGGGATGAAGGACACATGGTCACATGACTCTGTTTAACTACATCATAATCTCCGTTTATATAAGTGCAAAACGTGTAAAGCATCAGTTCTTGAATAATTTTTTTACAATTTTTTTTACTTTAATAACCATCTTATATAAAAAAAAAATATAAAAAGTTTTAACATTCTTGTAAACATTAACAATTATGAAACAGGTTGATCCACTCCTCTGTTTTAATCAACTGCGTGTCCAACAAGTCGGTGACATCATACATGATCTGTTAGTACAGCAAGATCACACTCGGTGAATACAGGGGCGGTATTATTATGTAAAAACAGGTCATAATCAGTATATGATGAAATATTTTGAGAAACAGGGAATACAAAAAATATTTTTGCATGACTGATGACGAAAATCTTATGTAGGTATATCTTATTTCACTTATATAGCTTAGGTGTGATGTCATAGTTGGTTTTTCCTGTACTCGAGAAATGTAAACATGACACGTTTTTGTCATGCTTATGTACTATTTAATGATGTCCTGTGCAATATTGAGGTCAGCTTCACCATTTGAAATTTTTACAGTTAATCAATAATTAGAAGGACTTGCATTTCAACGTAAATTTTAAAATATTGAATGATAGAATTTTTTGTACATTACGGTTTTTGTTGTTAGCTCACCTGAGCTGAAAGCTCAAGTGAGCTTTTCTGATCACCTGTTGTCCGTCGTCCGTCCGTCTGTCTGTAAACTTTTCACATTTTTAACTTCTTCTCAAGAACTACTGGGCCAATTTTAACCAAACTTGGTACAAAACATCCTTGGGTGAAGGGGAGTTTAAATTGTAAAAATGAAGGGCCAAGTCCCTTCAAAGGGGAGATAATCAAGAAAAGACAAAAATTGGATGGGGTCATTAAAAAATATTCTTCTCAAGAACCACTGGGCCAGAAAAGCTGAAACTTATGTATAAGCATTCTTGGGTAGTGTAGATTCTAAATTGTTCAAATCATGACCCCCGGGGGTAGGGCAGGGCCACAATGGAGAATCCAAGTTTTACATTGAAATATATAGTAAAAATCTTTAAAAATCTTCTTCTCAAGAACCACTGAGCCAGAAAAGCTGAAACTTATGTGGAAGCATCCTGGGGTAGTGTAGATTCTAAATTGTTCAAATCATGACCCCCGGGGGTAGGGCGGGGCCACAATAGGGAATCCAAGTTTTACATTGAAATATGTAGAAAATATCTTTAAAAATCTTCTTCTCAAGAACCACTGAGCCAGAAAAGCTGAAACTTATGTGGAAGCATCCTGGGGTAGTGTAGATTCTAAATTGTTCAAATCATGACCCCCTGGGGTAGGGCGGGGCCACAATAGGGAATCCAAGTTTACATTGAAATATGTAGAAAATATCTTTAAAAATCTTCTTCTCAAGAACCACTGAGCCAGAAAAGCTGAAACTTATGTGGAAGCATCCTGGGTTAGTGTAGATTCTAAATTGTTCAAATCATGACCCCCAGGGGTTGGGCTGGGCCACAATAGGGAACCCAATTTTTACATTGAAATATATAGTAAAAATCTTTAAAATCTTCTTCTCAAAAACCACTGAGCCAGAAAAGCTGAAACTTATGTGGTATCATCCTGGGGTAGTGTAGATTCTAAATTGTTCCAATCATGACCCCCAGGGGTAGGGCGGGGCCACAAACGGTATAACACCATAGGAAATCAGGTGAAGAACAGCAAGGCCAAAGTTATTCAGGTGAGTGTTGTGGCCCATGGGCCTCTTGTTTAAGTTGTCTTAAAAAGTTCATAATTTTCCCTATCCAGATGCAGTGTGATAGAAGAAACTTGCTTTTTCTAATTTTAAACCATATTCAAACTCAAAAATATTTTAAAAGTAAAAGATACATGTTCACTTACATATTTTTTATATTATGCTTTAAAAATCCCATTATGGACAGAGTAATGAGCCCTGAAACGTGGAGAATTAAAACTCCACTTAGATACTGTAGGGCATATAGTATTTGTCAATCAATATCTCTTAAATAAGGTAAGAAACTTATGATATAACTGCTTCAAGATATGTGGGACATACTTAATTAGAAATATACAAAATATAAAAAAAATTGAATGACAAGTATTTTTTTCAGCTAAAGGTCCTTCTTCCCCTTAACTTGTATAAACAGTACTGAAAATATATTTGTTTATATTAAATTCTCATTAAAATTTGTTTTCTCTTGGTCTTGCATTTTTACTTGTAAGCTGTCCTAATTTTGTTTTTTATTTATTAAAACAGTAAGGCCATTCTTAGTCAGACTTGTCAAAAAAAAAAAAAAAAAGAAAAAAAAGAAATCTTTGGGTATACATATGATTTAGTTTTCTTGAAACAAGGAATTTTGTGTTTTTGCACTAGAACTTGACTTGAAAGTAGTAGAAAAAAGACTAGGGACTTTGTAGTTTGTTTTTCATAGGTTCTTGTCAAAAAGCAGTGACTGCAGATTTAAGGACTAATGACCCTCTGCTCTAAATTTCACGAAAATTTTTTAAACTTCCCAACATTGATTTTCATCAAGAGCTATAGCATCAAAATCAAATGAAAAATAAAATGAGGTATGAAGCGCTGCTTATTTTTTCAGAAATGATTTTTATGTCAGATCATAATATGAAGAAATTTTAACACAGAGATTAGGAAGAATAATAATTTATTATCACAACATAAAATTAGAAATATGCGTTGTATGTGAAAATAATTTTTAGTGTCATACCTACTAAATTCATATTAGAAATCATAATGAAGCGCTGCTTCCTAAGTCAGAATATCACAATGTTATATGTGGTTGTAAGAAAACAATAATTCTGTTAGCAAGAGTTATCTTTCTTATAAATATTTTTTCATTGAAAAAAAATGTAATACTAATACAAATTCTACATGTGGTGCTTGATACATTAAACCATTTTTAAAATGATCATTAAAAAGACATAACTTATTCAATTTTTAAGAGTTTTAAAACTCGATTTAAATTTTTTTTTTTGTCAAACATAATAAAACAATTTGAAAAGTACAGTTAAAGGAAATATAAGGTAATGTTTCCATCATTTTTAAGTTTGATGGAATTGAATGCTCGAAGGTCTCGATAATTAAACTCTTATGAAGTAAACTATGAGTAATATAGGATATTTTACTTGCAAAGTTATCTCTCTTATCAGTGGGTCGGTCCCCCTTAATAAAAGGAATTCAGTGATACATTTTAAAGGTCAAAGCTAAAAAAATTGAAGCTTGTTTGCATCTTTAGAATTGGCATACAAATATGCATATATTAAGTGTAGGTTTTCAGTAATATTTTTCAGAAAAATTGCCACTGAATTTCTCAATCTTAATTTTTGCAGTTATCGATTTATTTTGTGTGTGTGTACTTCAACATTTAAGGGGAAGAAGGACCTTATGTGGAAAAAAAAATTCACTCAATTTTTTTCATATTTTGTATATTTAATTTACTAATTTAGGATGTCCCACATATCTTAAAGCAGTTCTTTCATTAGCTATAGGTTTCTTACCTTATTTTAGAGATATTGATTGACAAATTCCTTGCCTTACAGTGGATATTTGGATTTTAATTCTCAATCTTTACAGGCCCATTATTCTGTCCATAATGGGAATTTTTAAGCATAGACAAAAAATATGTAAGTGGACATGTATCTTATAAACTATTTCAGAATATGAATATAGGGTTTAAAACTTGAAAAAGTAAATTTCTTTTATCACACTGCATCTGAATAGGGAAAAGTGTGCACTTTTTAAGACAATTTAAACAACAAAAAACTTAATTTGCAAAAAATTGTATCATTCAATATTTGAAAAAATACACTGATTCAGAAACTGAAGTCCTTCATTTTATTGATTAGCCGTAAAAATATCAAAAGGTGAAGCTTACCTCAATATTGCATAGGACATCATTAAAGAAGACATAAGCATGATAAAAATGTGACGTTTACACTTCTCAAGTACAGGAAAACCAACTATGACGTCATACATAAGCTAAATAAGGGAAATAAGATACACCTACATAAGATTCCTGCCATCAACCATGCAAAAATAATTTTTATGTTCCCTGTTTCACAAAATACCTCACCATGCGCTGATTATGACCTGTTTTTAGATAATAATACTTACTGTCCATGTATTCACTGAGTATGATCTTGGTGTATTAACAGATCGTGTATGACGTCACTGACTTGTTGGAAATAGAGGAGTGGATCTATCTATTTCTTAATTTGTTAATGTTTACAAGAATAGTTAAAACTTTTTAATTTTTATATAACATGGTAAAGTAAAACAAATTATCAAAAAAATTATGATGATTTAAAATCAGGCTTTGCAATTACATTATCAGAGACTATGATGTATATAAACTGAGTCATGTGACTATATGTCCTTCATCCCCTTAAGGCAAACACGGGTCAGGGACTATTTGGCAAGTCATAGAAAAATGGTATTAGTATTATACAGTTGTGGATTCGTATAAGATAATGGCAATATTTATAAATTACTGAAAAAAGGATTGAACGAAAGACAACAATATGAGCCCTAATAAAATAAATACTTCATTTTGATCAGAGTCATATGAAAAACAGTTATCAGATGTCAGCTTGTCTCAGTTTTCTATGTCAATTCATGTATTTGGCCTCCAGATGTTTTTCCTTTGTTCTTCTTTCTTTCTTTTCTTGAAAACCTTGCAAGTCCTTCTCTTTGGGACTCTTTTCCTTTCCATCTGTTCTTTTTTAACCATGGATAATAGCTAGGGATTCATGGTCCATTCCAGGAGACTTCTGTATTATTTAATTCTGTTCCTCATTTCTCTGTGGGAGAGCTCAATACTTAAGTTTGGATTGGTAAATACATTTACAAATCAGGTCTGTCAAACTTTCCTAATTAATTCAGAAGAAACTGTAAAGAGTTCATTAATTTGGAGAGTTTCGTAAATTTATGTCCTCCTTGCAGAAGTTTTGTCTTTTTTCACATGGATGCTACCAAATGTGTTTGCGAATCAGGAACCTATGTTAAGAATGTGAGAAATAGTGGGTGATTTCTACCATGTTTCAATCCACAGGTACATGTAAATGAAGATTAGAATCTATTTAAATTAATTATGCATACAAGAAAAATGTATGGACAAGTAATTGAATATATATATATATATATATATTTATATTTTTATATATATATATATATATATATATATATATATATATATATATATATATAGAGTTTAACTTCGGTATCTTGAACACTGATATCTTGAATACTATGGATATGTCGAAGTGATTTGGAAGTCCCAAACACTTATTACTTATAAGCATTTTACCCTGGATATCTCGAATCCATGGATGCCTCGAAGTATTTTCTCGGTCCCATCGAGTTCGAGATAGTGAGGTTTGACTGTGTGTATATATATATATATATATATATATATATATATATATATATATATATATATATATATATATATATATATATTAGGGATGTCAACGAGTACCTGGTTAACTGGGTACTGGATCAAACGTCCGGGTATCGAATACTAAAATCGGTACTCAATTACCCGGATGTATATTTTTTCATATTTCAAAGCGCATATATTTATTAAAAACTTATCAAAAATGTGATTTAAATATGCATTTTCTATACAGTAATTAGCGACACCTACAACAGTTAAAATACCCATTATTGCCTGTGTATATACAGTAATTACTGTGACCAATCACTGGACACAGTACACAGTGACCCTAATTTTTGGATGGCTTTAATTATTTATTTTCAATGAACATCGTTTAATTATGATCTATTAATTATCCTTAGATTTTTTAGCTCACCTGAGCTGAAGGCTCAAGTGAGCTTTTCTGATCACTTTTTGTCCGGCGTCTGTCTGTCTGTAAACTTTTAACATTTTCGACATTCTTCTCAAGAACCACTGGGCCAATTTCTGATATCAACTAAACTTGCCACAAAGTATCCTTGGGTGAAGGGGATTCAAGTTTGTTCAAATGAAGGGCCATGCTCTCTTTCAAGGTGAGTTAAAGAATTGGTGAAAAATTAATAGCATCTTTTAAAAATCTTCTTCTCAAGAACCACAGGGCCAGAAAAGATGAAACTCATGTTGAAGCATACTCAGGTAGTGTAGATTCAAATTTTCGAATCATGGCCCCTGGGGGTAGGGCAGGGCCACAATGGAGGATCAAAGTTTTACATAGAAATATATAGGAAAAATCTTTAAAAATCTTCTTCACATGAACAACAAAGCCATGATGAGTCATATTTATATGGAAGAATCCTCAGGTAGTGTAGATTCAAGTTTGTTCAAATCATGACCCCTGGGGGTAGGGCGGGGCCACAATGGAGGATCAAAGTTTTACTTATAAATATAAAGGTAAAATCTATAAAAAAACTTCTTCTTAAGAACAGTAAAGCCCTGATTGGTCATATTTATATGGAAGCATCCTCAGGTATGTGTAGATTCAAATTTATTCAAATCATGATCCCTGGGGTAGGGTGGGGCCACAATGGAGGATCAAAGTTTTACATAGAAATATATAGGGAAAATTATAAAAATCTTCTCAGGAACAGCAAAGCCCTGATTGATCATATTTATGTGGAAGCATCCTCAGGTAGTGTAGATTCAAGTTTGTTCAAATCATGTCCCCCCAGGGGTAGGGTGGGGCATGCGGTAAATAAATCAGACAGACATAGATATACTGCTACCAATTCAAAAGTGAAGAAATATTTAAAAATAAATGTGGATTAAAAAAATTTAAAATTCAGCTTTGCATAGTAAATTTAGTGTATAAGGGGGGGGGGGGGGGGGAGACCATATATTTAAGGAATCACTGTCAAGTTTGTTGGGTAATTGCCAGGGCATCAATGGCAGTTTGAAACTTGGGATGCACATAATTGGTAAAGTCGTAAATATCGAGTAGTCAACGTACTTAATTTTCAGAGTTACCACAGAGAATATATTTGGAAATGTAAATAGTATATGACTCGCAATCATGACAACGTCTATTCCCAAAGAACTCTCACTAGACCTGATCAAATTGTCTACCTAAAAAAGAACTGTAAAGCAATTGTAATTATTGGTGTATTAATTGATCATGTCTTTTGTGTCTGTTTGAAAAATACATTTAGTACCCAAAAAATTGTTTTTGTTGGGCTCGATGTTCATGTACATGCATTATAATATAAACGAAACAAAACAGCTATGGGGGTAAAGAGGTCCCAATAAAATCAGGTACTTTTACATGTATACACACTTCTTCCGAGTACCTGGGTACTCAATCGGAAAATTGTCCGAGTAACCGATTATCAAATATTGACAGAACTGACATCTCTAAGATATATATATATATATATATATATATATATATATATATATATATATATATATACTTGCAACATATTGTGAGTCAATTAAGATCTGTTATTATTTCAAATATTTATCATAGATTTCACTATTATTGCTGCAAATGATCTTATAATGGTTGTCATAATGGGGGCTGTTGAATTTTTTGTTAGTAGTGCCATATTGTTGTAAAATATATAAGTTGAATGTAGTTTCTTTATGCTGCTTTGTGAAATGAACCATTTTCTTTTTTAAAATATCTTCTTTTGAAGTACAAATTTCAAAATTCTTGATTTTGAATCATACCACATCAGGCTGAGGAGGAGAAGAATTATCATTACATAAAGGTTCCCATTCATTATGGCTGCTGATCCATTATTACTTAAATGTTTTGAAGACTCATATCCTGATTCATTATTCCCCACTAGATTTACTCCTGGTGCTATGGAAGGCATCCTGCAAAATATATGATAACAGGTCTGTTAATAGTTTACTTTAGGTATGATAAATGTTTGATAAAATGTTTCAATTTTGTTACATGTATTAGAAACATTGCCAGGTTGTCATGGTTTTGGGGGGTTCAAAATTAATTTTGGCCTCTTTTAAAGTACTTTTTAACATGTTTAAGGTCATATGCAACGTACATGTACATGTACTTCACAATGTACCTTTCCCATTGATAATTTTCCTACTCCTGTCTAGATATTCTCAATTTAAAATCATTATATCATCAAAATGAATGTGATTAGACAAAAAATCAGCATACATTACCAGGAGTTTTGAACAGATACAAAATGATGTAAATCCTTTAGTTTTTTCTTACAGAAAAATGAACAAAAATAGATAGTTTTAGTTGGTATTTCTTCAAAATTTGATTCAGAGAAGGTGTACAGCATTAAGCCAGGCATCATAAAATCACACAAAAGTCCTTCAATTATTGGAACTCTGGAATAATAAGATAAATTAGTTCATAACTATGTTGCATATGTCCTTAATGTTTATATGCAATACTGATATTACATGTAAAGATCGATGTATAAAAGCATATGATATAGATACATGTATTATCCAAATGATTTTACCATCACTGTTTGAATGATATGGCCAATAGCTTGGAAAGAAAATGACGACATGCATTTGTGTGACAAACATCAGATTCTAAATTTAGAGCCTGAGTCATCCGTGTTATATTTAAATATTTAAACATTTTCAGCTTCTTCTCTGAAACAGCTGAAGCATCTATGGGCAAAGGGGAACAAAAATTGTGAATTTCATGGTCTCTGTCTCCTAGGGCTGAGGGTGTGGCCAAAACCTGCAAAATTTAAAGTTTTCAAGAATGTTCTTTTATCTCAGACATCAAATAAACAAACTGTTGGCATAATTATAATAAGCAAGAGTCTTTTACCAAAATTGTGGCCCCTAGGTCAGGCTCCAGAAAAAGTGCAAAAAAACAACTACAAAAAATAGTCCCTGCATCTATGTTCAATCACAAATGCAAACAAGACTGTCATCATTTTGAAATGTGATAAACAAAATTTGAGCTGACATAAAATGCGGTAGGCTTTACTACATGCAGTCTAAACATCTGTGTTTGTAAACATGGGCAGGTCTCTGTTATTAAACCCCACACAACAACTTGCGGGGGGTATAATGTTTTTGACCCCTCAGTCAGTCAGTCCTGTTTTTTTGTCAGCACAACTCCTCTTAAACCACTGCACAGAATTTCTTCAAACTTTGCAGATATTTAGGACAAAA